>NC_140937.1:72383790-72936290 GCF_014529385.1 Adiantum capillus-veneris
CATGCTTAGTTGCTTCTCCACATGAAAGGTCAATACATAAGGTGCGATGGTCGGATTCCAGGGTCCATTGACCAAACATAAAACTCTTTATGTGATACATGATGGCTTCAGAGAGTAGCATATAGTCAATCACACTATCCCCATTATGTCTCCTACATGTAAATCCATTGGTTCCACTCCACAAAGATACACCATTGGCAATGAGCATACCCGTGCTATTACACATGTGGAGCCGATGGAGGGAGATAGAGAGAGAATGGGTGAGAGAGAGAAAATAAGCATTCTAAAATGACACATGGAGGCCAAAGGATGGATACAACAACAATGGTATGGAATGGGTAGAGGTCATGGTAGTGAGATTGAGGGAGTGAGTGAAATCAAAGGGTGGATACAATGTGTGTGTGTGTGTGTGTGTGTGTGTGTGTGTGTGTGTGTGTGGTGTAGAGAGAGAGAGAGAGAGAGAGAGAGAGAGAGAGAGAGAGAGAGAGAGAGAGAGAGAAGTTAGTAAAGAAGAGGCGTGGAGGCACTGAGAGGAAGAGAGGTCATGGTTAGTGAGATTGAGGGAGTGAGTGAAATCAAAGGGGTGGATACAATGTGTGTGTGTGTGTGTGTGTGTGAGAGAGAGAGAGAGAGAGAGAGAGAGAGAGAGAGAGAGAGAGAGAGAGAGAAGAGGCGTGGAGGCACTGAGAGGAAGAGAGGTCATGGTTAGTGAGATTGAGGGAGTGAGTGAAATCAAAGGGGTGGACACAATGTGTGTGTGTGTGTGTGTGTGTGTGTGTGTGTGTGTGTGTGTGTGTGAGAGAGAGAGAGAGAGAGAGAGAGAGAGAGAGAGAGAGAGAGAGAGAAGTTAGTAAAGAAGAGGCGTGGAGGCACTAAGAGGAAGAGAGAGCAAGAGACTAGGGAGCAAAGAATAGGGAGGATCAGAGGGGATATGTAGTGGTGGTGGAAGAGGAGAGGGTGGAGGAGGAGTGGGTGGTATAAGTAGCAAGGGAGGGCGGCAATACTGGTGGCCAAGGAGGTGGGAGAGGAGGAGAGGGTGGAGGAGAAGAGTTGGTGGCTTTGTTGGCCAATGAGGGCGGCAAAGGTGGTGCACTGGTGGCCCCCTCCTCCAAAAAAAAACCTCGCTCCAAAGCTCGCTTCACCAAGCTCGCTCCATATCCTAACTCGAGGTGCTTTGATTTGTTAACTTTACATTTTGTCCTACACTTGAACAATCATGACCATAAAAAAGTTGACATAGAATGTCTACATTCATTCATATGTATACACGGCTCTTGTGGAGTAGGTGTCCATCTTCAATGGAGAACTATGTGTCGAGGTACTCGAAGCACAACCAACATTAAAATGAGATAGATTCCTCATTTTAACATGGCTCCACACCTTGGAGTTTGGCTCGTTACGCTCACATTTGTCCTTGAGATATTCTAAAAGCCCTCTTTTGACCTTAGTGAACAAAATAGAGTTAATGTTTTGCATTCTACCAAGAGAACCTACTACAATGTTACATCAACCTTTGCAATACTAGAGCCAAACATCACACACTTGAAAAATCTGAACCCACTTGCCTTTTTGACCCTTCAAATCAGTTTGATTTTGAACGCTTTTACACTTTCATAGTCAAACATAATGTTAAATTGAGCTCCGTACAAATACTATATCGACTTATTCGGACCTTACACTGTAGCACAAATTTCTCTTTCATGCGCAGAGTAGTATAGATTTTGGTGATCAAGCTACCTTGATCTTTTCAAAACTATGTTGCTAATACTCTCCCCAAAAGAAATCCTTACCTTTACCTTTCAGTTGGTCCATCAAAGGAACACATCAATGAAACAACAAATTTTATTGTGCTATCCGTGGTTATGGCATTTGCTAAAACGATATGTCCAAGATAGTCAAATTCTATCTTAACGAAGTTACATTTGCTCTCCTTAGCATAAAGCCTTTGTTGATGTAGTAAATTAAACACCTATATACGTGCTTCTCTTTGGTAGCACTATAGACAAGGATGTCAGCTACAAAAGCAATAATGAACTTACCCAATTACGGTTTTAAGACACTATCCATGAGTGTCATCAAAGTCTAAGGGGCATTTGTCAAGCCAATGGACATAACCAAGAAATAATGTCAGAACCATGTTTAAAAGGTGGTTTCAAGTATATCTACAAGTTTTAAGCAAACTTGATGATACCATGAGCGTAATCTTTTTTGTAAAATGGTGTGTTCTATATAATTGATCGATGGTAGTGGATAATCTTAAAAGTAATAGAGTTCAATCCATGATAATCATACACATGCACATAGTACTTGATATTTCTTCTTCATGAATAAAATAGGAGAAGCCCATGGGGAAGAATCAAATTGGATAAAACCCTATGACGCTAGTTAGCAAGCTAGTGTTCTACCTCAAATGCTTTTTTATGAGTAAGCTGATATGATGGCTTGCTTATTGGTTTACTACTTGAAATGACATCGATGTTGTATGTCATAGGTTGTTCAAGTGGTAAGACAGAAGGTTAATTACTAGGGAAAATGTATGCGTATCCATGAAGCAAATCTTTTGAGTTGTAGTGTAACCTGTGCTCAATCATTGCATAAATTAGTATTGTGATTATTTTGTAAGTTCATAGCTTGAGTATTTAAACTTTAAGACCTTTTCATATGAGGATTTAGAAGCCATTGTAGAGGAAGAAGAGAGACAATCATGTGGCATCAAGAAGGATTTATGTAAAAAAAAAAATCATTATACAAGTTAGAACTTGCAATAGAAGTAGACAAAGGATGACATATCAAGTAACAATGGAAAAAATGCTTTATTTCAGTTTGAGAATCAAGCTTGGAAAGTTTAACTATTCAAATAAGTGGTGAGAGAGGGATGTTCTTTTCTCCTAAGACCAACACATGCAAACCATATTTCCTCCCAATTTACAACACATGCAAACCATAGGCTTCAATCATCAAGCTATTTTGCTCATTGCTATGGTGTAATGTAGGACCCAATCCATGCAATCTCTCTTGGCTGAGAACTACATATGCCCTATCCATGTTCATAACCTTGGAAATCTAAATTCATGTCTTTTAATTGTAGCTGTCTCTCAAACTCTTGCCAAGAATTGTGGGCTACTCTAAAATTCCATGGCAAGAATGAAGATTAAGTTAAGTGCTTGCAAAAATAGACACTGTTGATTTCTTGTGCATGCAATTGCCAATTAAGGAGGACCAGTCAATCTCCAATTCATATGCATGCACTTGCGTGCAATAGCCACTTTAGGGAAAACCATGTTTATTGCTTTTGAAAAACTACCAAAATTGTACGAAAATTTTACTAAAAGCATAACTTTGTGTTCAACTTTGGTGCTTTGTCTTGGCCTTGCTTTGCCTTGAAGCTAGGCTATGGTGCAATAAGGGGGCCCTAAAATGGACATCATATGTTATCTTGGGTGCCCCTTTTAAAAAGACAGTGTGAATCTTGTTGGCTTGCACCACCAAGTAGCAATGGCAACACCCTATGAGGAAGAAGAAGCAAACACACCGTGTTGTATGTAGAGAATTAGGGCACATTGCTGAAATGTAAAAGCTTTCTCACCTCCTTGCACTCCTATTGAGCTCAATCTTGCACCGTTTGGTGCTCCATCAAGCGGTGACCTTGTGTGTGCAAGTGGCCTTGCACATGCTACGTGTACTCAAGATTGGAGGGGGAGGGGGCGGGGTAGAGAGGCTTATGCAACTAGGCTCGTGTATCCCTATATATAGATTTTCTAAGTATAGGACCCCCATGCATACCATCTTGGAGCCTTGCTCCATGGAGCCATGCACCCTAGGACTCTTGTCCTCATAGAAGCCAATTTAAAGGATGTGAGTTGAGCCAACTTGAGTTTTTTAAAGATGGACTCTATATGCTGTGTCATCAAAGCATTCTTTGATTCTTTATAGTTGTGTTATTTTGATTTATGAAAATTGATGAGTTTTTTGAGAGATTTGACTGTTGATGCCTCTGTTACATAATCGAGGTGGGGTGAACAAAGTGGAGTTGCTTGCTTGTTGGCCTCTATTTGAGGACATTGACTATTACTAGAAGTTTCTTTTCTCTATATCTATCATTTTTACACCTCTTGTGGATACTTTTATTGTATGCTTGTGAGGCGGCATAGTATTTAGCAACTTATGGCTGTTCTAATAGGCATGTGATCTCAATTATTTTAAAACCTTTTGTTGGGTTTTTCAATGTCCAAGTGTGGAAGGCTAGGGTCACATGAGGTGAATTAGAGCATTAAAGATCCCCTAAGCAACATGGCCATAAGATATGTATGGATGGATAGTAGGTGTTCTTTTATATGAAATTTTCTTGATCATTTTGACGTTTGTCTTGTGAGGCAGAGGGGACTGGAGTATGCCACTAACCACCCAATCGTGCCCTATATAGGCCTTTCCTAGCTAATTTTATGAACCCCTTATACTGTATGTCCATCCTGGCTCTTGGCCTGTTGCCTGATCTTACCCTTGGCCTGACATTACTCCCCCCTTGGAGAAGCATTTTTGTCCTTGAAAACAAAAGTGGTTGTATCTTCTTAAGAACACTAATTTTTTCCACAATAACATCCTTCATGGATTTATCGGGACACTGTTTAGTAGGAGCTTTAATGAATAAAAAAGAGCATCTTGATTTTCCAAATTGTTATCCCTATGCAATTTTCATGTGTAACCGGCTTAAATTCAACATAACATGTAGACTCCATTTAGAACTCACTTGAGTATGCTAAATAAGTTATCACAACTAATATGTACCCAAAAGAGTACCTCTTTTCACTCTCCATGAAAGTAACTGGCTGATGTAACTCATCAACAAAATATAACTCCTTGACATCTTATCGCATCAGTAAACATGTCATAATAATCAATATCAAGTAGAGCTTGTCACTCTACTATGGAAGACTGATAGGACTAATGTGCAGACATGCTTGTGGCAGCCTCAGGCTCTCAAGCGCCAAATGGACTAGTCATCCATTGTGGAATGATGTTGTAGGGTAACATAGGGATCCTCTACCCGCTAAGAAAAGGACTCATGAATATGCTTTATCTTCTCTACACCATAGTCGAGGACGACTATGATTTCAAGAGAGAGGTAATGTCATAATAATCAATATCTAATTCTCCTAAATGATTTTCTCATGTCAAACTGATCATTTAATATGGGGAAGTGCCAGGGGAGAAAAAGCTAGAATATTGGTTAAGCTAGCAGATCGGCCACAGTAGGGATCCAAACGAGGGAAAATAGGGATCCAAAGGGGGGGGGCATCTGCAAAAGAGCCATGTGCAACAATGGGCTAAAAAGACCCTAAGGTTCAGCCCACTATGACTTCCAAAATGCTAAGGTTCCAAAATTCAAAGGTTGTGTCCAAAGGTCAGCCATGGGGGGAATTGGATGCTTTGTGTGTGACCCAAAAAGACTTTACAAATCCCTACATAGGAGGGGGCGAGCCTTGGGAGTAGGGGATGAGAGAGAAAGTCACACACACACACACACACACACACACAAGCTCCCTTTACACAAAGGGAATGAGGGACACATGTCAGCTCCCTAGCCCAGATGCCCACAAGGTGTACCCAATTCCTATTGGATGGCCTTGGAGGTGGACCAATGAGAATTAGGCTAAAGTAAATCTAGTTTAATTAATTTAAAAACACTTAATAAAAGAACCAATGAGAATTAAGTCCTCTAGAAGACTATTGGACAGTCTCTCAAGTGGTCCAATGAGCATTCAGCAACCCAATGGCTTGCCTGATTCCTATTGGCCAGGAGGCAAAGGGGTCCAATGAGAGTTTAGTTGAATTATTAAATTACCTTAAGCTCTCACAAAACGGGAAAGGGGGACACATGTCAGAAGGCTATCACTTATGCTGCTTAATTGTCATTGGCTAGCTCTAGGGAGGTCCAATGGGAGGACAGCAAGAGCAAATAGCAAGGGGCTCGCCCAAGAGAGAGAGGGGGCTGATTTTTGCAAGGCATTATCACACACACACTCACACAATCTCATGTGTGAAGTAAAGAAGACTCTCTCTCCTTCTCAAGCTTTAATGGAAAGCTTACCACCTACTCCAAGCTTGTGAGAAGGGAGGCCTACACCAACAACTCTTGGCTTTGTGATGCAAATCCAACCAAGAGACAAGCTTAAATGCATGCTCATCTCCTCTACCATGCTAATTACTAAGCTAAGCTATGCTAATATGAGTGATTATGTGAGGATATGTACATATTTCTCGTAAGATACTCCTTCTTCCTCTCAATCTACTCTCATACCCTGCTAGCTCTCACCATCTTCGAAGGTGTGTGAGGTCTTGGGTCTGAGACCGGGGATAATTGATGTTGTGTTTGCTAAGTGTTTTGCTTAGTGCATGAAGCTTTCATCTTCATTGCACTAGCTAGTCTTGAAGGAACACAAAGAATTGTATTGTACAATGTCTCTCTTGATGGGAGAAACCATAATACAAAGCCTTTTGGAGGGGGGACCGGATCCATGCAAATCCGGTCCTCAACTGTTGTCAATAGCTTAATTTGTCTCTCTTTTGAAAGTATTGTTCATGCTATCTAACTAGGTGTTATGATTTTTGTTGCTCTCTCTCCATCCAAGCAATCTTGTAATTCTCATTAGGAATATATTCTAATGAAATGCCCACTATGTTCATGCTAATTTCCGCTACACACAAGTTTTTAGGCCATTAAATGTTACATTGGTATCAGAGCACAAGGTTTCTCTTTTCTTGCTCAAGAAGGGAGGTCCTCAAGCTAGCTATAAATGGTTGGTATTATTAATTGCCTGTGAGTAAGTAGAATAGGGATTTTTTAGCCTTGCAGTGCGCCTGCCTTTGTGGAGTTAACAGGGCATCACCGTCGAGAGCTATGGTCTTAATAGTGGAGTCCTACGGGGCTTGCCTACCGCTTAACCACTATCGAGCTATTAGAAGCTTGACAGGAGCCGGTGTTGTTTTGGTGTTGAAAGACCCTCTCTTCTATTCCTTGCAATTAATGGTATTCGAGCCACGGGTACAGTAGCTTGAGTGCTTTTTCTAAAGGGGTAAAGAGGAGAAGCAACTAGGGCATGAAGTGCCAAAGTACACCTAAAAAGTTTACACCTAAAAGTTGTTAGAATGGCTAACAATAGTAAAGAGAGTGAAATCAATGTTGATAACTTTGATTTTGCTAATGAGCAAGCTACTAATGATGCTCCGATGCTTGTTAACTATCTTGTTTCTAGGCTTCAACAAGCCATGGGCAATCCATCTCTCCAAAGTGAAGTGCAACGGCAGCTCCGTGCTCACGGGATTCTCCAAGCTCATCACCATGACGAGAGAACACCTAGGAAGCCTCCTTGTGAGACTCCCAAAAGAGGTCTCTCTCTCGATTCGGGAAGAAGAAGAGAATCCATACGAAGGGCTCAAGAATTTACTTCTTGATGATGCATCTCCTTCCCAAAGGAGAACTCAAGAGCCTCCACCGAAGGAACGAGAAAGAAGTGAGTCTCCCGCCACCTCGGCGAAGATGGTTCCACGAAGACGGCGGGCTAAACGCTCTCCATCACCACCAAAGCGGAGAAGACCATCACACTCTTCTCCACACTATAATTCAAAGAGGGATGATAAAAAGCAAGAGAAGAAAAAGGCGAGAAAGAGGACACCCTCTTCTCCATCTTCTTCATCCTCTACCTCTTATGATGGTGAAGACACCGAAGATCAAGACAAGAAAAAGGCGAGAAAGAGGTCACCCTCTTCTCCACCTTCTTCAAATTCTTCACCTTCTGAAGAAAGTGATGGTGCAACCTTTGAACCATCAAAAAGAAGAGGCCATAGGAAATCCTATGCTGCATGGAAGAGGTCGTCCAAGCTGAAGAAATTCAAAGAGGGAGGGAAGAGCATCTCTTTCCTTACCTATGATGGCACCTTTGGTGCTACGGACAAAGTCTTGGCCTTTATCCAACAGTTTGATGCGGCGTTTGGAGATGAGGGCTTCACAAAGTCCTCTAAGCTACGCCATGTAGCTATGCACTTTCAAAAGTCCGCCAGGCAATGGTGGTCCAGCCTACGAGCCAACGGTGAAGCTCCACAAACATGGAAATCTTTAAGAGCTTCCATTATGAAGCAGTTTTTGGCCACTAATGCCAAAGACAAAGTACTCAGTGAATGGCAAAGCTTAAAGCTCTCTCCCTATGAATCCATCCACAAATATGTAGACAAGTTTTGGGACCTACAACTCAAAGCCACGGTCTTCAAAAAGTTAGATTTTGGAGAGCAAAAGCAACAATTTTGTGCGGGCTTTTAACCGAAGAATGGCGGAGTATGTCAACTCCCAAAGGCCACGTACCATATCGGTGGTAACACACCATACTATGGTGGCCTCTTGAATCAATTTCCAAACGGGGGCAAAAAGAAATAATAAGCCCATGGAAAACAAGGGTTCCAACGAGCCCAAGGGGAAGGACAATGTCCAAAAGTCTCCTAAGGGCAACTCCAACAAAGCTAAAGAGAAGGGAGTTTACAAAGGTAAAAACAAACTCTCTCCTGAAGAGCTTGAGCATTATCGCAAGGATCACCGGTGTTTCAAGTGCGGCGAACAAGGGCATGCGTACCGCGCTTGTCCCCAAAAGAACAACCGCCAAGATCCTCCTAGAGCTTCCTTGGTTGAAATCCAAGAGGAGGAGACTCACCAAACTCACCACAAAGGATCTCCTCTATGCCATGCTTGGGGAAAGGTAAGAGAACATGATGCTTTTATTCTCTTTGACCCTGGTTCTACTCACAATTTTATATCTATAGAGTTGGCCACCAAGCTAGGCATACAAGCTTATGAGATGGGAGATGTCCTACCCGCAGACGGTGCCTTCAAGGGGCAAGAAGCTTCAGTCACTCCCTTAATCGGGAAATTGAGGCTTCATGTCCAAGGCTATGTGGACAAAGAGGACTTCTTTATCTCTCCTCTCAAGCATGAGGATGTAATCCTAGGGGCACCATGGTTTGACCACCTGGCTGCCAATGTTAAATTTCCTGAAAGGAGAATCTCCTTTAAGTTCAGGGAAAAAGACATGTATATAGATGCTAAGGAAATGGGTAACACTATTCCCATTGTACATACACCAGCTTTCAACAAGTCAATAAAGAGCTCTATTTTTGTGTACATGATTTTTGTTACAGATTCTCAAAATGAACCTAATGCTTTAGCAAAAGAAAATAAAAGCAACCAAAAGGAAATAGAGTTATCCAATTTTCTCAAGGGTTTTCAAGATGTTTTTATTGACGACATCCCTTGTGAGTTACCTCCTAAACGATGACCATGCAATTGAACTTCTTCCAGGAAGTTCACCACCTAACAAACCTCCTTATAGAGTTTCTCAAGCTCAACAAGAGGAGATTATGCGGAAAGTGCATGAGTTAGTTGAGAAGGGCATGGTTAGGCGTAGCTCATCTCCATTTTGCTCACCTGTGCTATTAGTGCAAAAGAAAGACGGCACGTATTGTATGTGTGTCGACTATAGAGCACTAAATAGGATCACTATCAAGAATAGGTTTCCCGTTCCACGGGTAGAAGAACTATTTGATAAGCTACAAGGATCGACCTACTTCAGTAGGATTGACCTAAAAAGTGGCTATCATCAAATAAGGATAGTTGATCAAGACATTGTAAGGACCGCATTTCGCACCACATTTGGTCTTTATGAATACATTGTCATGCCTTTTGGCTTGACCAATGCACCAACCACATTCAACCGCTTGATGGAGAAGCTGTTTAGGCCTCATCGAACCTTCACTGGAGTGTTCTTTGATGATATTATCATCTACTCTAATTCATTAGACGAACACAAGCAACACCTCCAGGTAATATTTCAAGTTCTGAGAGAGAATAAACTTTATGTTAATCGAAAGAAAAGTGAATTTTTCTTACAAGAGATTCAGTATTTAGGTCACATTATCTCTCAAGATGGCATCCTAATGGATCCATCAAAGTTAGAGGTAATAAAAGGATGGCCTAAACCAAGGAATCTTCATGAACTAAGAAGCTTTATAGGTATGTGTGCATACTATAGACGCTTCATAGAAAAGTTCTCACAAATTGCGGGACCATTACATGAACTAACAAAGAAAAGCGTTAGGTATACATGGTCTGCTAAGAAGAACAATGCTTTCGAAAAGCTTAAAGCCTAAAGCTTATCTCTCAACCTGTGCTTACACTACCGGATCTCTCAAAACCATTTGAGGTCCAATGTGATGCTTGTGGTGATTGCCTTCGAGCTCTTTTGCTCCAAGAAGGGCACGCCATAGGCTATGAGAGTCGAAGGCTTACCCCTGTTGAGCAATCTCTAGGCATATATGAAAAGGAACTCCTTGCAGTTCTACATGCCTTAGACTCATGGAAGAACTATTTATTGGGGACTCCTTTCATTCTGCGAACGGATTACCAATGTCTTAAGTGCTTCATGACGCAGACCAAGATCTCCGACAAACAAATGAGGTGGGAAAATTTCCTATCGCAATTTCATTTTCATATTGCTCACATTGCTGGCAAGCATAATCAAGTAGCTGATGCACTCTCAAGACGACAGAGAGTGAATGTGGTTTCCATAGCCACTCACAATGATCTATCTTCAATGATAGATGAGTACGCTATTGATCCCGATTTTGGAGATGTGATTTCAGCCCTTGCATTAGGGAAGAAAGAAGAACCATTTACTTTACAAGATGGTTATCTTCTCTATGGCAATAGACTATGTGTTACTAACTCACTACGTGAGAAAGTAATGTATGAATCACATGCTCCACCTTATGCGGGGCATAGAGGGATTCAGTCTACCTTAAAGGGAATTGAAACATATTTCTATTGGCCTACCATGAAAGTGAACATACAAGAGTATGTTTCTAAATGTGTGGTATGCCAAAAGACAAAATTTGATAGAGGGAAGCAACTTGGATTGCTTCAACCCTTGCCAATCCCTAATTCACCATGGGAGAGCATATCCATGGATTTTATCTTTGGATTGCCTAAGTCTATCCATGGGAATACGGGAATATGGACGATAGTAGACAAGTTCAGTAAACAAACTCATTTTATACTTGTCTTCGCTGCAGATGAGTATAGCCGAGACCTACAAGAATCTTTTTAAAAGATTAAGGATGCTATCTCTATCTCATAGCAAAGGCAAAAGCCTGCTACTGACAAGCACAGAAGAGCCCAAGCCTTTAAAGAAAATGATTGGGTCTTATTAATGTTTCCCAAGGCTCGATTAACTCACAAGACGGGCAAGAATCCTACGGGACACCAAAAGTACTATGCTAAACTAGCAAAAAGGTACTATGGTCCCTTCCAGATTCTTAGGCCAATCAATGAGATGGCCTATCAACTCAAGTTTCCCAATCATTGGCTCATACACAATGCTTTCCATGTGAGCCTATTAAAGCCTTACAAAGGAGAGCCACCTCAAGAACCAACTATTGAAGACCCACCGGAGATCGAGGACCAAGAGGAGGTGTTGCAGCCCGAGTCCATTCTCCGACATGAAGACAAGGTATTAAGAGGCGGTAAGACTATCCGACGATATCTTATTAAGTTTAAGCATTATCCTTTTGAAGATGCTAGATGGATGCAAGGCATACAATTAAAGGATAACCTAAACCTTGTCCAAGCTTACAATGCTTCCCAAGAGTAAGCAAATGTACAAAATGTTAAAAATGAACAAAGTTTTTGTCATAAGACTCTCTTTATCTTGATTGTGCACAAAAATGAAGTAGTATGCATGCTTAGATCAAGTTTGCAGAGACGACGTCTCCCAAACACCAAGTACAGCTTGTCACTCTACTATGGAAGAATGATAGGACTAATGTGCGGACATGCTTGCGGCAGCCTCAGGCTCTCAAGCGCCAAATGGACTAGTCATCCATTGTGGAATGATGTCGTAGGGTAACATAGGGATCCTCTACCCGCTAAGAAAAGGACTCATGAATATGCTTTATCTTCTCTACACCATAGTCGAGGACGACTATGATTTTAAGAGAGAGGTAATGTCATAATAATCAATATTTAATTCTCCTAAATGATTTTCTCATGTCAAACTGATCATTTAATATGGGAAGTGCCAGGGGAGAAAAAGCTAGAATATTGGTTAAGCTAGCAGACCGGCCACAGTAGGGATCCAAAGGAGGGAAAATAGGGATCCAAAGGGGGGGGGCATCTGCAAAAGAGCCATGTGCAACAATGGGCTAAAAAGACCCTAAGGTTCAGCCCATTAAGACTTCCAAAATGCTAAGGTTCCAAAATTCAAAGGTTGTGTCCAAAGGTCATCCATGGGGGAATTGGATGCTTTGTGTGTGACCCAAAAAGTCTTTACAAATCCCTACATAGGAGGGGGCGAGCCTTGGGAGTAGGGGATGAGAGAGAAAGTCACACACACACACACACACACACACACACACACACAAGCTCCCTTTACACAAAGGGAATGAGGGACACATGTCAGCTCCCTAGCCCAGATGCCCACAAGGTGTACCCAATTCCTATTGTGGGCATCTGGCCTAGATGCCCACAAGGTGTACCCAATTCCTATTGGATGGCCTTGGAGGTGGACCAATGAAAATTAGGCTAGAGTAAATCTAGTTTAATTAATTTAAAAACACTTAATAAAAGAACCAATGAGAATTAAGTCCTCTAGAAGACTATTGGACAGTCTCTCAAGTGGTCCAATGAGCATTCAGCAACCCAATGGCTTGCCTGATTCCTATTGGCCAGGAGGCAAAGGGGTCCAATGAGAGTTTAGTTGAATTATTAAATTACCTTAAGCTCTCACAAAACGGGAAAGGGGGACACATGTTAGAAGGCTATCACTTATGCTGCTTAATTGTCATTGGCTAGCTCTAGGGAGGTCCAATGGGAGGACAGCAAGAGCAAATAGCAAGGGGCTCGCCCAAGAGAGAGAGGGGGCTGATTTTTGCAAGGCATTATCACACACACACTCACACAATCTCATGTGTGAAGTAAAGAAGACTCTCTCTCCTTCTCAAGCTTTAATGGAAAGCTTACCACCTACTCCAAGCTTGTGAGAAGGGAGGCCTACACCAACAACTCTTGGCTTTGTGATGCAAATCCAACCAAGAGACAAGCTTCAATGCATGCTCATCTCCTCTACCATGCTAATTACTAAGCTAAGCTATGCTAATATGAGTGATTATGTGAGGATATGTACATATTTCTCGTAAGATACTCCTTCTTCCTCTCAATCTACTCTCATACCCTGCTAGCTCTCACCATCTTCGAAGGTGTGTGAGGTCTTGGGTCTGAGACCGGGGATAATTGATGTTGTGTTTGCTAAGTGTTTTGCTTAGCGCATGAAGCTTTCATCTTCATTGCACTAGCTAGTCTTGAAGGAACACAAAGAATTGTATTGTACAATGTCTCTCTTGATGGGAGAAACCATAATACAAAGCCTTTTGGATGGGGGACCGGCTCCATGCAAATCCGGTCCTCAACTGTTGTCAATAGATTAATTTCTCTATCTTTTGAAAGTATTTTTCATGCTATCTAACTAGGTGTTATGCTTTTTGTTGCTCTCTCTCCACCCAAGCACTCTTGTAATTCTCATTAGGAATATATTCTAATGAAAGGCCCACTATGTTCATGCTAATTTCCGCTACACACAAGTTTTTAGGCCATTAAATGTTACATTGGTATCAGAGCACAAGGTTTCTCTTTTCTTGCTCAAGAAGGGAGGTCTTCAAGCTAGCTATAAATGGTTGGTATTATTAATTGCCTGTGAGTAAGTAGCATAGGGATTTTTTAGCCTTGCAGTGCGCCTGCCTTCATGCAGTTAACGGGGCATCACAGTCGAGAGATATGGTCTTAATAGTGGAGTCCTACGGGGCTTGCCTACCGCTTAACCACTATTGAGCTATTAGAAACTTGACAGGAGCCGGTGTTGTTTTGGTGTTGAGAGACCCTCTCTTCTATTCCTTGCGATTAATGGAGTGCACACATAAAAAAGGAGTGTAAATAGTTTTGGAAAGAAACTAAATACTTTTTACTGCAATCATTTACAAGCCTTGCTAAAACATTTGAACCATAAAAGAAAATGAAACATAAGTCATTTCTAGGTACAAACAATGAAACATTTTCATTCATAGAAGATAGCATTGCTATATGCATTAACAACCATCTGTTAATGTTGTTTAGTAGCAATTGTAACCGTAACAAGTCGCTCTAGGTACCCAACAATTCATGGCCACTAAAATTGTTCCTGATACTACGTGCTGAAAATGGTCTATAAAACAAATTTGACTAGCACCTATAGGGACTTTGATGCCACACATATTTGAAATAGTGAGTGCTAGTCTCAGTCCCAGAGACTCATATTCTCCACATGTGGAATATGACTCAACTAAGGATGTTTAAAAAAAGAACATCCTTCAAGTACAAGATGTACTTGTGTGTGGACGTAATTGCAAACATGCTGCGATGTGTGTGAGAGGGACCATCATTAACCTTGCTCCACACTGGCTAAACCAAACTCCTTGAGTTCCTAGACTATGTTGTATCCCATGTGACAACATGTACCAAAAAAAAACCCTACATATGGGTACATAACTACATAATGCAAGAATGTATGTTGGACACTACGGTGCAAAATATGTTGCTCTTATATGATCTTGTCATGTCACTTAAAGAGCAAAACGGATGAAAATATAGAAGTTTATATATCCTATATGGAAAAGTAAACAAAAGCATATTCAAAAAAGAAAGAAAACCAAATTAGATGTGTACCTAGAGGTTGAACATAGTGTTCACTTACTTATGATCAAAGGCACCTGCCCAAATTTTCTGCATGGAAAGGCCTGGGAACAATAATTGAAAATCAATGAAATTCAAGTGGTATTTCACACGTAATCTTGGGTGTTTCCTTTGCAATCCAAACCCCTTGGTTAATATCCACATTGTCAAACCCCTTGGTTAGACTTAGCAAGGAAACTGCTCAACAAGCAGTCAATAGTAAGTGAAGTCAACTTTGGAAGTTGAAATTCTCCACTATACCTTGGCAGCTTGCGGACTTCTTTCCTTGAAAATGGAAGTGCAAAGGTTCCAAGAATTGACCATCAAAACTTAATAAGTGATTTAGTAATCACAATATGAGTCTTACCCTGTACAAGTACTCTCAGCGCTATAAATAAGATAGGAGATCCACTCAAGTTTCAATTGTATTCACAATTGGATCTTTTCTAGACCCAGAAATACATAACCTTGGGTTTTTTGTGAACAACTGTGTTATCTAAATTTATTGCTTCATCTATACACCTTGGTAGAGATAAGAATTTGCAAGCTTGAGACTTTCAAAAACTCAACTTGATCTTCACACTTAAACTTTGTAGTGATAAAGTAACGCCCAAAAACTCAGTAACGTGGTGACGGGAGCAAAGCGAACCCCGAACCCCCGACGGCCTCTAAAACACCGGGACCGAATGGCGCGCCTCGAGTCTGTCATAGTAAAGCAAACAGGGGGCACCACCTAGCTTCAGCGGCTAGGACGCAAACGACACACCACCATAACAAAGTTTTCATCCAAGAGAGATGGATGCTTGGGAGTAAAGATGAAGAGGAAGGGGAATGAGATCAAGAGAGAGAGAGAGAGAGAGAGAGAGAGAGAGAGGGAGAGAGAGAGGGAAGGGGGTATAGCGGCTTAGTACTTAGGCACCACAAAAGGATGGCGAATCCGCACACCCTTCACACATACACAAGCTCACTCCAAACACAAGACTAGGTGGCGATTCCGCACACTTCACATGGGAAAAACATTGTAAGAAAACATACTCACAAAACCTCAAGCTTTATTTAGAGAATAAGGCGATGAAATGGGGAGCATAGGGTAGGGGAATGAGAAGGGAGAGAGTGGTAGAGCACACGGCGGATAGGTGGGAGTTGATGGCGAAGACTCACACGAGGGTTATGGTTATCATCCTTCATTTAGTTGCCCTTCATCTTCCATATCCCAAGGGTGTAGAGGTCATGCTCAAGACGAGCATGGTGATTGCGGTGATGGTGATGGTGTGGGTGTGTGTGTGTGCACTAGGCACACACAGTGCATAGTGTACTCTTTGGTGATGTTGTGTGTGTATTTAGTGTGATGGTGATCCCTCTTTATATAGGTGTGGAGGGGGAAGAAATTCTAGAATTTAGAAATAAAGAAATCATTATCTTCATAGGCCATGTGACTGTGGGCCCCACTTGTCTGGCTGTGTGTATATGTGCCATAACAGCAGTCTCATGAGAGAGAGACTAAGAGAGAGAGAGATGGGTTGATGAAAAAAAGTGAGAGGTGACATGGAGAATAAAGTAATTACAAGAGGGGAGAGAGGGGAGTGTGTTCAGAGGTGAATCTGTGTGCAGGTGTGTGTGAACACAAGAAAAATCAGGTAACCACCGGGTAGGGATGGATCTGTGGACCCCTTTTTTCAGTGAAACTGAGTGTGTGTGAGTATGGGGAGGTTATTTAGCTACAAGACAAGAGACATGGTGCCCTTTAGAGAGAGAGGGGGTATTTGGGTCATGGGATATGATAGGAGAGAGAAAGGGGGGGTGGGGTTTACTATTTTGTAAGATAGGATAAGTTGCATGTGAGTTAGGGTGCATTATTGGTGAGTTAGAATGCATTATTGGTGAGAGGTGGGGTAGCTTGAGGGGAGAGAGAAAGGAGAAAGGACAAGGGGAAGAGAGAGGGGGTTGACCTTTTGAGTGGAGGAGAGGAAAAGGGACACACAGCGGGGCAACAGTGAAGAAAAAGGAGGCAAGGTGGGGATGGCCTGCTTCGCAGGCATGAGGTGGCCTATTTTACCTTTCTTATATATTTACATAATCATACTTTATTTTTTTCTTACTTTTTCCAATGCCTTTTATCACTCCCTCCCTAAGAGGGGGTTTTCATGGGGTGGGGACGAGAGAAGAGGGGTATGGGAGCTTGACTTGTGAAAAGCCCCATCATTAGCCCTCCCCTTTTGGCTAGAGGCATTCATGTCTCTAGCTCATCTTTTTGATCATTTTCGTCGAAGGTGGCGGCTGATGGTGTGTCCTCATCTGGAATGTCAATTGGTGGAGCCTGGTGAAATCGAAGAAAATAAGGTTTAAGTCGCCAACCATTTACCCTGGTTTTATGAAGTTTTCCATCAGCCTCCATAAGCTGGTAGCTTCCATTGGCATACTTTTTCCTGATGATGAAAGGGCCTTCCCATCGGAGCAGGAGTTTCTTATCCTTGCGCATGTCGAAGCGATTGTCGTAGCGGAGCACCAACATTCCTTTCTTCAATTCTTTTTTCCGGAGATGCTCGTTAAAGCTAAGCCTTCTATGCTCTGCTTGTGCCGCATAATAATTTATTGATTCTTCTTTGTCCAGCTGCAGTCTTTCCAAGTTGATGATGTGATCTCTTAAATGCATGTTGGGTTGTTGAAGTTGGCTTGCCATTACTCTGAGACTTTGTAGTTGCACTTCAGTGGGCAAGATTGATTCCTTAACAAATACTAGATCTTTTTTTAGGAAATCGGGTGCAGCTTCCCCCCTTGCCAGTGACTCAACCCACCGTTCCCACAAATCCATAAATTTGGACTCATAGGTGGCATATTCTAAAAGACCCTCCTGTTTCAAGTCTCTCAACTTGTCCCACAACTTTTCTCAAGTGGTACCTCCCCCAAAGCGCCTCTTAAAAGCGGTTTTTAAGGGTTCCCAGTCATCCTTGGTTGCTTGTGGAAGTGCATTATACCATGATCTAGCTTCTAGCTTCATGAGATGCTTAAAGATTCTAACCCGGGATTCATCCGTATCTTTGTTGCTCACTACACATGCTACTTCAAAGTCATCTAGGAAGTCTGTTACCAAATCCTCCCCCTTCTTTCCTTTAAATGTTGGAAATGCTACACTTGCCATGATTATTGAGAGAGAGCTAGAAAGACACACTGCTTAACTTGCAAAAAAAAAATTCTTCTTTACAAGGAGGCGTGTATACCCTCTTATACTAGGACATAGATTAAAACTTCAAACGGTCCATTGCCTTGTACCAAAGGTAAGACAAATGGTTGATCTGATTCTAGAACCTCAAAAAACCGCTCCCCACCCAGCATGGTGTCAATGACATGCTGGTAGTGAGCCTTCAAATCCAGTATTACCTTGATTGAGCGTACACGTGTTGGTATGTGTGATCTGTCTTGAGGTAGGTTGTACTGATTCATGTGAAGCTTAGAGGTGCTTAGTCACTGTCCAAGCTTGTGGGAGAGGGTGGTGTTCTTTCTTGAACCAAACTCAGTAGATCCCTAGTTTCTCTAGTGAGAGTGTGAGCCAATGATTCCGTTATCTGTACTGCAGCATCAGGTGCGACTTGAAAACTGACTGTGATAATTACCTCGGTGACTTGAGTTACCCGATTCTCAAAGTAGAATAGTGTTGATTCTCTATTGTGCAGAGCTCCTTCCATTTTGTTGTTGTTGGTTGGTTGTAGGTTACGGACATGGTTTCGACCTTCTCCTTCTTCTTCTTGGCACTTGGCCTATGTATATCCACTGGGTTGCGTGTTGGTTGAACTGCTCCCCACAAGCAAATCGATTACCGTTACGCCTGCACTCAGAGCTTCGATGGAGATTTGAGCGCAGTTCGTCAAGTTGTGCTTGGGAGCTCTCTTCTTCTTCAATGTCGTCCAATTGCAAATCCTACTAGCCATTCATCCATTCACAATATTTAGGGGTTTCAGTCTTGTAAACTGAAGGTCTTGAGTTCGTCCTCCGTGGGGCAACCAAAATGAACGGGAGCACAGCGAACCCCGAAACCCCCTTCGACGGCCTCTAAAACACCGGGTACCAGGAATCGCGCGCACTCTAGCCTGACATAGAGTAAAGCAAACAGGGGCACACCTAGCTTTCAACGGCAAGGACGCAAACAACACACACCATAACAAATTTTTCATCCAAAAGAGATGGATGCTTGGGAGTAATGATGAAGAGGAAGGGGAATGAGATCAAGTGAGAGAGAGAGAGAGAGAGAGAGAGAGAGAGTGAGGGAAGGGGTATAGAGCGGCTTAGTACTTAGGCACCACAAAAGGATGGCGAATCCGCACACCCTTCACACATACACAAGCTCACTCCAAACACAAGAGTAGGTGGCGATTCCGCACACCTCACATGGGAAAAACATTGCAAGAAAACATACTCACAAAACCTCAAGCTTTATTTAGAGAATAAGGCGATGAAATGGGGAGCATAGGGTAAGGGAATGAGAAGGGAGAGAGTGGTAGAGCACATGGCGGATAGGTGGGAGTTGATGGCGAAGACTCGCACGACGGTTATGGCCATCATCCTTCATTTAGTTGCCCTTCATCTTCCATATCCCAAGGGTGTATAGGTCATGCTCAAGAAGAGCATGGTGATTGCGGTGATGGTGATGGTGTGTGGTGTGTGTGTGTGTGGTGTGTGTATGCACTAGGCACACACAATGCATAGTGCGCCTCTTTGGTGATGTTGTGTGTGTATTTAGTGTGATGGTTACCCCTCTTTATATAGGTGTGGAGGGGGAAGAAATTCTAGAATTTAGAAATAAAGAAATCACTATCTTCATAGGCCATGTGACTGTGGGCCCTACTTGTCTGGCTGTGTGTATATGTGCCAGAACAGCAGTCTCATGAGAGAGAGACTAAGAGAGAGAGATGGATTGATGAAAAAAAGTGAGAGGTGACATGGAGAATAAAGTAATTACAAGAGGGGAGAGAGGGGAGTGTGTTCAGAGGTGAATCTGTGTGCAGGTGTGTGTGAACACAAGAAAAATCAGGTAACCACCGGGTGGGGATGGATCTGTGGACCCCTTTTTTCAGTGAAATTGAGTGTGTGTGAGTGTGGGGGAGGTTATTTAGCTACAAGACAAGAGACATGGCGCCCTTTAGAGAGAGAGGGGGGTATTTGGGTCATAGGATATGATAGGAGAGAGAAAGGGGGGGTGGGTATACTATTTTGGAAGATAGGATAAGTTGCATGTGAGTTAAGGTGCATTATTGGTGAGTTAGAATGCATTATTGGTGAGAGGTGGGGTAGCTTGAGGGGAGAGAGAAAGGAGAAAGGACAAGGGGAAGAGAGAGGGGTTGACCTTTTGAGTGGAGGAGAGGAAAAGGGACACACAGCGGGGCAACAGTGAAGAAAAAGGAGGCAAGGCGGGGATGGGCTGCCCCGCAGGCATGAGGTGGCCTATTTTACCTTTACATAATCATAATTTATTTTTTTCTTACTTTTTCCAATGCCTTTTATCACTCCCTCCCTAAGAGGGGTTTTCATGGGGTGGGGACGAGAGAAGAGGGGTATGGGACCTTGGCTTGTGAAAAGCCCCCATCAGTGGCAAGACACTTGCTTGTCCATTAGACCTAATTTAACCTTTCCTGCAGAGAATTAGGAGAAGGAGAGAGAGAGAGAGAGAGAGAGAGAGAGAGAGAGAGAGAGAGAGAATGACGGGCTGAGAGAAAATCCCTTATTCTAATGTGTTGTAGCCCCTTACAATACTTCTGTGCAAACAATGTTTGTGTTGTGTAGCTTATCCTATAAGCATACAACAATGTGCTTGTACAACACTGTTGTAGAGAGATGTAGCATAAGCCTCACATCTTGACCCACCTACCTTGTTTATGGACGTGATTGTGCTAGAGTGACTTTGGTCTGGCACTTTTCCTATGAATACAAATGGTTTAAGAAATCAATAGCTTACCTTGTCCTTGACAGAGTAGCTAGTGTTATAGCGGAAGCATATACAATGATGAGACCAAGATACAAGGCAAAGTTCATGTGTCCTAATACTGAGACTGTTTTGAGTACTATTTCAAGTGCAATTTACCAAAATTGCTCTAACTTTTGATACGAGTCCAGTAAAGCCAAGATAATAGTTTGTGAGCAATAGGACTCATCTTTACGTTGTCATGCTATCGTACGTCTAAATGAAGAATTTCATGCAGAGTCACATATTCAATGTTTTGATGAGTGCTCAAAATATGTTGGGAGCATAGCATTGTCGCACGATCGCAAGCTTGCAATGGCCGTCATGTGACGTGGGAATGATTTTTTATATCATAACTTGGAATGTGAAGTTGTCAACGCCGACGTTCATAAACAGTGTGAACGACTCTTAAGATAATTTTTTCATAAGGTAAAGATAGAGCTCACGAGCACTTTTATAAAGCAAAAGAGTCGTCGTCAGAAAAAAGAGGTGTTCTCAGATAAAGCGAGGAGTACGTGAGCAATTGCAGGAGGTGGCCGTCGAGCAGATGAAGGAGAACGCTAACGAGCTGCTTGAAGAGGAGCAAGAGACCAGGGGATAAGCCTTGGTGACTATAGCAACAGAGGGTGACTTGGAGCATTTGCAAGGGGCCTCCTTGTTATTTTCTCCCTGCTCGGTGGCTATTTCTGCTTGTAGCGCCCTCACACACTCGAGGTTGACACCGTCAAGAGTTGAGGGAGGCAACAATCTGTGTTGGTTTGGGAAAGGCGAGGCCGAGAGACCAAGAGGAGATCAGCGGCATCATCTGCAGTACGAGCATGAGGTTGACGAGCATAGAGTGACAAGCAGAAGGAATGGTGGTTGTAGGGAGCGAGAAGAAAAAGCAAGCAATACCAATTACAAGAGGCAGTTTAGAGGCTGAGTTTTGAGCATTGGTTGGGCTGAGGGTCACACAGTACTGATCCTTGTCCCGGTTTCTTTGATCGCTAGCAGAGCTTTTGGAGAACGTTGATGAGGCGCTAGCCTACTATTTGGAGCCACTGACAAGATGCAAGAGGTGGTTTGAGATGTGTGTGTGTGTGTGTGTTGGGGGGGGGGGGGGGGGGGGGGGGGGTGACACCACAAGTTTGAAGATAGAGACAAACATACCTTGGTGAAGTTTTTTTTTGGCTTTTAAAAGTTTTTAGCAGTTTTCAGAGGATCTTTTGAGTTCAAGAAATACCGAAACAATCAAGGTGAAGCTTATGCTCATGAAAGTGTTCCGGAAGAGCAAGGGAAGGGAATTGAGGCCATAAAGATTTGGCGTTCACACTTTTGCTCATGATCTCGGCAGAGTTTTGAGCATATGTTGCCTATTGAGTCAAGTTTTTTTTATATTTAGATTTTAATTCATTTAAGTAATTCAATTCAAGGTGTACAAGGTGTTCTTTTGTGTTATAATCTCTTGTGATGGGCATCTTTCTCTCACCGTTTCCCACAACAGTTCTGTAACTTGTAGCCTTTGCTTTCAGTTCTGTAACCAACAGTTCTGTAACCAACAAAAACAAATTTAATAGCCTTATCATCCAATTTTATGTGTTGCTTTTGTGGAACCAAAGCATAAGCTAAACAACCAAAAATGCACATCTGATCAATTGATGGTTTTTTATCATGCCATGCTTTATAAGGAGCCATAGCCTCTATAAGGATTTGGTAGGACACATGTTAAGTACATAAGTAGCACACAAGATAGCCTCAAGCCAAAATGAATGCAGTAAAGCTTTACTCTTGACCATACATCTCTCCATAAGCAACCTATTTTTTTCCTCAGCAAAATTATTTTGCTGAGGTGTATACAACATTGTACATTGGTGTTTTATCCCACAATTAGCGAGAAATGCATTAAACTCATGAGACATATACTCCCCCCCCCCCCCCCCCCCCCCCCCCCCCACTCGCCGATGTGAACGGAGGGTGCCCATAGTACATTCAGAGACATTTTAAGCCATAGCTAAAAATTGTTTGAAGCACATGAAACGTTTGGACTTAGCTTTAAGCGGATACACCCATGCATGCTTGAAGTAATCATCAACTAAAATCACAAAGTATAGGTAATTGCCTAAGGATGGAGTTTGCATAGGCCCACAAACATCACTATGCACAAGTTGAAACATGTATGTAGCCCTTATTGAACCATCCTCTGGAAACTTTGAACACTGCTTTTACCCAAAATGCAACCTTCACAAACATGCTTAGAAGGTGCTTTAACACTAGTACTGTAAAAAATCAGACACTTTTGTGGCTTTTTGAGACTTTTGTAAAAAAATTCTCAACACTATGTTAGTTATCTAAATAGAAAATAGTTTCATGGAATTATGACCAACACTCAGTATGAGTTGATAAAAAATAGTATTGAGCTAAATGAAGGTCTAAAGGCGTCTTTCCATTGCCATCTTTTTCAACTAATTTTTACGGATGGACAAAAATTTTCTATTTTCTTTTGAAAGTAAATCAAATCATTGTTAAGCAGGCCCAAACGTCTTTGAAAAATCCCTCAATGGGTATGTGATAGATGTACCAAGCTTTTTTAACCCATATACAAAGACTACCGACATTTTTTACTTCTTCAAGTTAAGTGTTGAAGTGTTGTTTTACGTAAAATTTATTAATTTTAGAAAAGTAAATTTTTTTATTTTTTAGATTTTCATGTAAATTGTGTATTTAGAAAGCTTTTTCATATCTTGAACCCATAATTAAGAAGTTTCATGAAATTTTGATGTCATATACAAAAGTTATGTTTCATTTACTAGAATCTTGATGTGAGCCATTTTTGTTGCTTCAGCCAGTTTTGTGGCTCATTACAAGTCTAGTGTTAAGAGGAGGAAAAGAAGCAATCATATCAAATATCTGCAAACACAAAAAATTGGTGAAATTAAGATGCCCAAAACGTGCATGTCAAAGTTTTGCATTTGAAACAACCTTTGAATGCACAACTATATTTGAAAAATACTACCCACACTTTTTATACAAAGTGAGCTTATACAATTAACCACACAAAATGCCTGATACAACTATCTTGTCACCAAAAGTGAGATCATAAACTGCACATCTCTCATCCACAAATTTGACAACAAGATCAAGTCTCGCAAGTGCAAATATAGACAAAATGTTCCTTTTAATCCCTAGTACATAAAGTGCATCAACAAGTGTGACAGAATTGCCATTCACACTAGAAATTAACACAATCTTTGCATCTCCCTTGACCACATAAGAGGCATTGTTGGCACAAGTGAATGTATTCCCACGAGGGACAAATTTGAGAGAGGTAAACAAGTCATGATGTGAAGTAATGTGCTTTGTAGCACCACTATCAAAGTACCACACACGTGAATGTGCAACAACTAACATACATGCATCATGGATAGAAGGATCATAAGTACAATCTGTACTAAATGCCCAGTTTGCATCTACATTAACATCACAATATCCTTTCCCAAAAGATTCTACAAAAGCTGCATTTGTACCGGATCCAGTCTCCTTCTTCTTGCCTCTTTTTCCTTCAACTTAGAACATTGCTTTATGAATTTATCATTAGACTTGCAATAATGGGAAGGCATGTTCTTCAAGAATGAGGTGCTATCAACAAAAGCATTAGGAACAGGTGATCATCCACTCACTGAAGAACCAAAAGAAGTGGCTACATTGCTATTACCAACTTCTCTTTGAGCAACAAAAAAAGTTTGTTTAACTGCATGTTGTTTAGCCCAGTTCCTTCTTGAAAGTGACTCTTGCAATAGCAATGTTCATAATGCATCAAACTTTACAGCTTGAGGGTTCCTTGGATACTAAGTATTCAAATACAACATATTTGGTAAGAATGTGGCAATACATCGAGAGCACTCTACACGAGCCAATTGTCAGAAATGACTTCACTTGTAGAAATGAGTTGCTTATTAATATTTGGGATATCACTGACAAAAATTATATATAAAATTATGAAATTGCATGTGGAGTACTACCTGTAGTGGAAATAGAGGTCAAAATGAGTCCAAATCAAAATTTTGAGCTACTGATGCTCACCAAGGCTTGCCCAAATCAAAGAAAGTGAACAAGCGGGTGCTTTCGACCATGGCTAGAAGGACACAACCTGCTCAAATACCGATTGTTGAAATTAGGGTTGCAGGGATGCACACACAGGTTAGAGAAGGCAAAGAAGCTCAAGGCACACAACAAAGAGTGTATTGATTAGTACACAATAGAAAGATAAGCTAGCCCTAGAATGATGGGTGTATGTACAATGCACGGGGAAAAAACCTCCTAGTGAGGGAAAAATGCCCCAATGGTCCTAAGTCTGTTCACACACATCACTACCACATACATGGTAACAATGGGAGTGATATTGGCCCAGCTTGATGGGAAGACAGACTACTTAGTCTACTTCTCCAGTCGCCAGTTCAATATAGTCGAAGAGGGATGTTCCACAATAGAGAGGGAGGCACTAGGAATGGTTTTAGTACAACAAATTTCATACATTATCTATTGGGAAAACTATTTCACTTTTCTATGGCTCACTAGGCTCTTCATCAACAAAGTGATTATCCAAGGGAGATTGAGAAGAGATGGATGATGTTCCTAATGGAGTTTGAGTTCAGGATCTTCCATAAGCCAAGCAAACTTACTATGGTGCCGATTTCTTATCAAGGAGTACATAAGGATTTTTAGAGACATTGATGCAAGATGAATGTTTTAGAATTTGATAATGGAAGTATTAGATCCACACTGACAAGATTTTTATAATTTTCTTTAGTATGGGGGATTTCTAGAAGACTAGCTCTAGGAAAATAAGAAGGCACTAATATTGAAAAGCCTGAAGTACACCATCATAGGAGGAGCTTTGTATATAGTAGGGATTGATGGGGTGTTTTGAAGGTGTGTGCCTATGCAAGGAAGAATGCAGGTGATTATAGAGGCTTATAGTGGGAGCTTTGGAGGATGTTTTTCCACTGACATCGCAAAGAAAATTCCGCAAATAAAATTATTTTTGCAAACTATGATGGCTAATGTTAGGGATTTCTACAAACCTTGTGATATTTGTCAAAGGATGGAAAGGCCACCATCAATAGACTTGACCCTTGTGACACCCATTCAACCATTGGCAGTGCTTATGAAATGGGGATTGGACTTCATTGGTCCATTCAAGAAGATCACCAATAAAAAGAATAAGTACATTGTGATGGCAACATGCTATGTTAGCAAGTGGTTAGAGGCTAAGGCATTACCTAACAACACTACCACGTTCATAACATGGTTTTTGTATGAATATGTAATTTTTAATTTTCATGTTCTGACTGAGATGGTGTCAAATTAGAGAACCCATTTCATCAATGAGACAATACAAATATTGATTTATATCTTCTCAATCAAGCATCACAAATCAACACCATATTATCCCACGTGCAATGGACAAGCCAAAAGCAGCAATAAGACCATACTGACATAAATTGTTCAGAAGAGCCTCACAGTTGGGATGAGAAACTTCAGACTGCATTATGGGCATATTGAACTGCTCACAAGGCTACCACTGGGATGACACCTTTCAAATTTTTTATGGCATGATAGTAGTGGTACCTATGGAATTTTCAATTCCCAATCTTAAATTGGCTATTGAGCATGGTACGGATTTCAATGCAGACTTAAAGCAAAGACTAGATGAACTGCTAAAGCTTGACAAAATATAAAAGAGATCTACAGTAAAATCAAATTCATAGAGTTTAGAAAGGGGGATCTGGTGTTGCTCTATCAATCAAAGCTAGGCCTAAAGAAACATAATCTAAAAGTTGCATGGTTGAAACCTTATGAAGTGGATTGGGTTTTATTTAATTCCACAATTAGGCTAAAGGACTTATCAAGGTTAGTACTGCTAGGAGTTTACAATGGAACCAAAATTAATTTGTACTATGCCCGATCAGATGCAATCCCAGCAACGACAACAGTTCAAGAGACGAGTTCAGAGTCATACAATGAGCCTCTGAATCTGTTCAATATTAGACCAGTTGAGGAATGAGTGGAAGATTTTTAGAAACAAGTAGATCTATTGGTTTTTGGTAGATTTAGCATACGGGTGCCCACCTAGGCGAACACCTCATTTTTAATGTATTCTTACTTTGTTATTTTCCCTAGCTAGTGTAGCTATATTACTTATTCCAAGGAGCAGATTGACTCCTTAAATTGTGAGCCAGCCACTAGCCATTTAGAAAGCCCTTGAGTATTGACATTATGTTAGTGCCAGTTAGCTATGCTACAAATGTCACATTGTGACAACCTCCTAACATTGGTGCCATTGCCAAGGAATGATCCTTAGGTGGTGAGTGACCTAGTGCATATTTAGAGTGTCCTTTTCCAAAGATTTTTCTTTCCATTTCATTTATACATTAGCAGTAAAGTGGCTAAACATGGGTTTAGTACTTGATAGAGTCTAGAATTTGGGGACTTGCTAGATATATTCTTGAGAGGTAAAGAGAGTTGTGAGTGAGATTTCCAAAAGAATTTCATTCTCAATTTACTCATTGCTTTCAAAGTGCTATACCATTTTTCATTACAATGTTTCTTGCATTCTTTTACTTGTTTTTGTTCCTAGTTTCTTTTCAGCACATAGGAGTAGGGTAAGCAAAAACTATCACCATCAAATTGGGCTGAAAAGATGGAGGCAAAAAGGGCTAAAAACCATAATTTTGTCAAAATGACCATATCTCTAAAATTTTGAAAGTTTGATGGTAGAGACCTAAAAGCTGATCTAAAACCAAAACACTAGGACCTCAATAAACTCATAAGAAGCAATTTTTGGAAAGTTTCATTAGTTTCTGTGGAGAAACATGGATCATGATCCCATGTACCTTAGAGGCCATTTTTGCCAAAAAGTGATTAGTGACACTCCGCATCAGTAGAACATTTCTCTGAGAAAGTTTGTTTGCAATAAAATTTCAACAATCACATCCAAATAGGCTGATAGGGCAAAAATTGCAAAAACCAGGGTTTTAGACATAAAATTGGATAGAACTTGAGATTTTGTGATCCAAACCCAAAAAGATTTTAGAAATAGCTTCCAAATAGTATTGACAACCAGTTGACCAAGTTCATGTGTCAAAAGGAGGTTAAACATGGACCACAATCCATGTTTTTCATCATGATTTTTGGCTGAGATTTGAGTAGTAGGAAGTTGAAACCTAAAAAAACACTTTTCCCAAAAGGCATATTGACAAAAAAGTTGAAAAAATTGGTTAAAAGAGCTAACAATAGAAGATTGTCAACAAACCGCCAAAGGAGACTCAAGATTTCACTTTTGGTTGACCAAAACCGATCCAAATTCAAAAAGATTTTGGGGGTAGGCTATAAACATCGTAGTCATCAACTCACCAAATTCCAAGTCCAGAAGTTATGGAATGTGGATCGCACGGATCACCCTCCATTACCTCCTCTAAGTTTTGGGATAGAAACCATACCAACATGTGGCAGAGACTATTGTGAGCAATACTTCCCAAAGCAAGGTTGTCAAAAAAGTTTAAAAAGTGGGTCAAAAGGGCAAAAAATACCTCAAGGCTAAAAATCACAAAGTCAAACCTAGGGTTTCACTTTTGGCTGACTTTTCCTTGTCCAAATCCAAAAAGATTTCGGAGATAGCCTAGAAATACCTTCATCTATAAGTGGTTCAAGTTTGGGATCAAAAGCTCTCCAAACATGGATTGCGATCCATGTACCTTTCTCAAATTTTTTGTATGGCACTATGATCTACATGCTATTTCTAGCCTAGTCCCAAAGTTTCATCTCATTTGGACATCTAAACCCAAGTCAAAATCCCTAAATTGTCCAAGTACTCTCAAAAAGTGCAAAAATTGACCTAATTTTTACTCCACAGGTCCAAACCCAGAAAAGTTTGATACCATAGCACCTACTAGTCATATTCATCCTAATGGTACCAAGAAAAATCAATTTGGCCTCACATAGTGGAAACAATAATGTATCAAGATTGAGTGTTAGAAGCTGCCAAACTAATTGGAACTACAAAGTCTAAGCCCCATTTTTCAAATGGTTGTCACTTTAATAGGATGTAAGGGCATCTTATCTTTCCGTTGTGTGGTTTTGTAACATTGGCATTCATCACACCCTTTTGCAAAAAGTGATGCATCATTAAATAAAGTGGGCAACCAATATCCTGATTGTAACACCTTTCTAGTAGTTATTTCTCATGAAAGATTTCCTCTAGCTATGCCCATATGTGCTTCTTGCAATATGTACAAATACTCAACCTCACAAGTGCAGCATCTAAGAATACCATTTTCCCTAGCTTGTAGAGAGTTCTAGCAATTAGACAATAATGTTCACATTCCTTGAGTATATTTTGAGCTATATCCTTACAAATCTCCTTGGGTGAAAAACCATTAGCTAAAAATTTTACAATCTTCTCACTCCACTCAGGCATGGTCTCGACTAGGAATAGGGAAGTATTGGGCAATCCATCATCAGTTCCAAAAGGGGATTCACCATTGGGTATGCAAGACAAATGATCAACCATGACGTGTCTTTTTCTGGGTCTCACCACAACAATGAAATCAAACTCAAGAAGAATTACTAAACACCGTGTAATTCTTCCCATGGAGCTGGTTTGTTTACCAGATACAACAACGCTTGATGTTAGGGCGGTTACGCCGCTAGCGGAAGCTAAATAGTGAGAACTCAACCAACAACAGAATTTGTCAGACGAGGACGGAGCTTGACCCGCAGGCGCATGGAAACAATTAGGTGGGTGTCAAATCACCTACTCGACCTTCTAATGACAATCACTACTAATGAAATCAAATCTAAGTTCTAGAATACGCAAGTGACTGAAATCCGTACTACGAACGAATGCTATACGAAACAGTATCTAGAATCATTGAATCGATCTCAAACTCAAGGGGAAGTCTATGCACTAGGTAAGAACAACACCCTAAAGACTTGAACTGCAAAATCAACCTATAACCACTCCGTGCGGTAAACGCGTATGAAGACAGGCCAAAAAATACAGGTGACCAAAACTTGACCCCGATGGTACTAATATGTAGCTCTACTCGTTGTGGTTCTATAGATATGCTGCAGCTCTATTCCGTCACACGAGTTGGAAGAAAACTCAAACCGAAGCTCGTAGGAACTTACCACACATAGAAGCCGATACCGCGCACTCTTGGTATCTGTGCGTAGCTCTCGCCGTTGCTAACACAATGGCGGTGTCGCTTCTCCAATGGCGGCTCCGTAGCTCGCGTAGCAAGTAGATAAGACTCTCTCTCTCTCTCACTCTCTCAGACACAGTCACGGCGCTCAAAAACTCACCTTTGATTAAAAACTGAATCCCTTTGGCTTATATACCTCAGCCTTGGAGGTGAGAACATCTCTACTAATTACATCAGCAAGTGAAGTTACTTCGGGATTACAAGCTGGAAACTCAATTGAGTCCCGTTACTTAATGAATGGCTCAATTCAAAATAAATGTCGGAAAGACATTTATTACAATCAATGGTTACAAAAATGATGAGTGTGAGCAAAAATGTGGGTGTGATCTTCGCCGATGGCTCACACACCCCCCCTCCGCGTTCATGTCGTCCCTGACATGACTTTTATGCTTGGTCAATAAAGTCCTGTCGTCTTGAGCATCTGCAAATGTGATTCGTATCGTAGGTTGCCGATGGTCAAGGTTGGGCCGAATATCTTGCTTTCGTGGGTGAAAAAGCCGGTGTAGAAAGTTTCTTCGAATGTTTGCATGTGGAAGCTAGGCAAAAACATAATCCTCTGGTATAGGAGGTGCAACACTTTTGGAGAAGGCTACAATGAAAGATCATACATCATATCAGTCACTGTGTCGGCCGTCAATAGTAGACTCGAGGTCGTGGCTTTATCTGGCGCGAACACTTCAATGCAAGCTAAGAGAGTCCTGCAAATTTTCTTGAGCATCTGACACGAAAGGTCAGGAGATCCAGTAAAGAGCTTGATGGTGCCCGTTAGGGTTTTCACCATGTAGGCTTTACCTATTCTCTCTCCTGCCTTTGGTCCTGGCATCTTGGGGTAATTAAGCCAATTTGGCTTATTTTCTGCAATCCTGCCATGCTCTTTCCAGCTTCTGACTCTTGGCACCGGGCAGAAAGTTGCATCCTCCCGAATCTCCTTTGGTGCCTCTACCAAGTAGATGAGGTAGGCTGGGTATTTGATCAGCCAACCTTTCCTTCATCTAGGCTGCGAATCCACAATCTTCTTTGATTGTTCCTCTTTTGTGATGTCGCCTTCGTAAAGAGCGACATACTGCTCCTCCTCTATTCTCTTTTTCGTTTTTATCACTTCAAACTTCATCAAAGGGAAAGGCAGGCTGGGTTGCATCCACTCTTCATGGAGCACTTTTGTGTCTAATCCCTGAAGTCTAATGGAGATTAGGAGTCTCCTCTCCCATTCCATTTCCGCCTTGCCACTCTCCTCTGTTGACTTTGCTATTTGGTCATGGAGCCTTTGTTCTTCTTCTTCAAAGATTCCTGAAGTCGAGGCCACCTCGTGAACTGGGGTTGGATCTTCAATTGTGGTTGCCTCTCCAGTTTCTGGTAGCTCTATGGCTGCTCCACCTGATTCTTCTTTTGGTGTCTCTGTCTCTCTTCTTTGTTGCTCTTGTAGATCTTGGAGCTGTTTGCGTAGGGTCTCATTCTCTGTTCTTAGTGTTTGATTTTCTAAAGTGAGCCTCTCCTCTGCTGCCAATGATCCCTCCGCAATGTGCAACCTTTGCACTTGCTCTAATCTTAGCTCTCTTTGTAAGCTTCGGACCTGGTCTTCCAGAGCTGGTACAAGAGCTCCCTCTTGTTCGGTTCCTGCTCTGCTAGCTCTAGGGGTAGTCCTGAGTCTAGTGATTGTTCTTTCTTGGAGCGCGACTCTTTCCCTTAGCTCAATGAGCTCATCTTTAGCCGCCTCCAAGTCGTCTTCCATCCGCTCCCTTGCTTCCTGTGCACTTGTTACTTCTCTTGAAGCCTCAGCTAGCTGGAGTATCAAGCCGTCTCTCTCGTTTTCCGCATCGTAGAGTGATGCTTTATGACTTTCAGATTCAGTCATAGCATCCTCTAATTTCCTCTGCAACTCGGCTTCCCTTTGTTTGGCTGTCCCAATCTCCACTTCCTTTGCCTTGGATCTTTCTTTGATCTTGTTGAGCAGTTCATGCACCATGTGCATGTCTTTTTCATCTTCATCTGTCAACTCTAAAGCTTTTTCGGCCACCACCTCCACTGGCTTCGGCTCTTCTAGTACGTTCTGCTCGTCCAGTTTCTCTTCACTCTCTTTTGTACTCTTTATTTTTTCCTCTTTCCCTCTCCGATCATCTTGTTTTTGTAGGTGGATTCCATAGACCGCCTCAAGGGCCTCTTCTTCAGTGTACCCTATCGCTACCAGATCCTCATAATCGTTTTTCTTTTGCTGAATTGGATCTATCTCCTTTTCCTTGGTCCCGGCCTCCGGCTTTTCCATACCAGCCGTGTCCATCTCTACTGTGGTCTCTTCCACAATGATTTCCGTCTTCTTCGGGCTTGGTACATCAGTAAAGGAAGGTTGATTGTCCTCAGTCATCTTGGCTTTCCCTTTGTTTGCTTACCCGTCTTTCTCTTGAGGTTCAGTAGGCTCATCTCGTTTCTTCTTCCCCTTGTCGTCCTTTTTTAGCTCAGCTTTTAAAAGTTGTACTTCCTCTTCAGTGTATGGCTCGACAGGTTGCTGCTCCTGTATAGCCTCTGACTCCTCATAAGCTCTAATATATTGATCATATTGATCAACATGTGGCCTGGCTGAGCTAGTTCCGACTTTAGTGGGGTCTGGAACCCACTTTTCTTCAAAGTCCCCCTTTAGAGCTCTTTCCGCTCTAAATTGCTCCACCAGTCTTTTCATTCTCGCCGCTTTCTGACTTTTGGTTTGCTGGGGAGCAACCTTCTTCTTTGCTTTCTTCATAAGCGGCTCATCCACATCCTCTACAGGTTCTCAAACTATTTCTAGTTTCCTGCGTGCTCTTGTGGACGCCCTTTTGGATACTTCGGGCTGTTCTTCCTCCTCATTGGCTTCTCTAAGCCACTCATTCTGGGAGGGAACCTTTGGCCACTGATCTCTAGCTCCAATAGCTTCATAAGCTATTCTTGTCAGAACTTCAGCTCCTCCTATATACTTTGGCTTCTCGTTGTGCATGGCAATTACTTGCTCGTGGATGTGTTGAGCGTAATTCACCTCCTTTGGCATATTTCTCTTCAATGCCCATGTGATGGTAGTTGCAATGGCATGGGGTGGTGTCATATACTTTTGCGGTCTTTTACTGCAAATATGGAGAAACTGGTTGTACAGTCGGCAAAGGGTTGCCGCTCTTTGGTCTGCCATATCTCCATAAGTTGCATTCTGTTTCTTGGACCCATAAACCTCTATAGCATCCCTTCTTTCCCAGACAGAGCTCCCTTTGTTGTGCAGCTTCAATGCATCTGCAATGAGCTGTGGAGTGATCTGTACCTCTACTTTCTCTCCATCTATTGTTGTCAATGTGGCTTTCCCATCCTTCTGAATGGAGGTTGCCAACTCATACACTCTTCTTGTATCTACACCTGATGGTCTCGAGGTGAAGAATCTGTGCAAATCTGCCCTTTCCAGGTACCTGCTGATGTTCTCTGACCTGCTATAATCCACCAATTCTTGTGGGATCATCGGTATATCCACCGCTTGCCCTTTAGGATCTCTGAAAGTCCCCTGGTAGATCTTTATTCCCTCTTGTTCCAGTACTGCTTCCTCCACCCAAGTTTTGGTTGGCTTGAGGGTTTCTGCTGGAATGTCAAAGGGTTCTGCTTCTGCAAGAGCATCTTTGATTGTCGGTCTTTTTCACTTTGTTGCTGATGACTTGGCGGAATCCATGGATCCTGTAACTCCAATTTCAGAAGTTAGCGTCTTTTTAGTACTGAAAGCCGAAATGAAGCTTTTAACTATCCAAATGACTTGAAAATTGAAACATGAGCTATTCAGGGCCTAAGGATGCAAGGTAGGTGAAAAAATATGCAAACTGGGCTCAAAATCATGCTGTGAGACATCATACGCGTATGATGTCTTTTGTGTCAAAATGACTTCATATTGGTTGTGCTTGTAGCTGATAGTATATACATGAGTATCATATGCTTGGATTTGAGTTTGGATACCATTTGGTCAAGTTTTGGCCAGTTTAGTCCAATTCTGGCTCTTGGCAAAATTTTGAAAGGGATTTGGATTTTATGATCCAAATTGGATAAAACTTGGTGGTTCACTTTCAAATGGCATGTAGATCACTTCTGTTTGGTGGTTGAAGCCCTGAGGTGCCAAAATCACATAGTGAGACATCATACGCGTATGATGTCTTTTAGTGTATGTTTGGACCAAATTTCTCTATAAGCTTGGATTTGGCTTTAGATAGGCTTATTCAGTGGATTTATGAAGTTTGGATAGATTTTGGGCTAAAATTGGCTCTGGAGACATCATACGCGTATGATGTCTTTTTCATCAATTTTTCATGGGATTGGTTCTGTGGACTCCCCATGTACTAGTGAAGGACTATATCTACTCAAATCTTGGTTTGGACTTGAGTATGTTGGATTTAGGCTAAAATAGGCTTTGGATGAAGGATTTTCCTTCAATTGGGCTAATGGGGTGATCCACTTGACCAAATGGTTCCAAACTTCATATGTAGCATGTATTAGATATATATAATGGATGTATGATGTCAAATGAGCAGTTTTGGCTCTATAAGTGCAAATAGACATCATACGCGTATGATGTCTTTTGTATCAAAATGGTGCTTTTTGGTTCCATATAGCTTATAGATGTGTTAATCAACAATCCTACAAAGTTTCAATGAGTTTGGAGTTATTTTGACAAAATTAGGACCAAAAATCAATTTTATGGCCTACTTTGCATCTTTTTGGTTTTCCTTGGGTTTTCTAACTCCAATTCTCATGATACTTGGTTCATAGGATGTGATTAACATGTGGAATGAGACTATGCACTCAAATGTTGAAATGGATGTGAAAATCATGCTGTGAGACATCATACGCGTATGATGTCTTTTCTTGAAATGTTGGTCTTTTTGTGCAAAGAATGCTTTGTGCTAGTGCCCTAAGCCCTGCTAACTAGTTTTCAACTTAAAAAGTCATCAGTTTAGCTAAAAAGCCCCCTTATAGGCATTTCAGTCTCCGAAGTCGTCTTTTTGCCTTGGAGTTGAATTTCTTCAACTTTTCTTCTCGAGAGTTGCATTTCCAGCTCATTGGATATATTGTGAAGCCACCTATTTGGTTGAACTTGACTTTGGCTTCCCGTTCTCCATCTTTCTCCATTTGGTTGCCCGAAAGCGTCTTTTTCACCATCGGTAAGTGAATCAGCTTTCTTTTGGGTTTTGCTTGCAAACATAAGTCATCCATGTATATTTGAAGCTGCTTGTGAAGTTTCATGTCATTTGGTCGTCAATTTTAGCCGTTATGCCAAAATGACGCTTTGTGTGTCCGCAGCCGAATCGGTTGTTCCGACCTACTTTTGGTGATCCAAACCCGGAGATACTCCATGGTTGCATTGCCCTCGATGTTGTTAAGCTTCCTGAGAAGTTTTGTGTCGTTTCGACAACTTTTTCCTGTTTGCCTCTTGCAGGCTTTGTTGACCTAGGGTTTTTCAAGTCGTTCTTTCTCGTGCTTTGAGTGTTAGAAACCCATCTTCTATGTTAGGGTAACCCACCTCTAAGTTCGTGCAAGGTTTGGTTAGGCGGTTGTGCCACTACCTAGCGTTCCTCCCCATTCCCCGTCTGCTCTTGTTTCTTGGTTTTGGTCAGTTTTCGCGACAAAAGTTAATGATAATCATCAAAAGCTTATGGCAACGAGTCTACCTCTCATGTCTGGTGTCCTCTGAGCTCTCGTAGCAGTCGTAGAAGGCGGTAGAAGGTTGGATGCTCCTGTGTGCTCTTTGCTCTCTCCAAGAAGGTAATAGTGGAAATGAGCTTGAAAGTGAAGTGAAAAATACTTAACTTCGGACTTCCCGGATCACTTGTTACCAAATTTGACATGTGCTCCTATCTCGTCGTGAAATGTACTTTAGGATTTGAAATTTCTCAATTTGGACTCCGTTTGACCTGTTTCTGAGAAATCTGTCCACTTTGCCAAAATTCTGTCATTTCGGGCTTTCCGCAACTTTTTCAGAATTGTACCCAATTTTTACCATGGGTTGCCCTTGTCATTAGGACCATCACCGTCTATTCTTTTCTTTTTTCCGATCTCATTTCACCTGCTTTTTTATTTTTCTTTTACTTTTATCAAGAAAATCATAAAAAATAAAGGAAAATAGCAAATTGAAGCCAAAAAATTCCAAACATACACGATAAATAGCTGGTAACCCTGTGTATATGAATATACACTTATTTGTGATTTCTGGACTTGGATTACCACTTTTTAGCTCCAAACACACTCTTATTTAGTGATATTTACACGTCTAGAGACCCAAATTCATTATTTGATCTCTTCTTGTTGCAAAACAAGGTATATAAGGGCATAAATATTATCAATATCCGCAATCAAACATAAAAATTGCAAAATCATGTAAGACACTGCCCTTGTAATATAATTTTTTTTTGTTTTTCTTTGTTTTTGGCGCTTGTAGCTGCTTTGTAACTCCTGTATACCTGTATACCTCCCCCCCTCCCAGTCTGAGTCCTCCCGGACAACTATGAAGTGTTTGTGGACGAAGCATTGTAGTTGTTTTGGTCATAAGTTCCCAATGCAATTGCAGAGCGATGATACAACAGTCTTTCCAGTAAAGCTGCTCTTTGTTTGATTGAAGGATTGGTGGTCGGGTTTCGGGTTGGTTTTGGCACTTCGGTAGTAGAATCAGTAGATGGATTCTTCTTTACTTTGTTGTTCTTTTTTACAATCCAAATCTGCTTCCGCTTCACTTGTGCTTGCCACAAACTCTTTGCGACCCAAACCTGCTTTGTCCTTTGTGTTGATTTCCTCGCCTTGAAATACCTAGGAGTTTCCGTTGATTGTACTGAAGGGAGTTCCTGTTTACAAATCTTTGGGATCCAAATTTGCTTGCTATAGCTTTGTGCCGTCATGAACTTCTTTGGAATCCAAATCTGTTTCACTGTCCTTGATTGTCTGGAATGACTCTGTTGTCTGGTATTGAAGACTCTGTTTTCCACCTTTGTTTTCTCTGGCACCACCTTTTTTGGTCTCCATATCAACTTTGACTCAGTTTTTTCCCAAGGTTGAGCTGTTATATTATTGCTTGTCTTCCTTATCCAATGTTGAGAATTCCTCGTCAAAGAGTAATCCTGTTGTATAGAAACTTTTGGTTGCCATTGCTTCTTCTTTTTCTCTGGTTGTTGTTTACCTTTGTTCTTGGATTCTTCCTTTGGAGTTGGCTCTACTTCTTTGGTGAACTTAGCTGATTGACTTTCACCTTCGTATTTGATAAGCACTGATTTAGAACTCTAGTCAATCATTGCATTGTATTGCTTCTGCCATGGTTGTCGTAGCAATAATGGATGTTGTGTAGCTTGGTCTTCAACCACGTAAAACATATGAGGATACACATATTGGCTAATCTGTAGATGTAAAACTGTGCATCCGACAGTTTTGATTGAATTCTCAGAGTAACTCTTTAACTCTTGCTTGGCAGTTAGTAGTTTAGTGTCATTTGTCAATTGTCTATACAAACTGAGTGAAAGTAGGTTAGCTTGAGCTCCTGAATCCAATAGTGCTCTGGCTTTGATTTGGTTGGTTCCTACTTTGCATTCAATGATGGGTTCTTCTTTGTCATTATCCATTTCTGTTATACTGACTGCGTTTATTCGTAGTGCTCCTTCATTGCGCTGTTTCTGACGCAGTAGTCTTCTTTTCTCCATTTTTTCCTTCGCCTCGGCTTGCGCTTCCTCCACAATCATTTTCTTTTTTTGGACACGCAACTTTTCTTGATGTATTTTGAGAAGCATGTCTTGGGTTAGCGGCAAAAGATACTTTTTCACTCTGCATCCACTAATCCAATTGGGCATTTCTTCTCCGTCTAATGTAGCAAGCTTGACGGCTCCACTTGGTGATAGATCTTTAATCACCAGAGGGCCCATCCCTCGCTTTTTAAGCTTCTTAGCATGCTGTTTCAGAGTGTAAACTAGGACATAGTCCCCAACCTTAAACTCTTTAGTCCGCACATGCTTATCAAAAAATTCCTTTTGTCGCCTTTTTTGAGCGTAGATAGAAGCTATTGCTTTTAGGCGAAGCTCATCTAGCTTTTCCAGGTCATCTATTCTATCAGAAAGCTCGTGCCCTGTCCACTCTAGATCCTTAGCCACCCTTAAGGTTGAAATCAAGAATTCTATTGGTAAGATAGCATTTAGCCCAAAAACCATGTTATATGGGGTCGTTCCTATTGATGTTTTATGTGCTACCCTATATGCCCATAATCTTGAATGCAACTTCTGGTCCCAGTCAGTTCTCGACTCAGATACAATCTTCGTAAGGACCGTGCATATGGTTTTGTTTGTTGCCTCAGCTTGTCCGTTTGCTTGTGGATGATACGAGGCTGATTTCCTATGGATTACCATGAATTCATCTAGAAGGATCTCTATCACTTCATTTATAAAATGTGTGCCTCGATCACTCACAATTTCTATTGGCAATCCATATCGTACAAAGACGTATTCATATAGAAATTGAGCCGTGGTCCTGGCATCTGCTTTTTGAGTTGCCTTTGCTTCGACCCACTTTGTTAGATAGTCTGTAGCCACAATGATGTATTGTGCATGAGTCTTATATGCAGGAGGTGAAATGGGTCCGACATAATCAATCCCTCATTTTGCAAAAGCTCTTGCCCCCATCATTGGTCTAAGCGGCATATCATCTCTTTTAAGTGGTACTTTGGTCCGCTGACAGTCATCGCACCGTTTAACGTATTCCTCAGCGTCCATATGTAATGTTGGCCACCATATTCCTGCGGCTAAGACAAGTTTTGCTGTCTTATCACCTGAGAAATGGCCTCCACCTACTCCTCCATGAGCTTGCTCTAGGATTATCACATACTCAGACTCTGATGCGCAAATCCTAAGCTGGTTGTCTTTACCTCTCTTATAGAGTTGATCTCCTATTAAAGCGTAATCTCTAGCTTCTGTCTCTACAGATTTCTGACGAGCTTTTGACGTTCCTTCTGGGAAAGTTCTATTTGTGAGATATTCAACAATATACTGACTCCATTCTGGAGCGATCATTATCTGATATAATGTCGAATACTCTGCTGGCAGTTTTGATGAACATACAATACATACAGTGACATATTCATGTACGCTTTCTTTCATTCCTGGCCAATAGACTCCCAATTGTAACAAATTCCTATATGTGTTCCTTCTTGAACAATGAAATGCACATTCCTGAACATGTGCTTCGCGCAGATATATATTATATTCCTCAGGATTGATGCATAGTCGTAAAACATGATCATTTCCCAATTGATACAACCTTCCTGCAACCAATTGAAGATTCTTGGATTGCTGAATAGCAATATGTTTCTGGTTGTATTCTCTTCTATCGAACTCTCCTCCATAGGTTAATAGGTTAACGACATTTTGAGACCACTTCGGTATCATTTCTATGTTGAACAAGTACGCGTCTGGCATGTCATCATCTACTCCTATAGGGTCTTCTCCATTCGTCAATCGCGAAAGATGATCAGCTCTAAGATGTGTTTTTCCTTTCTTTACTACTACCGTGAAGTCGAATTCCAGTAAGATAATGAACCATCTCACTATTCTCCCGGTATTGCATGGTTTATTCACTAGGTAGAGCAAGGCTTGGTGATCCGTAAAAAACACAAACTTGTTGGCTAGAAGATAATGCCGAAATTTCTTCACAGCATATATCATTCCTAATCCCTCTCGCTCTGTTGTGGTGTAATTCTTCTCTGCATTGTTGAGCTGTCGACTGGCGTAACAGATAGGAAAATCCATGTTTCCTTCTTCTGGCTGAGCCAGAATGCATCCTATTGCATATGCCGAAGCATCTATGTGCACATGGAATATCTTCTCCCAATCTGGTGATTTCAAGACTGGAGCAGTAATGAGTGCCTCTTTCAATTTCTTGAACGATTCCTCACACTCCTTTGTCCATTCAAAGTTCACTATTAGCCTGTAAAGTGGTTGGCCTATTATAGCGTGCATGTAAATGAATCATCTATAATATCCGCAATGTCCCATAAAGCTCTGTACTTGTTTCGCATTGGTTGGTCTAGGCATATCCACTATAACTTTTATCTTCTCTAAATCCGTGGATATTCCGTTTTGTGAGACAATAAGTCCCAGAATTCTGCCCTGTCGGACCATAAACACACATTTCTCAGGATTGAGACAAATGCGATATGTCCTACATTTCTCAAATACTTTTCTTAGGTGTTCTAGATGCTCATCTCTCAGAAGAGAATGTACACATAAGTCATCCATGTATATTTCTAGAAACAACCTTAAGTATTCTTTGAAAGCATGCGTCATCAGCCTCTGGAAGGTTGCGGGAGCATTGGTTAGACCAAAAGGCATAACCTGATAAGCATAAATTCCCCACTCTGTTGCAAAAGTTGTTTTATGTTATATCCTGAAAAACCATCAAGAAAAGAGTATGCTGTTTTCCCTGATACACGCTCTAGAACATGATCAGTTATCGACAGGGGATAATTGTCCCGGATTTTTGCAGCATTCACTTTCTTTAAGTTGACACACACTCGGAGTTTTCCGTTCTTCTTGGGTACCACCACAATCGAAGATACCCAATCGGTGTGTTCAATCTCGTATATGAATTCAGCTTCCATTAGCTTATCTATCTCTTCTTTGATTCGCTTAGCAAATGTATCATTATATGTGTATGGTCTCTGTCTGCTAGGCTTTGCGTCTTGTTTCAGTGGGATTGTGTGTTGGCATACCGATGGGTCAACTCCCTTTAAGTCCTTATAAGACCATGCAAACACATCCCTATACTCTCTGAGAAGACTCAAAAGTCTCTCTTCCTCACCTGGAGACAAATCTGTGGCTATGTACACCGGTCTAGGTGGCTCACCTGGAGCTGCTAAATCAACTTTTTTTGCATCCTCCGGTCCGTCATAAGATTCGTTCTCCTTTTCTCTCGAATAGGTTGGGTTAATACCACCTTCCTATCCTCTATTGTGAATTTCCTATAGTGAGAGGGAACATCCATGTTTTCCTTGATTTTGGCGTTTTCGTCCTCTCCACTCTCAATTTCTGTCGTCCAAACTTCTTTCAGAGTTTTCTTGAGCTCTCTGTACTTGTTTCTACGTTCTAACTTGGACTCCGTGTGTTCTCTGTTGCGCTTGTTCTTTTCTTTTTTTCTGTTTCTGTTTTCGTTCCATTCCATTGAACTTGATTTCTTGAGCCTCTTTTGTCTTTTCGTAAGCTCTTTTGATCATTACCTCTCATTCTTCCAGAAATCTTGTCCTTAACACAATCTTCCGCCTTTACTAGCATTAGGAATTGATTTTTTCCTCTTATTCTAGGCATCGGATTGGTTCTAACCCCCTTTGTTTTTTTCTTTGCTCTATAGCGTTTCTGGCGTTGTTTAGTTTGGTTCGAAAAATCATAAAATCGGACATCCATTATAGTTTCTTCGTTTCCGCTTGAATTGTCCGTTGACTCGTTGTCTGCTTCATTTTTCCACTCTGGATGATCGGGAATGTCGTGAAACACCTCCTCTTCATCTTCCTTTTCCAGTGTATCGTTTTTTTCAGTTTCTTTTTCGCGTACAGTCCTCAACATGAAGTACGGAACCACGTCGTACCCGTCCTTGTCGCAAAATTTCGTTGTGGGACCATCCGGAATTGCACAAACATCTAGGGTTGCTAGAATGTGTGTCCATTCTAATGGTTCAAGCGTGTCCTCTGGAAAGGGTTCTCCTATATAAGTTTCGTCTTCAATAGCCCTTTCTAAAACACATTCTTCTCGTTTCAGACTTCCACATTTCGAAGCTCCACACATCCATAACTCCTTGGGTTTACCTAACCAAGCTGGAAATTCGGATCCCGCCAAAGTAGCTGAATCAAACTCCTCTACCGGTGTTCGGTTCACATCTTTGTAGCTATGGTCTTTCAGGTTCACACGTGTAGTGGTTTCCATATTTCTCAGGTATATGTGATCGTAGCCCCAATCTTGGACCATTTTCAACTGTCTCATGAATGGTCTTCCCAATATGATATCATAGTTATTCTCCTTGCCAAAATCGACAATAGCAAAAGTATGTTCGTATTCAATGCCGCAAGAAGTCACTACAACTTTCTCTAATAACCCCATAGGTTTCTCCATGTGTCCATCTGCTAATTGGAGTTTCAACCTAGTCTTCCTTATTGCTGGTTTCCCCCATTTTTTCCAGATTTCTTTTGTAGCAATGGCTACCCCAGCTCCACTGTCTAGTATTGCCATTGTGTTCACTCCTTGGAATTCAACTGGTAAGTTTGTATTCCCCTCTTCACCTTCGCAATACTCTCCGACCTTATTTAACGGTACAGGCTTAGCGTTCTTTTGTGGTTTACTCAGCTCTTGTATACCCTCTTGTAGTCTCGATGTTGGGTCTTTTATCCCAAATTTCTCCAAGCATTTTCCTACATTGGTCCACATATGTGGTCTTAGCCTCAAAAGCTCAGCTAGAGTGATAGTGCATGTCACTGGTGTTGACAAGATCTCTATCAATCCTTGCGAGTCCATGACTTTTTCTGATGAGATTCTTCGTGAGGGAAGTGCTCTAATCTCGGATTTTGCTTCAAACTCTCCTAAGTATGAAGGTAAGGTATTCAGTGAATGAGGTTTGCTCTCCATTGTTCTAACAGAGCCCCCGTCTCCCCAGTAAGATTGCAGATCCAAGTCCACTTGAGATCCTGCCTCAAATTCCACTATGGGAGGATTCCTGATGTCCTTTTCCCCATTTGTCTGATTAGCTTGGCAACTTAGCTCGTTTGCAAAGTTTGCCTCTCTCACTTGTTTCCAAAATTCATTGTAATCCTCATCTCTTCCGTAAGACCTCTGTATGACTGGATGAAAACTCTCTATCTCCTGATCGGTTGAGTTCAACACTATGCGGTCATCCTTGTGTGTATTTTCAGGCTTTTGTGCACTGGGAGTCTTTTCAGCTACCCGTGAAATGATAGTCTCTTGCTGAATTGGGTTTTCCGTTCCACAATTCATTGTTTCTCTTGGTGGTTCTAATAAGGCTTGTGCAATCTCGATCATTCTCTGGCACATTTCAAGTCTCTGCTTTTCCAATTCCGCGTTTGGGTATGTCATCCACCTTTGTTCTTGTGTTTGTTTGTTCTTTAACCTAGCTTCGTAAGCTCTCATCAGTGCGTCCAATGGTTCGTGTACTTTGTCGACTAGCACTGACCCCCCTGAGCTTAAGCTCGTTGTTTCTTTGATACTCTTTTGTTTCGTTCTTTCAGGGCTCATCTCTCGTTTCCCGTTTTGACTCTCAAGTTTTTCTAATCTATCTTTCGTTTGCTTTAGTTCCTCAGCTAGAATAGCGTCTTCACGTTCTTTTCTCAACTTCATACGTGCTTTTCTAGCTTTCCATGTGTTTCTCTGACTCCGCGGTCCTTGACTAACCACTTCACTCGCTAACTTTCTATTCTCAGGTTCTCTAGTGGTTTTCTTAGCTTGAGCTCTAGTAACAACTTGCGTTGGTATCAAAGTTTCATTTTCAGACCCATTGCTGGTAGGAATAGTTTCTAGCATATTCAATGTCGTCTTTTGCACTTTGTTTGGATTCTTTGAACAATCCTCAATGAGGTGAGTAACCCCACACTCAGTGCAATAAGCGTTAATTCTAATGATTTCCGTATGTGGACAAACATTCATTAGATGGTCACCTCCACACTTGTAACAGGGTCCTAGTGCTGGTCTTGGTCCCATTTGATTCGTCCTTTGTAGATAGGATGGTCTTTGTCCTGTTAACCCTCCATGAGCTATGAACATCAATGTTCTTGCGTCCAAATTGTATCTCTCTTCATCAGAAGCACTTATAACTGTTGGTATTCCAACATTCCCAATTATGCCCCATGGTTCTGGTTGTTTGGGTTCTTCTGGTGTGTAATACACAGTTGGACACATGTGTGCACCAGATTCTTCGTAATAGGCTTGAACAGGCACTAGGGCTTGTTCTTCCTGATTCTCTAAGGTTGGTGCATATCTAATGCCCACTGGTCTTGCTCCTGGTAAAGGTGGTTGTTGTCCCAATACCGGTTGCGGTCTTTCTATCCCCATAGGTCCTGGTACATTTCACGTTGGGTATCGAGGTACTGGATGTACTTGAGGTGGTGCTAATTGAGCAGGAGGTGCATACTGACGCTCCCTTACATACCCTTTGTTGTAATAGCACTCCTCTATTGGGTGGTTTGTCCATTTTTGTTCAATAGCACACCATTTCAGTGTTTTTGGCAATGGTTTTTGGTATGGGGCCATCCTTTTTAGAGCATCTTCTATCATTTGCTCTACATTTGGCATGGTTGTTGTTTGAACATTCTTTTTAGTGGTAGTCTTGCTCGCTACGGAGGAAGAGCTACTGGATGCAAAATCTGTATCCGCTGACACCTCTCCATAAACCGTACAGTTATCCACTAAGTACAATGCTTCTCTCGTTACTTGCTCCAAACTTGTACAGCTTCAAGTGCAAGTCCTTCTTGAGAGTGTCGTTTCTCAATCCCTCAATAAAGAGAACAGATAGTCTGTCATCTTGTGGTCGTTCACGTACTGGACATCTCTCAATGTATTGTTTGAAGCGAAGTGAAGCTTCCTTCACTTTTTCGTGTTCTCTCTATTTAAAAGCATGTATTTGTGAGACCGTATTGTGCTTAATCCCTCGTTTTGAGAATTCCTCAGCAAACTCTCTTAGCAAATGGTCAATGTCATGGAATCCCCCTATGTTCAGTGGTTGAAACCATGTCAATGCCGTACCTTCTAGAGTAAGACCAAATCCCTCGTATTGTGTATGGAAATCTGTTATCTGCTCAGCTCTTAAGACTTGCTTAAAGAGTGACACATGTGCATACGGATCTCCCGAACCACCATACTTCTTTGGCATACACTTCGCTACTTGAGATGGTCTCATATGTCTATGGTCTGCTACCAATCTCATTGCTCCTGTGTCCCGGCTAAAGCTTTCTCTAGCATCATGCATCTCATGGGTTACCCTTGTCGGTTCCCCTGCCCTAAATCTACTACTAGGAGGTAAATGTGATGGTTCCGCTTCGAACCTTGGACCTGGAGTGGTATATGTGGGGATTGGAACTGCACTACCTCGATTCGTATCCATTGACTCTCTGGAATGTAATGATCCCATTGGTCCGGGCTTCGAGTACTGAGGTTGACTGAAACAGTCAGTAGCCTGAGTTCTTTGTCCTCCTGTCGTCATTGGGTTTTGCCCTCCATTTGTTGGTGCTGGTCTTTGTGAGCTAGAAGTAACATAATACTGATGTAGTGGTCCCCCAAAGTATGTATATCCTTCTAATTCTTTCTTGCCCATTGTTGAATATTGCCTCCCATACTTGTCGTAAGCGGCAATTTTCACTTCCGATCCCTCTGTGTAGGTAAAGACATAAAGTCTTTTTTGGTCTGTCAACTCTCCGGTGTAGGGTTCTTCACATCTATAATAGAGATCTTGCTCCCCATTATTATATTTGTATAGCCCCACATAGATGTTATCAGTGTTGATCCTTGTAGTTTCATTCTCTCTTCTTAACCTCGCATCAGGTAAGTTCATTATTGGTGCTTTCTCCTCAGGTTCTTCATCTACTTTGTCTTTGGTGCCCATCAATCCCCACTTGTCCACAATGTTAGGGTTTAGGACTACCAAGTACATGGTACCCTCGTCATCTAGATATCTATCTCCGCTATAGCTCACAGGCACTAAGTCCTTGAACTCACTAGGTCTCTCCTCTATCTTTACACAATAGCGGTCCATTCCATCTTTGTAGATCTTGGCACCTTGCTCATTGTCGTACTGGTATTTTATGAACAATAGTTTCATTGTGGCGGAAGGGTTTGATGATCCTGCTGCCATATTTTCTCTGTTGTTCAGGTTCAAGTGTTCCAAGTGTTCAGTGAAAATCTCGTAAGATCTCTCCGAAGAAGTATCAGAGACACTTCCTTCAAAGATCGGCTCTAATGGTTGCACCCAACTTTGGTTTACACTTCCCTCGGTTGATATGACACTTGCTGGTTCCCCTTGTTTTGGTTGGTTATTCTGGAGGTTCTTGCCCGATCTCAAATTCATCAATTCCCTTAAAGGACTTTAACTTTTCCGTCTCAGCAATTTGTTTTCCCCAAGTTTTTGTGGTCAGAATTGATCCAAACTGATTGATACTTGGTCAATTGTTTAATCTTGTCAGTTGGACAACTTCTGTTTCATCAAGTGAGATTTTTGTTGCAGTTATGCTGAAAAAGACATTATACGCGTATGACGTCTTTTTTCACAGATTTGGACAATTTTGGTTATACTCACTCTCAGTAGCCCCCTTATGCTCTGTCCACTCACAAAATTCAGTTTGAACTCTATTTGAGCAAGTTATGGCTAATTTAGGCTTTTCTCGGCAATTTTCCGCTTTTAACTTGTTTTTTGGGTCAATTGTGATGCAAATGGGATGAAACTTGAAATATAACCTCTAGACAGCTATTACAATGGATCTGTGTTGGCAAAGTATCAAAATATGTCCAAAATTAGGTAAAAGACATCATACGCGTATGATGTCTTTTTCCATCAATTTGGGTCAAAACTTGATATTTATGCTTCCTACAGTGCTTGTAACAATCTTGTCAGGTCAGATATCAAAAATAAACAGTGGATGTGCCAACAGACATTATACGCGTATGATGTCTTTTGTCCCAGATTTTGACTATTCTTGGTTTTAAGCCTTCTCCAATGTTTATAATTGAGTTTCAAGTGTTTTTGTCAGGTTTGAATGTAAAAACAAGATCTGAATCCAAAATTTCCTCTTCTTTGCGTTTCTTGGACTCCGACTTGTCTTTTTGGGTTTCTTTGAGTGTTAATGCTCTTGTTTTAAGTTGAAATTAGGGTATAACCCCCCTTTTGAACACTCTAGTAAAGTCAAAATTTCTGTTTTGGTCTCTGTTTGGTTATTTAGACATCATATGCGTATGATGTCTAAAGTTGCAGATTTCCAGTTTTTTGGCACAGAATCCTTCCTAAAGCTTTCTCTAGTGCTCAGCAACTCCCAGATACACAGAAAATTTCTCTGACTTTTGTTATTTGCAAGTTTCACTACTAACTCGACGGTTTAGTGATCTAACATGCAATCAACCATATCAAGCAAATACTCCAATGATTACTTGCTCTAGATCAGGATCAAATGAAGTCCTACCTAAGCTATTCCTAATCATAAAATGGGTTTGGTAATTGTGATTTTAAAGAGATCCACTACCACTCAGGGACTAGCAAATTCTTCTTCTATCAACAACTACTCAACACCAACAAAACAACAAACAAATCTAAGCTAATCTAAAAATACTGTCAACACGGGAGACCCAGGAATACCCCACTTCCTAGTATCTCTCGAGATCTTCGGAGTCCACCACTCCTAGATCTTTTCTAACTAACGTATACAAAGTAGTTTATATGACTCACCTCGTAGGATTAGTCTAAGGTCACCTACTTAGGGCTCTCGTCCCCGGCAACGGCGCCAAATTTTAGGGCGGTTACGCCGCTAGCGGAAGCTAAATAGCGAGAACTCAACCAACAACAGAATTTGTCAGACGAGGACGGAGCTTGACCCGCAGGCGCATGGAAACAATTAGGTGGGTGTCAAATCACCTACTCGACCTTCTAATGACAATCACTACTAAGGAAATCAAATCTAAGTTCTAGAATACGCAAGTAACTGAAATCCGTACTACGAACAAATTCAATACGAAACAGTATCTAGAATCATTGAATCGATCTCAAACTCAAGGGGAAGTCTATGCACTAGGTAAGAACAACACCCTAAAGACTTGAACTGCAAAATCAACCTATAACCACTCCGTGTGGTAAACGCGTATGAAGACAGGCCGAAAAATACAGGTGATCGAAACTTGACCCCGATGGTACTAATGTGTAGCTCTACTCGTTGTGGTTCTATAGATATGCTACACGCTCTATTCCGACACACGAGTTGGAAGAAAACTCACACCAAAGCTCGTAGGAACTTACCACACATAGAAGCCGATAGCGCGCACTCTTGGTATCTGTGCGTAGCTCTCGCCGTTGCTAACACAATGGCGGTGTCGCTTCTCCAATGGCGGCTCCGTAGCTCGCGTAGCAAGTAGATAAGACTCTCTCTCTCTCTCTCACTCTCTCTCAGACACAATCACGGCGCTCAAAAACTCACCTTTGATTAAAAACTGAATCCCTTAGGTTACAAAAACTTTGGCTTATATACCTCAGCCTTGGAGGTGAGAACATCTCTACTAATTACATCAGCAAGTGAAGTTACTTCGGGATTACAAGCTAGAAACTCAATTGAGTCCCGTTACTTAATGAATGGCTCAATTCAAAATAAATGTCGGAAAGACATTTATTACAATCAATTGTTACAAAAATGATGAGTGTGAGCAAAAATGTGGGTGTGATCTTCGCCGCTGGCTCAACACTTGATGATCCACATAAAATACAAACTTGTTAGCAAGAAGATAATAGAAAAATTTCTTTATGCATAAATCATAGCTAAACCTTCTTGCTATGTAGTGGTGTAGCTCCTTTCAACATCATTCAGAGCATTCAATTGATGACTGACAAAGCTAATGGGGTAGTCCAATTTATGTTCTCCTGGTTGAATTTGAACCCACCCAAGAGCAAAGTTTGATGCATCAATTGGAAGATAACATTCTTGTTAGGTGTCCTTAAAATTGGGACACTTGTTAGGGCTTTCTTCAATAGTTATAGGTCTTGTCACACTCTTCAGTCCATTTAAATTCAATGAGAAGCTTTATAAGGGAAGAGATAACTCCAAAGAAAATAGAATAAACCGTCGATAATAACCGACATGACCCATGAATCTTTGAACTCCCTTATAGTTGGTGGGTGGTGGTAGTTCTAGAATTTCTTTAATTTTGCCTTTATCAGTGGAGATAACATTCTTGGACACTATATGCCCTAAAATAACTCCATGCTTGATCAAAAATTGGCATTTGGAAGGGTTCAATGAGGTACAATATAACCTACACTTTTCAAACACCTTTCGTAGACATGATAGATGTTCTTTCCGAGAAGAATAAACACAAAGGTCATCTAAAAAAGCTTCACAAATCTTCCTTAAATATTCTCTAAAGGTAATGTTTATCATTCTGAGTGCTCAATAGGGTACATGAATCCACATTTGATAAGATTTTTAAGTTCTTCTTGAACAATATTTGCATACTTAGGATTCATTGAGTAGGGTCTTTGTTGGACTAACTTAGCAATGCTAATCATTGGAATTGTATGTTGTACTATGGAGGATAAAACGCTTTTCATATCGTGATATATCCAAGCAAACATGTCCTTGAATTCCTTGAGGATCTCCGTAAGTATAGATTCCTTGGTCTCTTTTAGGTCTTGGGCAGTGAAAACAGGTTTGGACTCCTTACATGGTTCTACTAACCATATTTCCTTAACGGTCATCAGACCACCATAAACTCCATTACTTCCATCAATAGGTGTTCTTTGGGCCTTTGTGTACACAAATTTACGCTCCCTTGTGGTGTAAGATTTGAAATTCTCAGGTGCAGGGTGTAATTTGGTGGGATCTTATTGGGTTATGGATTATGATTTTACTTTTGTTTCATTTTTTTGTTGAGCTAACTCTCGATTTTGGCATCTCCTTACAATATGGCTTATCTTTGGCTTCTCTATTATCTCTAATTTGCAATGGCAAGGTGTTGTGGACTGCACCACATGACATTCTAAAGGTTTTTTCCCTAATTATCTACCAACTTTTGACGAGCATCACATGCCCGCACATAATTGAGCCAATCCACAGTGGATTTCTTTTCTTTCATTCAAGCACACACATTTTCTCGATAGCGTTGCCTCTTAAATCTTTAGCTCCTGTTGTCTAATTTTTTATTATAATTTGTCTCTAGTGCAACATCATTCAATGAATCACTACTTGTGTCGTCCTCTTCAGAATAGGTTGTCATATAGGGTACTACTAGGCTCCGAATGTTCCATTTCCAAATTTGCACCAATATCCAATTCAAATTCTCCATCAAGCTCAAAGTCAATTTCAATTGATGATTAGACTCCGAGTCGTGTGGGCTACAGTCTTTTGAGACACTAGTTTCAATGTCACTGAAGCCTACATCTTGTATGTCATCAGAAACTATATGCATTGCTCCTCTCATATTTAAAGGTACAAGTTGTTGCACTTTATTCCCCTTAGGTTTTACCCAGGTTGTCCCTGTATTACCCCAGATGTCTATGCTTGCAGCGCTAGGTGAACCCCTTCCACATTGTTGAACTCAGATATTCCAAGTAGAACTTCCATATAAGGAAAATCTTCCCCAACATCAGTGTCCTTTTTCCATGTGTAACAATATTGCAATGGGATTGAGTGAATTGTGGTGTCAGATTGATGGTTGATTATAAATCTATTTTCTAGAGGATATGCTTTATTAGCTACAAGATCAACTCAAATGACAAAGTCTTGGAACTATCAGTAGACGTGGTTTTTAGTCCAGTCATGCACCATTTTTGCATCCCTCATAAAAGGATGCCCTAATATCATTTTAGATGACATAAGATGCTTGAAGAAATCCATAACAATGAAGGTATGTCTTACCTTGTGTCCAAGGACCTTGATCTTGAGATATTCTAGCATTCCAATAGGTTTCAATTACAATGATGACCCCAACACCACCATCAAGAATTCCCTAAACTATTAATCCTTTAGTAGTGTTTGGTAGGGTTGCATTGGATTCATTGCCTTCAAAGTATTGTCCCAACTTGTTAACTGGTATTTCAACAACAGAGTTCTTATACAGTCCCAACTTGTTCAATGGTATTTCAACAATAGAGTTCTCATCCAGGTTGGGTTGTAGATCTAAGTGTTCCTCCTCAACTGGCACTTCATTAGCCCAATCCATATGTGAAAATTGTGGCAACCCGACTTTCAGTTCTCCATTAAGAGCTAGTAATAGCTCAAGATCTCCATACAACTTAGACATGATGGTGGTTCTAACTTTTAAACCCATGAAGTCCATTAATTTGGAAATATTTAATGGCACCTTTTGGGCTTCGGTTCCTTGACATGGGGAAGATGGAATGTTCATTTCTTCAATAGGATCAAGCAATCCTTTCTTGAACATTCTAGGAGTACGCCCACTTTCCAATGTCTTAATGTAACGTTCTTCCTAGATGACACTAAGTATGGCTAGCAATCTAAGCTCCTTATGAGGTTGAGTTTGTCTAGAAAACATCGGTTTTTTAATCTGGATTTGCCTAGGTGTTGGCTCTAGCTCCCTTTGCGTCTCTTCTACCAAACTCCTAAATTGCTTGACTCACTCAATCTCCTCTATAGGGTTGGGGTAAGTCCCGATCTTCTTCATGGGTTCCTTGGATTTTGGCCCTTGTGGCTCATGATGACCCTCGTTTTTTTCTTTCATAGTGGCCATCTTAGTCTCCATGGTTTCATATGAATCTGAATCATCTTCAAGGTTGTTCATATACAACGGGGTCGTCACCAGTCCCTATGTTAGTCTTTGAACTAGGGTTTGACTTTGCTACTTTTTGCAGCCTCTTCCTTTCTGTTTTATTCTTCTTATTTGATTGGGCAAGATTGATGCCACATATCTTTCTTCAAGGATATAAATTCAATTTTGGAGCATTGATCATGTGAGTACATTCACTAGTACCACAGGTGTAGTTTAGTATGACGCTGGTGCAGCCAAAGTTGGTCCAAGCTAAAATAGAGAGTATCTTTGAATCTGCATTCTGTAATAATGTATTTGCATTCAAATCTTGGGATAGAGCAGTAAGTGAGACCCAAAAATTGCTTACCGAATATAAAAAAAAAGCTAAGGCCATCAGAGAAAATAGGAGGATGATGATAAGGAAGAACATTGAAGAGCTTGAAGCTTTGTCTGTTCCTAGTGGCCCTCCTCCACCCCTCTTAGATGATCTCAAATCCAATCTTAGAGAAGAGGAGCTCGTAGCTGCTAAAGCCTCTCTCCGTTGGACAAGAGAATTCTGGGCAAGTAAAATTAACCAACCAGATAAGCAAATGTTCAATTTGCTAAAGAAAAAGAAGATTAAAGACTTCATCCCTTTGCTAAAGGATAAGAATGGTATTCATATAGCTTCTCATAAAGAAACCTAAAGTCTACCAAGAATTATTTTGCTGAAATTTTCTCCTCCCCCCCCAAAAGAGGGGCTGATATCATAGCTACCAGAGCCACTATTTCCATGGCAAGAAAAATAAGTGTGCCTGAGTTTACTGCCAAAGTGATGGATCAGCCCCTAAATGAGGGGAGGTGAGATTAAATACCATTGACGCTCTAAAAGATGGCAAATCTCCAGGCATAGATGGAATTCCAAATGAGTTCTTTATAATTTATAAGGAATTTCTACTGCCCTATCTCTTGTCCATTTGGAAGGAGGGTATAAAGTTAGGAGCCCTTTCCATCTCTATGAACACTGGTGTTATCAAACTCGTTCATAAGAGAGGGGAAAAGGAATACCTAGGCAATTGGAGACCTATTACTTGTATGATTTCTATTTACAAGATTTTCTCTTTGGCCCTAGCTAGAAGGTTGAGTGACCACATGAAGCAGATCATATTGCCAAAGCAGAAGGGTTTTATAAAGGGCATATATATTCTAGATGCTATCATTACTCTTTGGGAAGCCATGGAGTATGCTAAGGACAGTGATCATTCTTATTATTTAAGATAGACTTTGACAAAGCCTATGACAGAATTGAATGGGATTTCATCTTTCAATCCCTGCATGATATTGGTTTTGGAAAGCCCTTCATTATATTTGTTCAAATTTTGTTTGGCAATGCCTGTGCAAGAATTTCCATTAATGGAGATTTATCAGAAGTGTTTCTTCTAAAGAGATCTATGAGGCAAGGATGCCCTATAGCTCCACTGTTATATGCTATTTTCTGTGATTCTCTTGGCTGGTTAGTGAAAGATTCACTAGACAAAGGAAGCATACAGGGATTGAGTATTCTAGGGATGGACAAAGATCTTGTTCTGCAACAGTTTGCAGATGACACAAACTCAATAATAGCTAATGACAATGCTTCAGCTGTACAGTTTTGGTAGTGCCTAGACACCTTCTGCAAAGCCAATGATTCAGTGATTAATCATAACAAAACAGGGTACAGAAGTGCTAATGGTCAAGTTCCTCAAGTAGTCACTAACTATGGGTCCCATGAGCTTAAGAATGGGGAAATATTCAGGCTGCTTAGCATACCCATGGGATTTAAAGTTTCTTTTGCTCAAAGGTGGGTCTGGGTCTTAGCTAAGTTCAAACAAAAATTGGTAAAATAGCAGTATGCCCACTCCTCCATTTCATCCAGAGCTTTTATTTTGAATCACTATCTACTGCCCTCACTCATCTACTTTTTGTCTTGCTGGTCCCCAGCTAAATACCAGCTTAATCAAATCTTTTCATTGGCAAGGAACTTTCTGTGGGGAGGTGATAATGTTCACAAAAGGATGTCCAAAGACTCATGGGAAATCTATTATCTGCCAAAAGATAAAGGGGGTCTTGGACTGCTTAATCTGGAGAGATTATCCACCAAAAGGGCTGCCAAGTTGATTTATAGAGCCTCAAAGTCCAAAGATTATTGGGAAGCTCTTAATAAAAGAGACACTCAGAAATTCAGATGCTCAAACTACAAATCCTGGTCCAATTTTCACCTCAGGGAGATCTTGCTTTCTTCTGTAAAAATTCAGCGAGTAGGGTCTAAGCTGGTTTGTAGAATGTGGATGGCCTGGAATACTATCAAAGCAAACTGCAAACCCTTGATAGAATTTTATGCTAATCAGTTCATTTTTTTCCAGGAATCTTTATCATCGTTTGGATTTTTTACAGGGAAATCCTCTATTTTACCTTGCAAAAAAGCTCACAAATGTCATAAAGCAGGCATTAGATACTGGTCTGACATTTTCTTACAAGGCACTTTGAAGACAGACATGCAACTGCATTTGCAATTCTCAATCCCAATGTCCTTAGCCACATGGTGTCTGGATACAACAAATTTGAAGCTGGATCAGTTCACTATCCCTCACAGAGCTTCACAACCTGCAAGCAGGATGGCCAAGTTGACTGAAGATGTATTCATGCAGTTTTGTCCCAAGGCAAGGGTGGAAGAAGACATTAAAAAAATATTAAACAAAATCTGGAAGATAGGATGGAGTAGCAAGCAATGGACCTACATGTTTAAATGTCTATGGGCTTTTCCTCTTGAGATAAAGCACTCTACTCTCATGTGGCTCAACATTCGTAATGGCTTATGGAATGGAAGTAGAGCCCTCAAAGCACGAGCGAGTAATGGGGTTTGTCATAAAGATGTGGAAGATAACCTACACCTATGGTTCTATTGTAAGGCAGATGAAGAATTACTAAGAGCCTTAGAGAATATTACCAGTCAAATCAATTTAAAAGCTATAGACTTCAAGGATTTCTTATTGGGTAGCTACCGAGGTCTAGACATACCACTGTGGACCATCTGGAGAGGGTACCTACTGTGGTATATTTGGAATCAGAGGAATGCATCTATATTCAATAGTCAATCTGTATATCCCATTTGTTTTCTTAAGTATGACTTAAAGTCTTTTGCTCTCAAGCTTTGTAACAAAGTACAGGAAGCTCTCTCTCAGGACTTGTCCTTTTACTCTATATTGCAGTCAATTAGATGGAAAAAATGGAGCTCTGTTGTCCCTTTCTTCTATCACCCTGCTAGGTTTAGAATACTCTACCTCTTGTAAGCAATTCCTCAGCATCAAGGCAGTCCCACGCCTTACCTGTGGGATATTTGTTTCTCTGTAACTTTTTTTTCTAATACATTTCTACCTTTCTCCCCAAAAAAAAAAGTTGTTCCAAGCTGTAAAGTGAGCTATGAAGTCCTATGGGTGCAGACAAGTGCAAGCTGGAGAGCATCAGCAGCAGCAGGTATGAAGGCCCTGGGCAAGCGAGTCATGATGGGAATGTATGCTTGATACCAAAAGGGCTCTAAAATGATCCCATTGGGATGGAAAATCAAAGTTTTCAATGTGCATGGATACTGTCTGGGAATGTATTTCTTAAGATTCTCTAGAAGCTCATCTAGACGGCTCGTCAAACGGAGCCATAGTGTGAAAGATAGAGCTATCCAAAACTGGAAGGTCTTGCAGATCCGTGACGACCATGGCAGGTATGCACAGGTGGTCAGAGTTGGTGCAAGTGGATAGGGTCAAAGAGATTGAGTTGTGGAGAATGCAAGTCTTCTTGATTGACTAATCGAAGCTCCAGAGAGAAAGTTATGGCCAACTAAATATTTTTCGAGGGCCAGGTCTGTGCCCACTTGGTCATATTGGAAATTGGGCCATCTGGTGGTTTTTTGGGTTTGATTAGGTTCCATAGGGGAGTATGCATTGTGTGAAGATATTAGGAACTGATGGCTTGACAATCGGAGTCTCGGTGATCGAGTTATGCCAGTTGGAAGTTTGATGGCACTTGTCGGTAGGGCGGCCTCAGATGGTTTTTACTCGGTCTTATGGCCTTGGATGGCGGGATCATAGAAGTCAAAGGGTGATGGGGTTGGCCCGTCTTGGAGTCGATGTGGTGGGTTACCAACATGATTTTATAGTTTAGCCATTGGGTAAGTGAGCAGGGAGCAAGAGCCAATGAAAAATGGCATAAAATATGAGAGTTTTAATGTATAGTCTAAGGGGTTTTTTTTGGAGGCAAAGGCATAGGCGCCCGTGGGGTGCCACGTGGCTATTGCATATCACATATGCGGGACTTTGAGGCAATGTCTCATTGTATAAAGGCAAAAACATTAACAATAGGGAGTATCTCAAGAGGGAGAGACTCCTTTGAAGCTCCTTTAGTGTGGCCAAAGGCGTCTGTGCTGCGTATGCTCGCGAGTGGCGCACGACTGTGCAAGGGCGGCACCCGGCGGTTTTGGCCAGAGGTGGTGGTGCACAATGGTGAAGGCAATGCCAGCCGATAGTTGACCGTGATCCAAGTTGATTAAATGGCAGGGGGCACTCACTAGGGGCCTGCTCACATGCAACCCTCTGACATTCTTTTGAAGGCAAATGGTGTGCTAGTGCCCCTCACCCCCAAACTCGATTGTGGGGTAACGTGAGGGAGAGTGAGAGATATTAATTCTGAGGCCTCCAAAGTTAGTGAAAATTGCTAAGTTCAAAGCCCAAATGAGCTAATCAAATCAAAGTTGCTAAAAAAGGGCGGGGCTCCCCTATAAACCCCTTTTTTAAATCATTTCAAGGGGCTTTCCCCCCCTATTTGTGAACCATGAAGTGAAAGAAGTCAAGGGTGAGCTCTTGGGGCTGTTTTTCTGGTACGAGCTTGTCGTTTGTGGCATTTTGGTGGTTGTATGTGCCCTTTCTAGGCAATTGGAAGCCATTTCCCCCCCTTTCTGGCATCATTTCCCCCTTCCCCTCTCTTTTCTCTTGCTCTTTGTGTGTGTCGGTGCTCGCGGAAGTGTGTGTCCATGGCCAAAGGGAGTGAAAATTTGAGCGGTGGTGTATGTCGGGTGTGTAGAAACAAGAATTGATGGTGTGTGTAAGTTGAATGGTGGTCTTACTAGCATGCGTGTGCTAAGAAGTGTGCAAGCAATGGCCAGTGAGTGTGAATAGTATCTTTTGAAGGTGTTTCTAAGACCAAGGCTATAGTGAGGAAATGTGTGTGTGTTTTGAGTGTGTTCCCCATTCCCCCTCTCCATATTATTATGCCCCCACTGAGGAGCACATTGATGCTCCTATTTGAAGGTGAAGACAGTGTTTTGGTGATGGTGGAAATGCGAGTTTTGAAGAGCATGTATCACTAAGGATGGCGTGGTTGGGATTTTTGATTTTTAATGGGGCTAAAGACGCGGAGGTATGGCAACAAATTTAGTTCTGCTGGAAAGTGGCTTGACGAGAGAAGAGGGAGTGGCCCAAGATTTCACACTCTTGATTCAAGGAAGAGAAAAGTTGTGGTATGAAGGACTCTGCAAATGAGGAAAAGACAAGCTGGGGGAAGCATTGGAGATGGCCTTTTGGTGCATGTTCATAGTGAGTATGCAGCTCGGTGAGGTGAACCAAAAGCTAGATGGATTGAGGCAGATCCTGGATGGGGATTTCCAAATGTTCAAGTGGGAGTTCATGGCTCTTTGGGAATAGCTCATAAAGGTAACCATTGCAAAGAATTTCAATTTTATGAAATTAAGAAAATTTATGGAGAGCTTGCATGCGAATGTTTGTGATAAAGTAGAGATCAATGGGCCGGTGTCATATGCGGAGGTGGTGGCCTTTGCAAGAGGTCGCACAAAAAAGCTCTTGAAGAAGCGTCAAGCAAGATAAGAATGGTCCAATCCAATGGTGTTAAAGCCAGTTGAAGTGAAGGAAATGAAGACACAGTTGGTGCTAGAGGGTCTGCAAGTGCAAGAAGAGCCAAGGGTGCTATGGCTACAAAGACGGGGTCGTTCCTATGCCCATGATGCCAGGTAGAAAAGTTCCAGTCATTGAAGAGGTGTCAATGGATCTAGATCAAAGAGATGTGTTGACAAATGTAGCGGTGGATGGTTGAATCCTTTGGGATAGTGCTCGTGGTTGACAGGTGAGATTTGCTGATGAGATTGAAGTGATAGAGGTGGATGAGACTCCACATTGTGAGACAGAGGGAGAACACGAGTCAAGATGCAACAACTCTTTGGATGGAGATACGATATGGGAGATCAAGTCATCTCAATCAAGATATGATGAGTCTAATCTCTTGCATGTGAGTGGAGATGTGGTGAATGTGTGTAAGGAGTAGGTTCACTACAAACCGTTATGTTTATGATGGAGACCAAGTGAAGAAGTATGAGTCTATAAGTGATAACATGCAAAATAACGTGATGTGCGGTGCCATGCTAACGGCCATGCTAGTGAAGGTTGCGATGGAGTGTGCCATAGTGGTACAATAGGTGCAAAGTTTTGACAAAAGGGATGGAGAAACCTTGCCTATGGAAGAAGAGAAAGAGGATAATGCAATACAAAATGAGTTTCTCTCCTCCTTGACAAAACATGATACGGCTGTAGAATAGGTGCTTGAAGAGCAAGTAAGTGAAGCCGACAAGCAGGTGGTGTTGGTGGACCTTGAAGGGCCAGTTGAAGATGGAGGGCTCAATGATGCTGGAATTGAGTGCATGCGAGGTGAGGAGGCAAGCATGGAGCCAAAGATGGAAGTGCTTCCATTGGAGAAAGTGCATTCTATGAAAGATGGTGTAGATTCCTAGGTTGTGTCCAAGCTTTCCAAGAAGGTTTGTTTGTGGTGGTTGAAGGGGATGCTGGTAAACAAACTTGTGAAATGGGCTATTGAGCAGGTACATGACTTTCTTGAGGAGGATCTTGCTTTACATGGTTGGTAGGGAGGGCATGGTAGGTTCATTGTGAATGATTGTTAAGGTCTAGTACTTAGGAGAATTGACATATGTATGAACCTTAGTCTAGTAGGATGACTTTTCAGATCTTGAGAAGTTAGAATGTCGTTTTGTTCTTTCATGTGAGAAGGGGATTCAGTTATGTAGCATGATGATGTTGGGAGGATTTATTGTGTATCCATGGTGGAATTTTGAATGTCAAATGCAGTATGTCAGATCGTATGTCTTATTCTCTGTCTTATTCTCTATGTATTCCTTGTTTTGAGTATGAATCAAGCACAACATTGTTTATTTGGAAATGTATGCGTGGTTGAAATAATGTTGTGCAGAAGGCATAATTCTTAGCCTTGTCAGAGTAGAAGTCAGATAGGATTGTCAAAGTCTTGGAGGAAAAACTATTCTTGCTCAAGAGCATTATACATTGGCGATCACAGTGTCAATGATGGGGCGTCATGGGCAAATTTACTGTTTCCTATGGGATTGACGAGTGCCGAGAAGGTTGTTAAGCAACAGTTATGATGATGGTGATGGGGGCTTTTCACAAGCCAAGCTCCCATACCCCTCTTCTCTCGTCCCCACCCCATGAAAACCCCCTCTTAGGGAGGGAGTGATAAAAAGCATTGGAAAAAAGTAAGAAAAAAATAAAGTATGATTATGTAAATATATAAGAAAGGTAAAATAGGCCACCTCATGCCTGCGGGGTAGCCCATCCCCACCTTGACTCCTTTTTCTTCACTGTTGCCCGCCCGGGTCTCCCTTTTCCTCTCCTCCACTCAAAAGGTCAACCCCCTCTCTCTTCCCCTTGTCCTTTCTCCTTTCTCTCTCCCCTCAAGCTACCCCACCTCTCACCAATAATGCATTATAACTCACCAATAATGCACCCTAACTCACATGCAACTTACCCTATCTTCCAAAATAGTATACCCCACCCCCTCTTTCTCTCTCCTATCATATCCCATGACCCAAATACCCCCCTCTCTCTCTAAAGGGAGCCATGTCTCTTGTCTTGTAGCTAAATAACCTCCCCCACACTCACACACACTCAGTTTCATTGAAAAAGGTGCCCACAGACCCATCCCCACCCGGTGGTTACCTGATTTTTCTTGTGTTCACACACATCTGCACACAGATTCACCTCTGAAAACACTCCCCTCTCTCCCCTCTTGTAATTACTTTATTCTCCATGTCACCTCTCACTTTTTTTTCATCAACCCATCTCTCTCTCTTAGTCTCTCTCTCATGAGACTGCTATTCTGGCACATATACACACAGCCAGACAAGTGGGGCCCACAGTCACATGGCCTATGTAGATAATGATTTCTTCATTTCTAAATTTTAGAATTTCTCCCCCCTCCTCCCCTATATAAAGAGGGGTCACCATCACACTAAAGACACACACAACATCACCAAAGAACACACTATGCACTGTGTGTGCCTAGTGCAAACACACACACACACCCACACCATCACCATCACCATCACCGCAATCACCATGCTCGTCTTGAGCATGACCTCTACACCCTTGGGCTATGGAAGATGAAGGGCAGCTAAATGAAGGATGATGGCCATAACCCTCGTGCGAGTCTTCGCCATCAACTCCCACCTATCCGCCATGTACTCTACCACTCTCTCCCTTCTCATTCCCCTACCTTATGCTCCCCATTTCATCACCTTATTCTCTAAATAAAGCTTGAGGTTTTGTGAGTATGTTTTCCTGCAATGTTTTGCCCATGTGAGGTGTGCGGAATCTCCACCTAGTCTTGTGTTTGGAGTGAGCTTGTGTATGTGTGAAGGGTGTGTGGATTCGCCATCCTTCTGTGTTGCCTAAGTACTAAGCCGCCATACCCCCTCCCTCTCTCTCTCTCTCTCTCTCTCTCTCTCTCTCTCTCTCTCTCTCTCTCTCTCTCTCTCTCTATTGATCTCATTTCCCTTCCTCTTCATCATTACTCCCAAGAATCCATCTCTCTTGGATGAAAACTTTGTTATGGTGGTGTGTTGTTTGCGTCCTAGCCGCTGAAGCTAGGTGGTGCCCCCTGTTTGCTTTACCATGACAGGCTCGAGGCGCGCCATTCGCTCCCCGGTGTTTTAGAGGCCGTCGAGGTTCGGGGTTCGCTTTGCTCCCGTCATTTGGTGCCCCAACTGAGGATCTTTTCATGAAACCCTTCAGTTTACAAGACTGAAACCCCTAAACTATTGTGAATGGATGAATGGCTAGCAGGATTTGCTAATTGGACGACAGAAGAAGAAGAGCTCCAAGCACAACTAGACGAACTCTGCATCTCCATCGAAGCTCCAGTGCCAGGCGTAACGGTAATCGATTTGCAGTGGGAGAGTCAACCAACACGCCAAACCCAGTGGATATACATAGGCCAAGTGCCAAGAAGAAGAAGGAGAAGGTCGAAACCATGTCCGCAACCTACAACCAACCCACAACAACAAAATGGAAGGAGCTCTACACAAAGAATCAACACTATTCTACTTTGAGAATCGGGTAACTCAAGTCACCGAGGTAATTATCACAGTCAGTTTTCAAGTCGCACCTGATGGATGCTGCAACACAGATAACAGAATCATTGGCTCACACTCTCACTAGAGAAACTAGGGATCTACTGAGTTTGTTTCAGGAAAGAACACCACCCCCTCCCACAAGCTTGGACAGTGACTAAGCACCTCTAAGCTTCACATGAATCAGTACAACCTACCTCAAGACAGATCACACATACCAACACGTGTACGCTCAATCAAGGTAATACTGAACTTGAAGGCTCACTACCAGCACGTCATTGACACCATGCTGGGTGGGGAGCAATTTTTTGAGGTTCTGGCATCAGATCAACCATTTGTCTTACCTTTGGTACAAGGCAATGTACCGTTTGAAGTTTTAATCTATGTCCTAGTATAAGAGGGTATACACGCCTCCTTGTAAAGAAGAAAAAACTTTTGCAAGTTAAGCAGTGTGTCTTTCTAGCTCTCTCTCAGTAATCATGGCAAGTGTAGCATTTCCAACATTTAAAGGAAAGAAGGGGGAGGATTTGGTAACAGACTTCCTAGATGACTTTGAAGTAGCATGTGTAGTGAGCAACAAAGATACGGATGAATCCCGGGATAGAATCTTTAAGCATCTCATGAAGCTAGAAGCTAGATCATGGTACAATGCACTTCCACAAGCAACCAAGGATGACTGGGAACCCTTAAAAACCGCTTTTAAGAGGCGCTTTGGGGGAGGTACCACTTCAGAAAATTTGTGGGACAAGTTGAGAGACTTGAAGCAAGAGGGTCTTTTAGAATATGCCACCTATGAGTCCAAATTTGTGGATTTGTGGGAACGGTGGGTTGAGTCACTGGCAAGGGGGGAAGCCGCACCTGATTTCCTAAAAAAAGATCGGTTCACGCATGGCTTATGGCCGCTTCTCAAGGAGAAGGTGAAAGGTAGATTCCCGGCTACGTACGAGTTAGCCGTTGAGATTGCTCGCCTTAAGGACAAGAAGCTGCGAATGAAAGCCAAAGAAACCGAGTCAACAGAAACAACAACATCACGTCAACCAGCAACTACGACAACCACCATTCCACCACCACCACCGGCTCTTGGGGTAAGAGATGACCAACAAGATATGTTGGCCCATATTACTGAACAACTGCAGAATTTTTTTGTCCACTTAATACAGCAAGGGAGGAGTCAAGAAAGAGATCAAGACCCTAGAAGAGCATGACGACAAAACAGGGAGTATCATTGCTACAACTGCGGAGAAGACGGTCACGGTATGTACTACTGTCCCAAACCACGACAAAACTATAATAGAGGAGGTAGGAGGAACCAATTGTCACCCCCTAGAAAAAGAACACCCCCACCCTGAGCACCACCCCCACCAACACAAATTCTACGTCCACCCCAGACACCACTACAAGCTTCCATCCCACCTCTTCCACCAGCCCCACCACCTGATCGCCCTGTAAACATCATAAGGCTAGAAGAGAAAGGAAAAGCCGTAGTAGTGGATCCACCCAGAGCAAAGGAGAGGGACAAGGGTAAGGAGAAGGTAACCTTTTTAGAACCACTTGAGGCCATGACTGTGAAAAGAGCTAGGAGGGAGAAGGCTACACAATCAGATGATGAGAGAAGCATGAGAGGAGAAACTAGCAAGAGGCCATCTAGGCCACGACGGAAATTGGGCATCACCGACTTCCAGCTAGGGGAAAGTTCTAAGCCCTATGATCTAACATTGGATGTGGCAGAGCAAGGACCGAAGATTACATGGCCACAGCTGCTACATCTTGTACCTAAAGTAAGGCGACAATGGTCTAAAATGGTAAGTACAAGACGCTCCAAAACAAAGGTAGCCGGAGCAATTTCAGGATGCAACATGGATGACATCCTTCCAATTGTCGACGTAAACATAAAAGGAAAGAGGGTTGGAAACACCTACATTGATGGAGGTGCACAAATCTGTGTAATGAGCGAAGCTATGATGCTTCGATTAGGGCTCGAGGTTGACAGGCCTTCTCCATGCAAGGCAAAGATGGCAAACAACGCAAAAGTAAAGTGTGTGGGTGTGGTAAGTGCCGTGAAAATCAAAGCTTTCAACACTGAGGTAGAGGTAGATGTTTTCGTAATGCCTACTAAGGGGGAGGGCTATCCACTAATTTTGGGAAGGCCATGGTTGATGGCCATGAAGGTAAAATAGGACTGGGGTACTGGCCTTCTACGCATGACCGATAAGAAAGGGGAGACAATCTACTACGACATGAGGATTGGCAAGCAGAAGCAAATGAATCTGGAAACATCGGCAGATGAAACCACTAGCGAATCTTCCAGTTCTGAGGAGGAGACCACATCCACCGACGAAAGTGACAGTTCCATTGATGTGATGGGTATCATTATGAAGGATCCACAAAGGGTAAGCACAACTGGTGATCCATCACCAAAAGGGAAACCCAATGAAGAGGAGAGAAAATCACCTGGCCTAGGAGGAAGTATGTTGAAGGGTATGTTGTCTACGGAATTAACACTTGAGGAGAAAGATAGTTTTTTGCAAATGTTGATGGGATTTCCTAACATGTTCATTGACAACTATGAAAGAATCACAGGCATTACAGTGGTGGAACATCATATTAAGCTGAAGGAAGGGGTAAAACCAGTTGTGCAAAAGCTACGACGACTGGGGGTCATACAAGAAAAGGCACTCTTGGCCGAGGTAAGGAAACTGTTGGAGGCGGGATTCATCTATCATGTAGAAAACTCAAAATGGGTGTCACCCGTAGTGGTGACGCCTAAAAAGAATGGTAAGTGGAGGGTTTGTGTTGACTACAAACCACTAAATGCAGCTACAAAGAGAGACCACTTTCCTCTCCCTTTCTTGGATGAAATTCTGAATGAAGTAGCGGGTTTTGAATGCTATACCGTCTGTGATGGTTATTTAGGATACTTTCAAATACGCATAGCCTTGGAAGATCAGCTAAAAACCACTTTTGTCACGCCATGGGGTTGTATTGCATACAGGGTTATGCCATTTGGTCTCACAAATGCACCTGCCACATTCCAAAGATATGTCACATATGTTTTTCAACCGTTCTTTGAAACATCCATAAGAGTGTTCATTGATGATTTTTGTATATATAGCTCCCGTATTTCACATTTAGAAAAGGTAACTGAAGGTTTGGCCAGGTTGCAGAGCCTAGGTGGGCAATTAAATGTGGATAAATGCCACATTGGGGAGAGTAAAGTCATTCTACTAGGCCATGAAATTTCAGGAAGAGGTATCAACGCCGACCCAAGTAAGGTGTCCGCACTCATAGCCCTACCTTCACCAACGACCACACGTCAACTGGTCTCTTTTCTACAGAAGGTGAGGTACTTAAGTAGATTCATACATCTACTATCACAACTTGTTCTACCACTGCAACAACTCACTCAAAGATCAACTTTCACTTGGGATGAGGAAAGTGAACATCACTACAACAAGGTAAAGGAGGTCTTAGCCACTCTGCCAACTATCTCACCACCTAAGTGGGATGAAAAATTCTATGTCACCTCAAGTGTTGGTGATGACTCATTGGGGGCTGTGCTACTCCAAAAGGATACAACGACATCTTTCATGAGGCCAATCTACTTCTCTAGTCGAATGATGACAGCAGGAGAGAAAGGTTTCACCCATGTGGAACACTTAGTCCTAGCTCTTAGATTTGCAACTACAAAGTTTAGGTCATATTTGCTGCCTAAGAAATTTGTGATTCTAACCACGGATGAAATATTTCCCTATGTTGTACAATACATGGATGTGTCTGCTAGAATTACTAAATGGCTAGTTCGTCTGCAAGAGTTTGACTACACGGTACAGGTAGAAAGCACAACAAGGGCAAGTTTGGGGGGACTCATGACCTACCAAGTCTTTGAAGGGAAGGAGAAGCAATCTAAAGAAGGAGAAGTCCGATTACCTCCAGTACCACCAACGGTAGAAGGAGCATACTCTCTCTACTTTGATGGAGCCTACAAGCGAGCGTCCGACAAAGCAGCTGTAGGCATAGTGGTCTTTGATGACAAAGGGACAAAGTTATTTTCGTTGGGCCAATTGTTAGATTCACATTCTAACAATGAAGCTGAGTATGCAGCACTAACCAAGGGTCTACAATGGTGCGTCTCACAAGGTGTACAACGCCTTAATGTATTTGGGGATGCTCTACTTCTGCTAAGGCAAGTAAATGGAGCATGGACATGCAAGAATCCTAGTTTAAGGACTCACTTAAGTGGTGTAAAAACCTTGTTGGGTAAGTTTGAAGAAGTTCAAATACACCATATCCCAAGGGCTCAAAACCAAGAAGCAGATGCCCTAGCAAGTGAAAGACTACAGGAAGTGGTGGTTGGAGCAATAAAACTAAAGCTCCCTCTATTTCAAGGCAATGATGCCTTGCCTGACATCATGCATTTTTTGGAAACAGGGGAATGCCCATCAGATTTAACAAAGGGACAGAAGCAATGGCTGACGCGGAAGGCCACAAGGTATTGACTCATCAATGATGGTTTGTATTGTAAGGGTAAGGACCAAATACTCAGGAAGGTCCCTCTCTCTCATGAAATCACGGGAGTAATTGCTAGCTGTCACGACGGGGTTTGTGGTGGTCACTTTGCCCTAAACATAACAAGTAGGAAAATCTTGCAGGCAGGCTTCATATGGCCTAGCCTCAACCGTGATGTACACCATTGGTGCAAAACGTGTAAGTTGTGTCAAAAGGCCGGCACTAGGTCACTTATGCCTGAGCCACAGACACCTATTCTCTCATATGGCCCATTTGAAAAATGGGGTATCGATGCCATTGGGCCATTACCTAGGGCCAACTCAGGAAAATTCTACATTATCATGGGGGTCGACTACATGACTAGATGGGCAGAGGCTACAGCCACCACTAGAATTACAGCGGTAGAGGTAGCTAAATTTATCTACGAGCACATATGCTGTAGGTTTGGCACACCTTTAGAGATCATCTCTGATAGAGGGCCAGGTTTCAGAGCAGACTTGGTAGGAGAATTAATGCAGAAACTGGGCAATACAAGGAGGCACTCTTCACCATATTACCCTCAATGTAATGGCCTAGTTGAAAAGGTAAATGGAATGGTTTCTAAAATTATTACCAAGCAGGTAAACAATCATCCTGGAGACTGGGATAAGTATCTACTACCAGATTTATGGGCCTACAGAACTTCATCTCGTACATCCTTGGGATTCACACCGTATCATCTAGTATTTGGTAAGGAAGCAATCTTGCCAATTGAAGTGCAACTACAAAGTCTCAGAGTAATGGCAAGCCAACTTCAACAACCCAACATGCATTTGAGAGATCACATCATCAACTTGGAAAGACTGCAGCTGGATAGAGAAGAAGCAATAAATTATTATGCAGCACAAGCAGAGCATAGACGGCTTAGCTTTAACGAGCATCTCCGGAAAAAAGAATTGAAGAAAGGAATGTTGGTGCTCCGCTACGACAATTGCTTCGACACGCACAAGGATAAGAAACTCCTGCTCCGATGGGAAGGCCCTTTCATCATCAGGAAAAAGTATGCCAATGGAAGCTACCAGCTTATGGAGGCTAATGAAAAACTTCATAAAACCAGGGTACATGGTTGGCGACTTAAACCTTATTTTCTTCGATTTGACAAGGCTCCACCAATTGACATTCCAGATGAGGACACACCATCAGCCGCCACCTCCGACGATAATGATCAAACAGATGAGCTAGAGACATGAATGCCTCTAGCCAAAAGGGGAGGGCTAATGATGGCGGCTTCTCACAAGCCAAGCTCCCATACCCCTCTTCTCTCGTCCCCACCCCATGAAAACCCCCTCTTAGGGAGGGAGTGATAAAAGGCATTGGAAAAAAGTAAGAAAAAAATAAAGTATGATTATGTAAATATATAAGAAAGGTAAAATAGGCCACCTCATGCCTGCGGGGTAGCCCATCCCCACCTTGCCTCCTTTTTCTTCACTGTTGCCCCACCGGGTGTCCCTTTTCCTCTCCTCCACTCAAAAGGTCAACCCCCTCTCTCTTCCCCTTGTCCTTTCTCCTTTCTCTCTCCCCTCAAGCTACCCCACCTCTCACCAATAATGCATTATAACTCACCAATAATGCACCCTAACTCACATGCAACTTACCCTATCTTCCAAAATAGTATACCCCACCCCCTCTTTCTCTCTCCTATCATATCCCATGACCCAAATACCCCCCTCTCTCTCTAAAGGGAGCCATGTCTCTTGTCTTGTAGCTAAATAACCTCCCCCACACTCACACACACTCAGTTTCATTGAAAAAGGTGCCCACAGACCCATCCCCACCCGGTGGTTACCTGATTTTTCTTGTGTTCACACACATCTGCACACAGATTCACCTCTGAACACACTCCCCTCTCTCCCCTCTTGTAATTACTTTATTCTCCATGTCACCTCTCACTTTTTTTTCATCAACCCATCTCTCTCTCTTAATCTCTCTCTCATGAGACAACTATTCTGGCACATATACACACAGCCAGACAAGTGGGGCCCACAGTCACATGGCCTATGTAGATAATGATTTCTTCATTTCTAAATTCTAGAATTTCTCCCCCCTCCTCCCCTATATAAAGAGGGGTCACCATCACACTAAATACACACACAACATCACCAAAGAACACACTATGCACTGTGTGTGCCTAGTGCAAACACACACACACACACACACACACACACCATCACCATCACCATCACCGCAATCACCATGCTCGTCTTGAGCATGACCTCTACACCCTTGGGCTATGGAAGATGAAGGGCAGCTAAATGAAGGATGATGGCCATAACCCTCGTGCGAGTCTTCGCCATCAACTCCCACCTATCCGCCATGTACTCTACCACTCTCTCCCTTCTCATTCCCCTACCTTATGCTCCCCATTTCATCACCTTATTCTCTAAATAAAGCTTGAGGTTTTGTGAGTATGTTTTCCTGCAATGTTTTGCCCATGTGAGGTGTGCGGAATCTCCACCTAGTCTTGTGTTTGGAGTGAGCTTGTGTATGTGTGAAGGGTGTGCGGATTCGCCATCCTTCTGTGTTGCCTAAGTACTAAGCCGCCATACCCCCTCCCTCTCTCTCTCTCTCTCTCTCTCTCTCTCTCTCTCTCTCTCTCTCTATTGATCTCATTTCCCTTCCTCTTCATCATTACTCCTAAGCATCCATCTCTCTTGGATGAAAACTTTGTTATGGTGGTGTGTTGTTTGCGTCCTAGCCGCTGAAGCTAGGTGGTGCCCCCTGTTTGCTTTACCATGACAGGCTCGAGGCGCGCCATTCGGTCCCCGGTGTTTTAGAGGCCGTCAGGGTTCGGGGTTCGCTTTGCTCCCATCAATGGTTAAGGTGACTAACAAGAAGGCAAGGTTTACAATAAAGAGAGATTACCAAACTCAGGAAGAAGGCAAAGTGTTTGCAAAGCAGAAAGAGGAAGATGATCAGAATACAAGGAGAAATCTGATTTGCAACCACGAGGTAACTTTCTATAGCAAGGTATTCAAGAAGAATCAAAGTATCATCAACTTAAAATATTTCAATCGATTTAGATCCCGGTATAGCATCTGTGGCCCTCCGTTTAGCAAATTTAATGGGTCTCGGATTGGTGTTGTGCACCTTTCTTGATGGCTGAATATGATTGTTGTATTTTAATGATGTGATCATAATGGGGGGTAAAAACAAGAAGAATAAGTACGAGATTTGCATGAGTAGGAAGCATCAGGTGGATGATTGTCCATGTGCAGTTGATGAATGCTTAAAGGGAGATGCATGTAGGAAATGGTGTATGGTTGACCTATCCACAAAGTTTCATAAAATAATCCGTAAAGTGCATAACACATCAGATTGGGGGGAAATGAAGAATGCATTACAAAGGTTAGCTGATTTTGAGGATCACTTGGAGAATGCATATGAATGGTGGGACTTTTGAGAGTCATGTTCAAGTAGGAAAAGCATTGGGAGGCTACAAAAGCATGTGAGAAGCTGAGAGATACATCTGAGGATGAGTTCAAGGCTCAGTCAAGTGATGATGATGACATCTGGATTGGCATGGAGCTTGAAATTCACCAAGTGGGAGTAGCAAAGATGGAGGAGAAGGATGTGCAAAAGGAGATTGGCCAAGAGAGCCTCAACGAGCCCTTAGCTACTCCTAGCCTACCACTAGAGTATGCTTCATGCAGTGACTGAGGAATTTTGATTACCAAAGCTCTACGCATACGACTGAGAGCGGCTACTCTGAAGCACATTGTAATCCATTTTTCTCAAGCTTTAGTAATCAAAATTAAATTTCACAATGTTCATTGTGTTCCTTGTCTTGTGCTCTTTAAGTTAAGTGTAATCATTCTCAATTTTGATGTGGTTTACGATTGCTTGTCTGTGAGCTAAATCTGCTATTTCGAGTGCAAAATGGTTGTTTTTTGACGTTTTGATTGTTACCATATACATGTGGTAGTGATGTGTGTGAACACATTTAGGACCACTGGGGCATTTTTTCCCTCTTTAGGAGGTTTTTCCCCCCGTGCATTGTATATACGCCCATTCATTCTAGGGCTATCCATCTTTCCATTGCACACTAAGTAATACACTCTCTATTGTGTGCCTTGAACTTCCTTTGTCTTCTCCAAGCTGTGTGTGTTTTTTTACAACCCTAATTCCAACAATTGGTATCAGAGCAGGTTGCATCCTCCGGGGCTTAGTCGCCAGCAGCTCCAGCACACGCCTGCTCACTTTCTCCAATTTTTGTGAGCTTTGACGATCGTTGGTAGGTTCGACAAAATATTTGGGAGACCTCGTAGAGCTTAGTCTGCTCAGATTTTTTATTCGGGCTCATATCAGCCTCTGTTTCCACTACAGGTAGTACTGCACATGCTATTTTGTCATTTTGTGTAGAATTTTTGTCAGTGCCATTTCTTGCATAACAGGTCCCTTATAATCTTCTACAATTTGTGCTATATAGCACGTGTTGTTCCCGCTTTGTTTCTCCTCTTTTCGGGCAGTTTTCACATCAGGTGCAACATTTACCATGGCTGACAACAACACAAATGTGTTCAAGATATTTGCTTGTTGAGGACAGATTGGATGGGGACAATTACCCTATCTGGGCTTACATGATGCAACATGTTCTTGTGTCAAAGGGAATCTAGAATATTGAGTAGGGCATTGATATATGTCCTAGTTCTAAGGATGTATGCGATGTTGAGGATGTTGCAGGTCTTGCTGCAAGGATTGCTGTTGTTAGAGTTGTTTTGCCTACAACTGAGCAATCTCATTGGGATGTAAAAGATGTGTAGGCTCATGCATTGATCGTGTTGTCTATGAAGCACACTATTACTCCCCACATTCATTCAACAAAATCTCCAAACAGGCTTGGATATTTTGGCTGGTCTTTATGCAAATCGCAATGAAGCTAAAATTGCATTGCTAGGTAAAGAGCTAGAATCAAAGATTATGCATGAGGAAGATGATACGGAAAATTTCCTTGCTGGTGTCAAGGATATCAATGAGGAACTTATTTTTGCAGCTGAAGTCATTTCAAACAGTTCCCTTGTGCAGACTGTTCCTGATGCCTTGCTAGATTCTTACCATACTTTTGCTAGTACTTAGAGACTTATGACCCAAGGAAATCCTGAAGTTGTCCAGTTTGATGCATTGTGTACATTGCTGGTACAAGAGTCACTTTCCAAAAAAAACAAGACTACATAGTGCTGTTGAACACGCCTTTAGTGCTGCTCAAAGAAAAGGTGGTAACAACAATGTAGCCACTTCTCATGGTTCTTCTGCAAGTGGTAAATCACTTGTTTCTAATGCTTCTAATGGTGACAATTTGTCTGAGTAAAAAGAAGACATGTTGCCATTATTGTAAAGATAATGATCACTTGATCAAGCAGTGTCCTAAGTTGAAGGCCAAAGAGGCTAAGAAGAAAGAGGTTGGTTCCACTGCAAACGCTAGTTCCACTACAAATGCAGCTATTGTTGAGTCTTTTGTGAATGGAGACTATCATGCTGATGTTGATGCAGAATGGTCTTTTAGTGCAGAGTGTACCTATAATCCTGCTCTCCATGATGCATGCATGTCAGCTGCTGCAGATTCACATGTGTGGTATTTTGACAGTGGTGCAATGAAGCACATTTCCTCACATCGTGATTTTTTCACCTCGCTTGAGTCTGTCCCTCATGGGAATTTAGTTACTTGTGCCACCAATGCCTCTTATCCGGTTTAGGGAGTTGGAAAGATTACTGCTGTAATGACAGTTCTTTCACACTTGTTGATGCACTTTATGTACCTGGGATCAATAAGAATCTTTTGTCTGTATTTGCACTTGCTAGACTTGGTCTTGTAGTCAAATTTGTAGATGACAGATGTACAGTACATGATCTCAGTTTTGGTGATGAAATTGTTGCATCTAGCATTTTATGCCGTGGGCTACTTAAGCTCACTTTGTATAACAAGTGTGGGAAGAATTTTGCAAATGCAGTTGTGGATTCAAAGGCTATTTCAGATGCAAAACTTTGGCATGCACATTTTGATCATCTGAATTTTGCCAGTTTGCTGTGTTTGCAAAAATATGATATGGTTGCTTCTTTGCCGCCTCTTGAAGCACCTATCAAACACGTTTGTGAAGGCTATATTTTGGGTAAGATGCATCGTTCTAAGTTTCTAAAGGATGGTTCAGTTAGGACCACATGCAGGTTGCAACTTGTGCATAGTGCTGTTTGTGGGCCCATGCAAACTCCATCCTTGGGAAATTACCTTTACTTTATGACTTTCATTGGTGATTACTCTAGGCATGCATGGGTATTTCTTCTTAAAGCAAAGTCCAAAGTTTTTATGTGCTTCAAACAATTTCTTGCTATGGCTGAAAATGTCTCAAAATATACAATGGGCACCCTTCGTTCTGATTGAGGAGAGGAGTATATGTCTCATGAATTTAATGCGTTTCTAGCTAGTTGTGGGATAAAACACCAATGTACAATGCCTTATATGCGTCAGCAAAATGGTGTTGTTGAGAGGAAAAATAGGTCACTTACAAAATAACATGATTTATGGTCAAAAGTCAAGCTTTTCCCATTTGTTTTGGCTTGAGGCCATCATGTGTGCCACTTATGTACTAAACAGGTGTCCTACAAAAGCTTTGCAGTCTATTACTCCATATGAATCATGGCATGATAGAAAGCCTTCTATTGAGCATATGTGTGTTTTTGGTTGTTTGGCATATGCTTTGGTGCCACAAACACAACGCAAAAAATTGGATGATAAGGCTGTGAAATGTATTTTGTTGGTTATAGTGCTGAAAGCAAAGGTTATAGGTTGTATCATCCACAAACAAAACGTATTCTGGTTTCATGAGATGTTATGTTTTTGGAAGATTCTGTTCAACCCTTGTTGTCATGTACTAGAGACAGTAATGTAAGCTCACATGACATTTATGAAACTTTATTTCCTCTTTTCAGTGGTGGAAGTTTGAATGTAAATTCCAATGAGGCAAATGTACAGCCTATGGGGTTTCTGAAAATGTTACAGATCAGCCTATTAATGATGCAGAAGTACATGATGTACTTGATGAGGAAAGGGATGAAAATGAGCAGGCTAGAGGTATGCCAAAATGACTGGTGCATACATTGCGTGACAGTAAATTGGATACACCTTTGTCTAGTCATACTTGTTCAGGTTCTTGCCATGCATCTTATGCATCAGATTGCTATGCTTTGGTTGTGTCTAGCCTACATGATGTTGAGGAACCTTTTTCTTTTGATGAAGCATAGAATTCAAAAAATTGGATGGCTGCCATGCAATCAGAATATGATGCACTTATAGAGAATGACACATGGAATTGAAGTGATTTGCCTCCTGTCAAAAAGGACATTGGTAAGAAGTGGGTTTACAACTTTGCACAACTTGTTGCAAAGGGTTATGCACATAAAAAAGGCATAGATTATGAAGGGACTTTTTCTCCCACTTGTTGTATGACTACTGTGCGTTTTCTATGTGCATTGGCAGCTCATTTTGGTTGGGATGTACATCAATCAGAAATTTTTACTGGTTTCTTGAATGGTGACATATTTGAGGAGGCTTATGTAACGCAGCCTCATGGTTTTGTCAAGAAAGAACAAGAGGATAAGGTGTGCAAATGTAACAAAGCTTTGTATGGGTTGAAGAATTCTCCTCGTGCTTGGTTACGAGGAGAATTATTCTCGTGCTTGGTACGAGGAGAATTTTTCTCGTGCTTGGTACGAGAAGGCTGACACTCATTTGGTCAAACGAGGCTTTTGTAACAGTCTAACATAAAGCAATTGTATGTAAAGCATGAGGGTGATTTACTTCTCATTCTGGTTCTTTATGTAGATGATTTTCTGATTAGTGGACCAAATGAGAGACATATTACTGAATTTAAGGCTGATTTGAATGTTACTTTCAAGATGAAAGATTTGGGGCTACTGCATCATTACTTGGGTATACAATTTAAGCAGTGTGATGGTGGTATTGCCTTGTGTCAGAAAAGTTACATAGAGACATTGCTATGTAAGTTTGGACTTGAGGATTGCAAACCTATTGCCACTCCCATGGAAATAGGTTTGAAAATTGAGTCTTCATGATGTTGGTGATCCTGCAGATGTTACTCTTTAGGATGCCTCATTTATGTATGCAACATGAGGCTGGATATTTAGTTGCAATCTCACAGGTCGGCAAATCTATGCATAGCCCAGGGTCTAAGCATTGGCAGGCTGTCAAGAGGATTTTCCACTACTTGAGTGGCACTTTGCATCTTGGCTTGTTTTATCCCAACAAGGGGCGATCGTTGCCGCTAGACTTACATGCTTTTTCCGACTCAGATTGGGCTGGTTGTTTTGACATGCGAGTGTCCACAAGTGGTTTTTGTTTCGTGCTTGGTAGTTCATGTATATCATGGTTGAGCAAGATGCAACCTACTGTGGCCACTTCTAGTTGTGAGGCTGAGTATAGGGTAGTCTTCACAGCTAAGGTTGAGTGTGTACGGCTTAGACGCTGAGGCGGTCCGGGGCGGGCAACAAGAAGAGCAACCTCTAGACACCCTTCAAGGCTCCCGTGCTGCTCAATGGGGCTGGGGCACAACACAACACAAACCAAAACAACAAACCCACAGCCAAATCCCAACTACACAAGGGGCACCACCTAGTTTAAGAGCGAACTAGGACGCAAAAGAGGAGAATCGTTAGAGGAACCCACAAACAAGCAAGGAATTTACACTAACCCTAACACCAATGGAACACTCTCACACACTAAAACACGAGAGAGAGAGAGAGAGAGATAGAGAGAGAGAGAGAGAGAGAGAGAGGGAGAGAGATAGTGCTCGGGCTGCTTTGAAACGTATCGGCAATGATCAAGCAAACACAACTATATATTTAAGAAAGAGAGAGAAAGGGGGAGGGGGTGCTTGTTGCATTAATACCTTCTTACAAATCTGTCATGACAAATCAAAGTGAGATTAGTATTCGTTCAACATAGCTTGCGTAAATTTCACCACAACAAATCACAAGAAAAGCCACCCCAATCACTGTCTTAAGGCCAGGGGAGTCCTCTCCACCCTGTCGCCCTCTTACAGTATGTGGGATTTATGGCTAGATTGATAACAACACCAGAGACAAGCTATCAAAAACTTAACAAAAAACACCAAGACACTTACGCATCATTGTTGTCCATTTCTTCACGTTGGAAGAGAGACAAAGTATCCAAGCTTAGTCCAAATCCACCCTCCTTGATTCAGCAAATGTTGGGCTTACACTAGTAGGAGAAATGATAGATTTCCTACTCTCAGTTGAATGATCACTCTCTCTATTACAATGGCATAGAGTTCCCTTGCTAATCCCCTATTACAACACATGCACATGCATAAGGCAATGAGCTTCCACTCAAGAGCTCCTTCTAGAGAGGTTGAGCTTGGCTTCTCAAGCTATAGCATAGTACTCTTGCTTATGGCTCTCCTTTTTTTGTGCTAGCTACACCCTCCTTTTATAGCAATTTTGAAGGCTAGGGTTGCTCCTCTAACCATGGTTGGGTTAGATTTTCAGCAATTTATCTAATTTCTTTTGCTTGGAATTATCAAGAAGTTGGTGGGGAAAGAGAGAGGAGAGACATGGAGGCGATAGAACTTTTCATAGTGGGTTAGTGTTAGTAGAGCTAGTATTAATTTACAAATGGAATTGGATATTTACAATGGGAGTATCCATGTAGGATACAAATAAGGAAGAAAAACTCTTAAGAGGTAAGAAAAGGTGGATTTCTTACAAGGTTGATGCTCCAAGTGTCTTGAGTAGGGCCAATTTTGACGCTTGTTGACGGTCCACTAGCTTTGACGGTACATTTTTTCTCCACTCTTGACCTTCCTTGAGAGACAAGGTAATTGAAGCTAAGTAATCAACCACCATGATTTTGTCTTTTAAGAGAAGAGGCTGGATTTTGTGGTTTTTTTGATAGATATGGGTAATTTGGAGGAGGAAAAATGAGACTAGGTGGTCAATTTTGGAATGGAATTGTGTGTGGGAGGTATGAGTTCACCATGGTTTCTCTTATTCTTCAAGGTTGAGGAGAAGGTGAGTAGGGTGCAGAGAGGAGTGGTGAGAGAGGTGGGGATGATGAGTGGAGAAGTGTGTGTGAAAGAGGAAAATGATAAAGTGGAAGAGATAGTGTGGCTGCATAGCATGAGAAAACTGGGGTCCACTAATAAAATCATAGCTCACAGCTCGTAGCTCAAAAAAATATGAAAAAATTTGAGGCAAAAGTTCAGCCCACGAGCTACAACTTTTGTTTGTATCACCTTTTCAAATTCGGAGAGCAAGTGAACTTTAAAAATTCAGCAAAACCGACCGTTGTTTTCCACTGCACAAAGTCCTTGTGGGGTCCTTCTTTGGATGATTCTTTTGAATACCTCCAAGAGTGGGCCCTCCATAGTGCATGTATGCATGCCACCTACCCTTGACCTTATTTGGTAGGTCTATAATTGAAGATATTGTTGAGATTGTGATATAAGTGAATAGTACAACTAAGAAAATCAAATATTGAGGGGTCTAAAAAATATGTACATGTCAAATATAAATAATATAAGTGGAAAAAATATAAAGGGGTCAAAAGAAATCTCTCTCATTATGAAGCTACTATAAAAAGATAAATATTTTTGGTGTTCTAATTTTTTAGAAAAAAAAAACAAAATAGATGTAGGAAGGGAAAAAATCACAATAGTGAAAAAATATACACATAAATAAAACTAGTTTTTTTGGATTTTTGTTGGGGTGGAGTTACACCAAATATAAGAGAAGCTTACATGAAAATATTTCTATATGGAATAAAGAGTATGAAAAATGGTAAGAAAAATTGTGGTAATGGTGAGGCAATGTACAGAGCATAAATAGCACACCTAGGTAGAAATATTTAAATAAATACCAAAATAATTATGAAAAAATATTTTATTTAGGCCCTATATACAAAGAAATATTTACATACGCATGGGCCATAATATACTTATTTTTTTATTTTTTTTATTTTTTTTGGCTCAACTAGCCCAATGACTAGCTAATTGAGGGTTTTTTAAGAAGATATGGGAAAAGTCCCATGACTCACGCACGCCTATGTACAATGAAATGGTAGGGATAGCCACAGTGTTTGGGTGATTTTGGTAGGGTGAGGTAACTCACTGTGGCAATTACAAAGAGCCGAAAAAACGGCTATCATTAGCCCTCCCCCTGGATGATGGTATATTCATGTACCATCATAGAGCATCTTTTCCAAAGAGAGTGCTTCAGAGTCCTTGACGAGATTTTTATTGTTTGGCCCCTCAGAATTTTGGCTAGAGTTACACTCATGCTTCATGTAACAATACTTACATGAAACAGTGGCCTTTTGACAGATCTTTGGTAGATCCTTTGGTAGAAGGCGACTCAAATAGGGCTTCAAGTGATACCCGTTTACTTTCCTGGAGTGCTCTTTACCATTCAAGTCCATAAGCTAATAGTAACTTGAATTGAAAGCCTTCTTGACTATGTATGGCCCTTGCCATCTTGTTTCAAATTTGGCATCAAAACGATTATCGAGTCGATTGTCATACCTTAGCACAAGATCTCCTTCATTGATGCCTTTGTCCTTCAGTTTCTTGTCAAGCTTCTCCTTTGTCTGTGTGGCTTTCCTCTTATAGCACTCGTATGCTGCTTCTCTTTTCCACTCAAGCTCAGCTAAGGTAAGAAGTCGATCCATCCATGCTTCTTGATCATCTTGTGCTGATTTGCCATGAAGTCGCATTGTTGGAATGTTTAGCTCAATTGGCTGTAAAGCCTCTTGACCATAGACCAAGTGAAATGGTGTGAACTTCGTGGCTTCCCTATATGTGGTTCGATACGCCCACAAGGCACCATCCAAGAAGTCATCCCACAACTTTGTCTTGTTTTTCACCATCTTTCTAATGATGCCTGCAATGACACCATTAGCTTTTTCTACCAAACCATTTGATTGGGGATAGTAGGGTGTACTGTGACGATGTAGAATGTGAAGTTCTTCACAGACTTCGGTGAGCAATCCCTTTCTAAACCCTGGACCATTATCAAAAACAATCTCCAAAGGTGTGCCAAATCTACAACAAATGTGAGTGTAGACGAATTTGCTCACTGTTTTCTCATTTACCTTTGCCACACTCTGTGCTTCCACCCACCTAGTCATATAGTCTACAGCCACTAGAATGTAGAGTTTACCATTTTTTGTCCTAGGCACAGGACCCATAGCATCAATGCCCCACTTTTCAAACGGTCCATTTGCAATCACGATTTGCATTGGACCATAAACCAATCTTCTATTCCCATTTACTTGACAATTGTGACAACTTTTACACCAATGTTGGACATCCACATGCAAACTTGGCCAAACATACCCCGCAAGCAAAATCTTCTTCACAGTTAATTCTTGGGAAAAATGACCACCACATGCCTCTTCATGCAAACCTTTTAGAATGGCTGGAATTTCTGCGATAGTTGGTACTCTTCTGCACACTTTATCCTTCCCTCTTTGATAGAGGGAGCCTTCTAGGAAGAGATACATGCTTGCCTTCTTCATGAGTCTCCTCTTCTGAGCTTTTGTGAAGTCTGGTGGAAACTCACCCTCCAAAATGTAGCCAATGATGGGAGCCAATGACTCCAATCCCTGGTACCTCGGTTGCTTCACAGCAGCCGCCATGATGACCTGCACTTCTTTCTCAACACATGTAACTACTTGCTGTGCAAGTAAATCGGCATCTTCATTGTGTTTCCTAGGAATATGATATAGTTGCACTTCTTCAAATTGATTAAACAATCTACGAATGTAATGAACTTTTGTCCGTAAGCTTTCATTCTTGCATGCCCAAATACCTAAAATCTGTTTAACAATGAGAAGTGCATCTCCCTTTACCATGAGGCGTTGTATCCCTTGGCCAATGCACATCTTCAAACCATGAAGTAGTGTGTCGTATTCTGCTTCATTGTTGCTAGTTGAACCTGGTAGATTGACCTTCTCTTTCATGACCACCTCTCCACTTGGGTTGAGCAACACCAGCCCTCCCCCTGCTTTCCCTGTGGCTCGTCGAAAAGCTCCATCAAAGAACAAGGTAAAAGCATTGGGAATACTTTTTGGTGGTGGCAATGGTAGGGTCTTTACTTGAGGCACCTTAATTTCCTTCTCATGTACCCTATAAGTGAGAATCCCTGCCAATTGTGCACGCTCACTATCTTCTACCTTGAAAGAGTATTGGAACTCTTGCAACTCCATAATCCACTTTGAGATCCTAGTACTAAGATTCATTTGAGATGACACCCAAGGGAACAAATTCTCTGCGGTGAGGATTACAAAAGGTTTTGGGAGCAAGTAGGATCTAAACTTTCTCACCGCAAACATGAGAGAAAGCATCATGAGTTCTGCTTCTGTGTAGTCTCTCTCCAAGCATTCATGACCCTACTAGCAAAGTAGATGGGTCGCATCCTTGTACTGTGGGGATCTTGTTGTAATAAAACTGCACCAATTGTTTCCTTCCCAACATTAGACCTAACAAAGAATGTGTACTCCCAACATGGAGGCATGAGTGTTGGTAGCTCTGACAAAATGACTTTAATGTTACAAAAGTACTCTTCAAGCTCATCAGACCATGCAAATTCTACTTGTTGTGTCAACTTTTGCAAAGGATGAAGCAAATCCGAAGCTAAGTGAATAAAGCGTGACATATACTTCACCTTTTGAATGAATGATATGACCTCTTTGAGATTCTTGGGTGAGGGGAGCTCAATAAGTGCCTTTGCCTTTGAAGGATCCACCTCAATGCCTTTATAGGAAACCTTGTGACCAAGCAAGATCACTTCATCCTCAGCTATGTGACACTTGTCGGGGTTGAGTTGACCTCCCATGTCATAGAGCTTCTTTAAACCTTCTTCTACCCTTTGTAGATGCAATGATTTTGAGCTATAAATGCAAAAATCATCAATAAAAATCCTAATGGTCTTTCCAAAGAATGCTTGAAACACCATGTTCATGAAGCGTTGGAAAGTTGCAGGAGCATTTGTCAGGCCAAATGGCATGACTCTAAAAGCATAACAACCCCAAGGAGTGATAAAGGTTGTTTTCAATTGATCCTCCAATGCGATACCTATTTGAAAGTAACCCGAGTAGCCATCACACACAGTGTACTTCTCATGACCAGCTACTTCATTTAGTATCTCATCCTGAAATGGGAGGGGAAAGTGATCTCTTTTTGTTGCCTCATTAAGTGGACGATAATCCACACACACCCTCCACTTGCCGTTTTTCTTAGGAGTGACAACGGGAGAGACCCACTCTGAATTCTCCACTGGATAAATGAAACCTGCTGCTAGAAGCTTTCTTACCTCCTTGAGTAGAGCCTGCTCCTTAATGACTCCTAGCCTTCGTAGCTTTTGAGCCTTAGGTGTGGCCTCTGGCTTCAACTCAATCTTGTGTTGAACAACATGTACCCCACGCACGTCGGTATAGTCTTTAGCAAAAAGCCTAGGAAACTTCCTTAGCACACATTTGAACTCCTCTCTTTCATCCTTTGTAAGTGTTGTTGATAGCATACCTTCCAGCATCCCTTCATCTTCCACCTTTTGGTTCTCTTGGGAACCTACCTCTTCCAAACCTCGAGAAGAGGTCTCCTGGTTGTTTGGCTTAAACCTTACCCCCATGACTTCAACGGAGGACTCCTCTTCAGTAATGCTGCCGCTACTTTCTTCTTCTGAAGTGTTTTCAGTCCAATCTTCTTCCGTCTCACTTCGAGATGATTCTTCATGGAGCTCCTCTTGGCGTTGCTCCTTCATGTCAAAGACAACCTTCTTATGATTGTCATTCCTGCAAATTAATTTTCCACTCTCCCAATCCTGCAAAGCTCGCATTTTCATTAGCCATGGTCTTCCTAGGATAAATGGGTAACCATTTCCCTTGGTAGACATGACATAGAAATCCACTGCCTTCTTAATGCCAAAGGCCTCCACAAAAACATTTTTACAAATGCCTACGCACCTAGCCTTGCAATTGTTTGCCATCTTGACTTTGATTTCAGGTGTCTCATGGATGTGCATGCCTAGTCTTTGCATGAGCCCTTATGTCATGATGCAAATTTGTGCACCCCCATCCACTAGACCTTTCCTAACCAATCTCCCTTTTATGTAACAATCTAGCACAAGTGTAATGTCCTCATTCATTTCAGCTTGTGCAATTTTTACAACAGGCACACTCTCTTTTACCTTTCTCCTAGTGCTAACTGCCCTTGTTAAATCCCTCCTAACTTGTGGACATAATACAAGAAATTGAGGCCATGAGATATCAGGACCCTTACCTCTCATGTCTTCCAACAGGTTGTATGGAGCCATAGCATGTCCAAGAGGGACGTCTTGGAGGTTGATACGACGTCGAGTCCTCTTAGCTTCCTTGGTCTCCTTTGCCTTCTTTTCTCGTCCATGGTCACTTTGTGATGTAACTCCTTCTTTCTCCTTACCTTTCATTCGGCCACGCTTAATGCCATTTGCTTCCATGTCAACCTCATTTGAGTTTGTCACCTCTACCACATGCACATTTGGATCTGGCAAAGGTGGAACTCCTTCTACCCCTTGTGGAGGTGGTCTTGGTCCATTTGGTCTTTGTAGAAGCCTTGGTTGTTGACCAGTTCCTTCACCTGCATTCATCACTGGGTAATTCAAGTTAGGTCTCCTTGGCTCCCCACGGGGCCAAGGACAATTATACATCCCATGTCCAGACTCTCCGCAATTCCAACATTGCAAGACTCTCCTAGGTCGCGGATCTCGCTCTTCAGACTTCTTTGCTTGTCCCTTTGGACCTACAGCTTGTGCAAGGTGAATTGACAGGCTGCTTAAAGATTCGTTTAACTTCTCAATTACTTCCGCCGTTACCTCAGGAAGCTCCCTTGATGTTGATGCTTGTGACTTACCTTTGGGTCTAAGAACTTCTATTGGAACCTCTCCCCTTAAGCACTTGAGTTTCCTATACTTCTCAGCAGCCCTAGTTTCCGCTGCATCAAAAGTAGCAGGTGCACCCGCCTCAACTTTTACCTTAAGGTCAGGAAAGAGTTCGGCTATGAACCTCTCCTTCTTTAGAAATTCTGCACCATCACCAGGGTTAGCAACATTTCGTATCCATAGAGCCCAAAGACGTAGAAACTCTTGCTTGTACAAGTAGTAGTCATCTAAGTCTTTTTGCTTATGAGAAACAATGTCTTGCCATAGTTTTTGAGTGTTTTGGGGATCAAAGAAGTATCTCTTAAAACGATTTAAAACTTCTGTGTAATTCCCCTTAACTTCCTCAGGCAAAGAGTCAAACCAAGTACTAGCATCTTTCCTAAGGACCACCTCAAACATTTCTACACGTTCTTGATCGGTTACTATCCTCTTGATACGGCAAGACATCTTGAAATTTGCTAAAAATAATTCTGCATCCTCTCCACGCTCTCCAAAGAAAAGAGGATATCCAGACATTTGGCGTTGTCTCTCCATTGAATTGATTTCAAAGTGACACGTTTTTGTTTTTTCTTTCTTTAAAAGATCTACACAATAATATTCTCTAAATTGCAATCTATTCTACAACAAAATAAAAATATTCACATCAAATGACCTATGATAATCAATGAGAGGTAGGATGACAGGGTTTGGTGATGCGAGAATTTCTCCTACTCTTTGGGCACCAAACATGAACACCATACGTTGTTGAAAATGGATTTTTTCTACTAATTGCAATGTTTATTCTAATGTGTGGAGTGAAATGAAAGGGGAAAACCTCTATTCTTGGGCCATTATCCATTGTCTATGCATGACCTTATGCTTAAAACAAAACAAAAATATAGACGTCCAAACTAAGGTCGTACCTAATGAGAGGCAAAACAAAAGGATTTACTGAAGCGTTTATCCCGGCCAACCTAAGAGGACCTAAAATTCTACGAATGACACGTTGAAATTGCAACTTAGTACTAACAATTATGTGTACCTTTTGCCTTGCAATGGGAATGAAGGGATCATACAAATTCTCGTGATTCATGCAAGCTACTTGATTATGCTAAAGGTTGAGCCTACACAAAACATACACAAGCCTTCCTCAGTGGGGGCACCAATTTGAGGCGGTCCGGGGCGGACAACAAGAAGAGCAACCTCTAGACACCCTTCAAGGCTCCCGTGCTGCTCAATGGGGCTGGGGCACAACACAACACAAACCAAAACAACAAACCCACAGCCAAATCCCAACTACACAAGGGGCACCACCTAGTTTAAGAGCGAACTAGGACGCAAAAGAGGAGAATCGTTAGAGCAACCCACAAACAAGCAAGGAATTTACACTAACCCTAACACCAATGGAACACTCTCACACACTAAAACACGAGAGAGAGAGAGAGAGAGAGAGAGAGAGAGAGAGAGAGGGAGAGAGATAGTGCTCGGGCTGCTTTGAAACGTATCGGCAATGATCAAGCAAACACAACTATATATTTAAGAAAGAGAGAGAAATGGGGAGGGGGTGCTTGTTGCATTAATACCTTCTTACAAATCTGTCATGACAAATCAAAGTGAGATTAGTATTCGTTCAACATAGCTTGCGTAAATTTCACCACAACAAATCACAAGAAAAGCCACCCCAATCACTGTCTTAAGGCCAGGGGAGTCCTCTCCACCCTGTCACCCTCTTACAGTATGTGGGATTTATGGCTAGATTGATGACAACACCAGAGACAAGCTATCAAGAACTTAACAAAAAACACCAAGACACTTACGCATCATTGTTGTCCATTTCTTCACGTTGAAAAGGAGACAAAGTATCCAAGCTTAGTCCAAATCCACCCTCCTTGATTCAGCAAATGTTGGGCTTACACTAGTAGGAGAAATGATAGATTTCTTACTCTCAGTTGAATGATCACTCTCTCTATTACATTGGCATAGATTTCCCTTGCTAATCCCCTATTACAACACATGCACATGCATAAGGCAATGAGATTCCACTCAAGAGCTCCTTCTAGAGAGGTTGAGCTTGGCTTCTCAAGCTATAGCATAGTGCTCTTGCTTATGGCTCTCCTTTTTTTGTGCTAGCTACACCCTCCTTTTATAGCAATTTTGAAGGCTAGGGTTGCTCCTCTAACCATGGTTGGGTTAGATTTTCAGCAATTTATCTAATTTCTTTTGCTTGGAATTATCAAGAAGTTGGTGGGGAAAGAGAGAGAAGAGACATGGAGGTGATAGAACTTTTCATAGTGGGTTAGTGTTAGTAGAGCTAGTATTAATTTACAAATGGAATTGGATATTTACAATGGGAGTATCCATGTAGGATACAAATAAGGAAGAAAAACTCTTAAGAGGTAAGAAAAGGTGGATTTCTTACAAGGTTGATGCTCCAAGTGTCTTGAGTAGGGCCAATTTTGACGCTTGTTGACGGTCCGCTAGCTTTGACGGTACATTTTTTCTCCACTCTTGACCTTCCTTGAGAGACAAGGTAATTGAAGCTAAGTAATCAACCACCATGATTCTGTCTTTTAAGAGAAGAGGCTGAATTTTGTGGTTTTTTTGATAGATATGGGTAATTTGGAGGAGGAAAAATGAGACTAGGTGGTCAATTTTGGAATGGAATTGTGTGTGGGAGGTATGAGTTCACCATGGTTTCTCTTATTCTTCAAGGTTGAGGAGAAGGTGAGTAGGGTGCAGAGAGGAGTGGTGAGAGACGTGGGGATGATGAGTGGAGAAGTGTGTGTGAAAGAGGAAAATGATAAAGTGGAAGAGAGAGTGTGGTTGCATAGCATGGGAAAACTGGGGTCCACTAATAAAATCATAGCTCACAGCTCGTAGCTCAAAAAAATATGAAAAAATTTGAGGCAAAAGCTCAGCCCACGAGCTACAACTTTTGTTTGTATCACCTTTTCAAATTCGGAGAGCAAGTGAACTTTAAAAATTCGGCAAAACCGACCGTTTTTTTCCACTGCACAAAGTCCTTGTGGGGTCCTTCTTTGGATGATTCTTTTGAATACCTCCAAGAGTGGGCCCTCCATAGTGCATGTATGCATGCCACCTACCCTTGACCTTATTTGGTAGGTCTATAATTGAAGATATTGTTGAGATTGTGATATAAGTGAATAGTACAACTAAGAAAATCAAATATTGAGGGGTCTAAAAAATATTTACATGTCAAATATAAATAATATAAGTGGAAAAAATATAAAGGGGTCAAAAGAAATCTCTCTCATTATGAAGCTACTATAAAAAGATAAATATTTTTGGTGTTCTAATTTTTTAGGAAAAAAAAAACAAAATAGATGTAGGAAGGGAAAAAATCACAATAGTGAAAAAATATACACATAAATAAAACTAGTTTTTTTGGATTTTTGTTGGGGTGGAGTTACACCAAATATAAGAGAAGCTTACATGAAAATATTTCTATATGGAATAAAGAGTATAAAAAATGGTAAGAAAAATTGTGGTAATGGTGAGGCAATGTACAGAGTATAAATAGCACACCTAGGTAGAAATATTTAAATAAATACCAAAATAATTATGAAAAAATATTTTATTTAGGCCCTATATACAAAGAAATATTTACATACGCATGGGTCATAATATATTTATTTTTTTTATTTTTTTATTTTTTTTGGCTCAACTAGCCCAATGACTAGCTAATTGAGGGTTTTTTAAGAAAATATGGGAAAAGTCCCATGACTCACGCACGCCTATGTACAGTGAAATGGTAGGGATAGCCACAGTGTTTGGGTGATTTTGGTAGGGTGAGGTAACTCACTGTGGCAATTACAAAGAGCCGAAAAAACGGCTATCAACGCCTTATGGCTAATTTGGGTGTTGGACAGGACACTACCAACACTATCTACCCTAACAATCAGTGCACATTGGCAGTTGCGAGGAACCCAATTTTTCATGCTCACTCAAAGCACATTGAGGTGCATTACCACTATGTCAGGGAGAGGCTCTCAGGAGGAGAGATTAGCTTGGCTTATGTGCCAACCCAGGACAACTTTGCAGATCTTTTCATAAAGGCGTTGTCTCGTGAGAAGCTTGAAGCTTTCCGCAAAGCTTTGGGCTTACTCCCCTTTGTGGATTGATCATGTCCTCAGGGCATGGAACTTCCCGTTACTCATGTGCCAGCTCTCGTCCAACCACATCACTCCAAGGGGGATTTGTTACCATAAACATGTGGTAGTGATGTGTGTGAACACACTTAGGACCGTCGGGGTATTTTTTTCCTCTTTAGGAGGTTTTTCCCCCCGTGCATTGTATATATGCCCATTCATTCTAGGGCTATCTATCTTTCCATTGCACACTAAGTAATACACTCTCTATTGTGTGCCTTGAGATTCCTTCATCTTCGCCAAGTTGTGTGTGTTTTCTTGCAATCCTAATTCCAACATTGACCATAGTAGACTTTTCTTAGATTATAGGGAAATCTCTTTTAATAGTTTAGTTGTAGTTTTTAGGACCTTGATAATGATGGACCGTGATTTTGGTACCTTCCGATGTTGGGGCTAATGGGTTTGCGAGGTGACCTGGGTCAGCATTGGGCTGCTCATTGTGGGAAAACAAAGACAAAGATGCATGACACCAAGTTCTATTGTAGTTTTTAGGACCTTGATCATGATGGACCGTGATTTTGGTACCTTGCCAGTGTTGGGGATAATGGGTTCGTGAGGTGACCCGGGTGAGTATCGGGTTGCTCGCTGTGGGAAACAAAAGAGAAAGATGCAGGACACCAAGAAATACTTAAATGACACTTCAAATGCTTTAAATTGACACCTTGAGTGCTTTAAGTTGCTAGCACCCTTGATTCATCACATCCATTTGTCTCTAGTCTTGATGGTGCAAGGACTAGACATAGTGCAAAGGCCGTTGATAGGGACAGGTTAATCGAGGTTGCATGGATTTTGTCAATGTTTGGAATACTCATGTATGACCTTTTGAGGTTGAGACCCGATATAGCAGTAGCTATAGTGGGAGCATTTGCATGTAGCATTATTAGTCATACGATGACTAACACTAGCATGATGCAGAGTGGAGATATGCAGAACATCATGAGATGTTTGTAGGATTTTCATGCAGGCTTGAACATGGATACACATGCTCACCTACTACTACAACCAATATAGTTTCATGCAGAGAGAGAGAGTGAGCCAGTGGGCAGCATAGGTTGAGAGAGTCTCTCACCTATATCTTTTATATATACTAGTAGTTAGCTAGTGAGAGGCGGAAGTGAAAAACAATTAGACCCGGTGGCCTCTACACCAAGACTATGCACAATGGCCTCATCATGGGGAATACACAATAGGGGCACCACCTAGCAAGATATGCGGCTAGGACGCATACATATACACAATGAAGCATGCATGGAAAACAATTTCAAGATCCACGCCCAAATGTGGAATGGGGTGGTCGGAGAATAAGGTGAGAGGAGTGGTGAGTGAGTGAGAATGGGCTCGCTATGTGTGCATGTAGTAAGGAAGATAACGAGGTCAGGGATACATGCAAGTATGCTCACTTCTCATACAAAAGGTGGCGAATCCGCACACCTTAAGATGGAAGTAGCAAGATGATAGGAATATGAGAGGGAGAGAGAGTGTGTGTGTGTGGTGGCGAATCCGCACACCTTAACATAAGCTGAAAAAAAGTGGCAAGGAACAAGAATATACCATACTCACAATGAGATGTATCCAAAGCGACACAAAGTATGGCACCAAGATGGAGTGTGTTGATTGCTTGCAAAAGATGAATACAATAGGTAGCGTATGGCAGGAAAATGAGAAGGGAACAAGATCGTAGCAGGCATAATGGAGAGATGGGAGTTGATGGCGAGGAATATCATGAGTGTGTCCACCCTTCTTCTTCTTGAAATTGTGCCTTCAACCCTTAATTACAAGTGGTGTGGAGGTGTGGTGCTCATCTTTTGTGCATGGTGATGGTGATGATGATGGTGTTGTGATTATGTGATTAGGGTTCATGCTACAAGCATGTAGCACAAGAGTGTGTATGGATAGGTGTGTGTGTGTGTGTGTGTGTGTTTTTCTCTCCCAAGTGAGCTCTCATGGCCTCCTTATATAGGGAAGGAGGGAAGGATTTAGCAATATTTCTATTTGAGGTGAGTGTCCCACTTTGGTGACTAGGAAAATGGGGTGCATGTGACTGTGGCTCCCATCTTGTCTCCTCATTATTTAAAATACTAGAGTCAATAGAAAGAGAAGAGAGAATGTGGGTAGGATGTGGAGGATAGGAAATATTTACAATAGTCTAACTTTGGATAGACATAAGCTTATTAGGGAGAGAAGAGAGAGGTAAGAAAATTATAAGAGAGGTTGTCGAAGGTGGATATTTGTTGATGAGGATGGATCCTCCAAAAATGGTGATAGAATTACTCTAGACTAGCCAAGACCTCATTAAAAGAGCCTTGTCTCTTGTAATCATGCTTGAAGACTTGTAGAACCATAGCCATTCTAGAAGGAAGAAAAGTGGGGATGGCCTGTGTCACCATTACACGAGAAAACTGGGGTCCACTACAAAAATCATATCTCCGTGTTCATAACTCCAAAAATTCTGAAAAAATTGAGCTAAAAGTTGAGATCACGAGCTACATCTTTCATGTTGAACGCTCCTTCAGATTTGGGGTTCTTCTTTACTTAAAAAATTCAGCCAAATAATGTATTATTTGTGGCTGCAAAAGTCTTTTGGTGGTCCCCTTTGAGTGGACTTCTCTCTTGCCTTCAAGTGTAAGCTCCTTCATGTGTATGAAAACATGACCTAGAGTGTTGAAAAGATTGGCAATCATCTAGATGGAGGTATTATTGAAATTTGAAAGTGGGGTTGAGGTTTGAAAATGAAAACTAGTGAATAAAATATTTGGTAGAGTGGAATAATATACATACATGAAAAAAATATATTAGAAAATACTAGAATATATATATTTAATATTTTTGGTCAAAAGAGAGATCAACAAAGAAAGCTTACTTATTTATGCTACATCGTGATTGATTAGCATAAGTCTTATTTATTTAATAAAGGCTAAAACGTTTGTGAAAAAGGAAGAAAAAAAATCAAAAGTAACTTATATGATAGGAAATATTTTGGTAAAAGGGAAAAAATATATGGGGGGTTCCCATGCATGGAAAAGCTTGCCTCATAGTAGGCCCACTTATTGGCACATTTGCTTTTAAGTGGTGGGAATTTGTTGGGGTAAAAGTGGGATGTGCCTCAACCCTAGATCCGAACACCTAGTAGCTGGTTGCCACTAACTTACTAACCCTATTCTTTCATAAATAAGGAATAAGGGAGACTCACTCACTACCTTGGACATGAGGTCTCCACCAACCCACATAGCATGTCTTCTTCCTCCTCGCACCACACCCATGCACTCGCACACTCCACACCCATGCACTTGCATGCTCCGCACCCTGCACTCACATTGTGCCGTAGTGATGGCATTTTTGATGATTCAAAAAACAAAATTTTCCCAAGGAGAGGAGACATCTATTGTTGGCGGGTTTGTGATGGTGGGATGAACAACACCCGGGACAACACGAATGGCATTCGGGTAAAATTTAGGCACGATTGCACCTTGCTGAATTTCTTGTACAAAAATTGTAAGGCAAAACCCTCCAACAAAGGAGTGTGCAAGGCATCCCATTCTTGGACAAGTCATGCATGTGTTGTGTATCTCTCTCATGCTGAATAAAATGAGCACGCTAAACATGGGGTTAAAGGCTCTATATTCTGTAATCACAAGAGGAGGAGATGACTCAAATATGTACATCTACACTACCATGTAGAAAGGGCTTGGTAGATCCAAGTTAGCATGGCATCTGATGACCAGTCTTTGCAAGTTAGTGGGTTTACCCAATGACATGCATAGATCCTAGGCTATGCATAAATTTGCTTTCCTACAAGTTAAGGAACAGTAGGGCATGTAATGCATAAATTTGCCTGCAACTTAATGAACACTAGGGCACGTAATGCATATATAAATCATGATCTTCAATTGCAACATCCTTGGCTTGTTGTTGGTCACATCTAGTGAGACAAAATTGTTTCAAACTTCCTTGTAAAAATTGGCACCTATTTATGGTATCCCACACACTTAAATGTAGCCAATACATGAAATGTTGTGCTCCTTGGTTCTAGTCTCTAAACGCCTTCACCAATTAAGAAGTAGAATTTTTATTGGGTAGTGTTGATGCCTCTTCCCATCCACCTTCAATCTACTCCCAATGGGTAGAAGCATGGTATGGTGGAATGTTATTTGTCTAAATTGCTACTATCCATAGCTTAGGAGTTTTAGATTTGAGAAAAAAAACCTTTAGCTATATAGCAGACGGTTAGCTATATACCAGTTTCCCAACTCAAGCTATGATTGTATAGAAATCCACTACCCCTCCTCTCCACCCCAAATCATGATTGCACCGAGCCATCCTCTTGCCTGTCAATTCATCTCATGCAAAATCAAAATTTTCTCCTCGCTTCCTACACGCTTCTTGAATCTTGGAGCATCGAACTTCTTGCATCTTGAAGGAGCATTGTAGTAGTAGGTCACTACTTGCACCTAGAAGGAGCATTACAAGAAACAAGTCTCTCTCTCTCCCTCTCTCTCTCTCTCTCTCTCTCTCTCTCTCTCTCTCTCTCTCTCTCTCTCTCTCTCCCCCCTCTCTATGCATGTGTCTTTTTCTATGTATCTTTTAAAGAGATAAATTTGTGCATGTCTGTGTGTGTGTGTGTTTAAGTATGAAAAATCACCTCATAATTGAACCATACTTAGACAATTGTATTAGATAATATATTTATTAACAATATTTGTAAACGATGTCATATACACCAATACAACATTCTGTATCTAATGGATAATACAATCATTTAGATCAAAAATTTGATCTTTGATCACTACAATATAATATCTTGCTGTTGTATCTTATGTGCCCATCCTTTGGGATGAGCTTCCACTACATCTACATGTAGAAGGATCCAGCTGGTACATTAACTGGTACATGGGACGATCTTCTGTTATTGCTGCAGTTTTTGTTGTAATCCCAAGGAAAGAATCTCTTACCTGCCACTATCCAAGAAACACAAGCCCATCAGAACTAGCATTACTTGGGAAGATAGGTGTCAATGACCCCTTCCCCTTGTTATTATCGGTTTCAGAAATTACAAAGAAACTAACAACTAAGCAGAGATCAAGAAAATATTGTTTAAAAACGTAATAAAATGCATCCAAATACATCAGTACTGGCATTACATGGAAAGACATGTATCAAAGATCCCTTTCCCTTGTCACTCGTGTCAGAGATTACAAATAAATTCACCGCTACACAAAGGTCAATCAAATTTATTGCAGACTTCTTTTTTGGAAAAAAATTTGGCAGCATTTTGTTTGTGTTTCGGACCATTTCTAAAAAATTCAATAACAGCCATCTCATAAGAGACCCCCACTTGAGGATTAAGGCTATCATCATGCAAAGAAAACTAAGGATATCATCATTAAGGCTATCATCTCATTAGAGACCCCCACTTGAGGATTAAGGCTATCATCATGCAAAGAAAACTAGCTAAATGTGTTCAAAGAAAGAGAAGCTCTAAAACCAATCAGTTTATGCCTTGTCTATCCCAAGCATAAGGCCATGTTGATATTCCAAGTCAAAATACAACTGAGCATGCCAAGAGGGTCCAAACAAGCAATACCTTTCGTTGTTCTGAAAAACAATATGCCTCACATGGCAGAGATGAAATGTGAGGGTGGGAGCTCGTGTATATGAGAAGAGCTTGTAGGGACTTTAAGAGGAAGGGGACTGATGAAATTCACGGAATAAGATTAAGAGAACGAAAGGTTTGGGGATGAGAATCCTATAGAACAATGAATTCTAGAATCACGCTGTGTCGTTTTAGTCCAAGCAGGTAGGTGCAGCATATACTAAGCCACATGTCTTGAACTCAAAGTAGCATATGTAGACATAAGTGCATGGGTATTATGGACAGAAGGTGGAGAGGGTTGAATACTCTGAGAGAACATGCAAAAAAGTCTTCATATAATAGATAGTCTTTCTTGCTAATAAGTTAGATGGAACCGTGGAGGATCTTTCTTTTTTGGGGGAAATAGGTAAAGTATACAAAGGGCCATGTCCAAGGCAATCCTTTTCATATTCATTCTTGCATAAAAAGCATCAAAATTTAAGTTATTAGTTACTCTTACACTTTGCCACATTTCCTATCAAGGAAGGCATAAGAGTGACATCAAGAAGAAGATATGTTTAAGAGAAGGGGCCCACGTGCGGTGGGGGTTTTAAGAACATTTGACAACCACAAGACACTGTTTGACCACAAGACACTGTCCAGGGTTTTCATAAACCTTGAATGATTTATGTTTGCTGAGAGAAACCAGCCACTTTATATTGAAAGAAGAAGAAACTCGGTTTATATTTTACAAGATTAAACTAAGGCCCGTGTAGCTGTGTGTGTGTAAGTTATGTGTTCATGATAAATAGTACTTCTCCTAGCTATACTAGTGTGTATGTGTGTGTACCAGATTGTTGTGTGTGTGTGTGTGTGTGTGTGTGTGTCCAATTGCAGATGTACCAGCTTGTTAGGTGTGGGTACTATTCTCCGCTATTTGAAACGGAAAGCGAAAACGTGCAAGAATTACCATTCCAAGCACATACTCCAGACTTGTAACATGAAGTTTATGAATGGAAACTGGGAATTAATGTTTGGGGTTTGGCTATAGTACGCCAAAATAGAGGTATAGTACGCCAAAATAGAGGGTCCATCATGAAGCTCTCACCTTTATTGACTTCATTATGAGCATCCATCCTATGTGAATTGACTCAGAGAGTTTATAGTTCAAATCGACTGTTTGCCCAATCTCCAGTTAGGTTAAAACCCGATGTGCACATGGTCGATTAGAATCCCAATTAGGGATGAGCCAAAATAGTAACAAACTTGATGTGACCACATTGTTAGGATCAAGCCAACAAGGACTTCCAAAATACCGTCTTAGCATAGATATAGGAATCGACACTATTAGCTCATAGAGTGAGACAAAAGTCTTGACTGGAGAGGGACCAAAATAGAGAATAGTATCTATATTTAATAAGCAAGGGTGTGTGTGTGGGTGTGGTATACATTTGGTACATATTTGGTACCAGGAGCAATTCCATGTGGTCTTCTCTAGATATTCGGTGAAACATTTCTAGAGATTAGCAGCTCTATGTTAGCACACCAAAAGGGGAAGCTGTCAGCCAATGGTTAGTCAACAACTTGTCAGCTAGATAAGAGTGTGTGTGTGTGTGTGTGTGTGTGTGTGTGTGTGTGTGAGAGAGAGAGAGAGAGAGAGAGAGAGAGAGAAAGAGAGAGAGAGATAGTCCTACTATCATCCTTGGAGGTGACATATGACCTATGGGACCAAATGAACATGTCACGTGGTGTGAGTGGAGGTCATAAGTGACTCTTGATGCTCAAAAATGGTTGAAATGAGCGTCGCAATAGAGAGTCCACATCGTGGTTGGGAGAGGAAGTTATGTAGGGAGAGCTCATGGGTGGCTGAATATATGGGGAAAAGAGGACCTAATGTGGGCAAAAGCTGAGCTCTTAAGTAGTGTGCGGTACTAACTCTCTCGCACTTGAGGAGGGCATAAGGTGAAAAGTTGATGAGACTCCTTGCCAGTGCCCCAACGTCCTGTCTCGCAGCATAGAGAATGGGAGCTTAGACGAATCGAGGCAATGGTGCAGAGCACCCTCAACGGGATGGGTTCAATGATGTAGGGATGGGTTCGGTTACCTCGTTTGGAGAAGAAGAGAGATTTGTAGTTTGGGGCAATGTGTGTGGTGCAATGGTTGAAGCGAGAACCTCTGGATTTCTCCCAAGCTGTGATACATTGGCATTGTAAGAAGGCCTCATTAACGTGGGAGTCGATCTATGCATCCTTGACCAAGTGACATGCATCCCATCTTCCAAACCATTTCTTTATTTCAAGCATCCACCCCAACTTAGTATTTTTCTCTTGCATGTCTTTTGGACCTTTTGACTTGCTTCATATGTGATTCTAGGAAGTCGATACCAAGGGCTATCTTGTGTCTTAAGCATGTACTCCACAACCCTTTGCATGCCCAAGACCTCAATGGGAAGTGATCCGGATTCAAGAAGTAAGAGCATGTAGGGTGTTTGTGTCTTGACTTGGAGAAAGTTGGTGAGAAAACTCTTTTGGACATTCTCAAACTCTTTCCAAGTAGACTTCCCGATGCTACCACCCCACACCTCCACTCCATAAAAAAGCACCGGTGTCACTAATGTGTCAAAGAGGTACTTTTTGAGAGCCCAATACTTGATCTCTCCAACATTGCACATGTTCTCAAATGCATAATAAGCCCTCTTTCCGGCTTCCAAGGGACGCATTGCACAATCCTTCCATTTATGATTGGATGGAACCATAAGGCCAAGGCCCAACATTGAACTTTGAGCTACATTGTATGCACTATCCCATATGAATTTATGGTTGTAAGGCCTAGGATTATATATGCCATCTTAAACCCCACCCAACCCCATTGGTGAGGTCCAAACCTGGTTAATAGCAAAAAGGAATGCCAACCACTCCTGATATGCACCTCAATAAAACCAAAGCCCCATATGCAGAACCAACTCTATAGGGGATCGTGACTACCTAGTTCAAGATAAATTATTCTACCTAGCAATTGGGAAAAGCTGTGTATATAGTTCTTCTTTGCTCATAGCAAAACCAAGTAGAGACTCAACTCTTAGAGAAAGAAGAATTTCCCACGGTTTTTGAGCTCAATAAGAAATCTTGATAATTTTTGGAAGAGAAAGAAAGAAGAAACTCATAGCACGCACCTCCGGCACAAACTTGAGCAAAATATGAGGAGTGTGACACACTTTTTGTTATCCATGTTCCACAAGATTGGTGCCAATTTGATGAAGAACAAGAAGAGATTCCCTTTGGTACGTTTCTTTGACCACCAGCAATTAGGCTTTATTGATAAGAGATGATTACATAAAGTGTATGAGAGTTTACAATGCTAATTGTGAGGTCAAGAGTAATACATTATAATAGTAGTATGAGCTTGGCTTGATAGAGTGAAAGAGCTTGGATTAAGAGAGCTTGGCGTGGTAAAGTTTGACTTGATAGTGTGGAGATGCTTGGCTTGTGTGAGCATGGCTTGATGGAGGTGAGGAGCCTGGCTCGTGTGAGCTTGGCTTGATAGGTTTTGAGGCCCAAATGGGGGAAGAAGGGCCCTATTTATAGGTGAAGTTGAATCCTTAAGGAGAAGATATTAGGTAGCAATTGGAAAAGTGTCGAGCCAAGGTTTAACCATGTTAAGAATATGAATAAAACTTGTCTTATTTCTTCTCCACTTTTTTATCCAAAGATATCTCCTTGTTTGTGAGGACACTTGTCCTTCTAGAGGTCTTTTTGTCCTATTAGAAGTCTTCTTCTTGCCACTTGCCCCTTGATCCCTTAGATACTTCTAGCTTTAGAAGTCTTAGGTTTGCTTAAGTTGTCATTTGCTTCCAAAAATAAATGCATCATGGTAGATGTAAGCATGCCATGAAACCCTTGACTAAAGTTAATAAGAGGATTGAAATTGATGCATGGTAGGAAAAAGACAAACTAGTGCATTGGCTTATGTCGCGATGTGCCCATACTAAATATGCATGAGGATTAAATATCATAAATAAAATAAGGTGAAGTAAGAAAATAATTATTGGAATAATTTTTTATATGAGCTATATTATTTTATCTTATATATTATGCGTGCATATGTTTATGATGGAGAATGTTCCCATGCATCTAAATATATGTATCGCGGTGCTCATCGCCCATTCCCATTATGTGCGTGCTATTGCATGACAATGCAATTGTCCACAAGTGGTTTTTGTTTCATACTCAAGAGTTCATGCATATCATGGTTGAGTAGGAAGCAACCTGTTGTGGCCACTTTTAGTTGTGAAGCTAAGTACAGGGTAGTTTGAGTGTGCATGGCTCAAACGCCTTATGACTGATTTGGGTGTTAGAAAGGGCACTGCCAACATCATCTACAATGACAATTAGAGCGCATTGATAGTTTCAAAGAACCAAAGAATGAGCTCAATTTAGATACAATCGTTGGTGCTCTAGCCTAGTGAACACATTTAATCTTATCCTCTATCATCTCAATACCATTTTTAGAGACAATGTGTCCTAAAAGTTGGCCTTTTTATACCATAGACACTGACTTAAATGCGTTCAAGAGAAGATTGTGAATTTATCCATGAAAATAGCCATAAACTTATGCAAGAACTCACTGAAGATCTCCATCATACATCTCTGAAAGGTTTTTGGATGAATGCTCCCCATTCACTGATGAAAGTTGTTTTTGCCAATCTCAGTGGTGCAATTTTCAGCTGATTGTAGCCATTGTAGCCATCCATGAAGCTGTACATTTTGTGGCCAGTAATCTCAACTAGCACCATATCTATGAATGGAAGTGGGAATGCATCTTTGATGATCTAAGCATTAAGCTTTTTGTAATCCATACACACCCTTAACTTTCCATTCTTCTTCGACACCCCTACAATTGGAAACAACCACTCACTACTCGCCACTTTAAAAATATTGTTGATCTCCTCTTTTACCTTCTTGGCATAATTGGGATTCATTTTCCAGATTGTAACTGAGGGTCTAGTTTTAGCCATGTCAATTATTTGCTTTGACATCTTCTTTAGTTACCTTATCCATAATACTTTCTTCTTTCCTTTAGCCTTATCATCTCAATCACTGTTAGATGAACTAGAACTAGAGCTTGATGTCGACTTCTCAGTGGTTGTGTCATTACCATTGGAATCTCTTCTACTCTTGTTGGCAGATATGCCGCGAGTGGACGCTAGCATAGCAAGAACAAAACCAATAACTCTATGTCAGCCAAGGACGAAGCTTAACCCATAGGAACATGGAAACAAGAAGATGGATGTCAATCACCTTCTCGACCTTCTACGACAATCTCTACTCAAGGAAATCAAATCTAGACGTTCTATGCACTAGTGAATACAACTCAACATACAATGCTCATGCTATCGGAAACCAGAACAAACGCATTTGAAAAGCCACGAAACTCATAGGAAACACTCTCCTCATCAAGAGGTTGGCTCCTCAAGTACCCCGAATTTCTAAAGTACTTGGTGGAATCCCCCAAAAATATAAAGGATGACACTTTGTTTTGCCTAGTCCCTCGTGTATGCACATGGATAAACCACATTAGAATCTTGAAGAAACATCCCACCTGGGTCGATTACCCATCTAAGCGACCGCCCAAGGAAGGAAAGAGAACAAGTGTATCTTATATGGTGAAAACCCTAAAGGGCATCATTATCATTTTCACTGGCTCCCCTGACTTGACTTGTGTGATGATAAGGAAAATATGCAAAACCCTCCTGGCTTGCATTGAAGTGTTCGTACCATCCAAAGCTACAGACTCAACCCTACTATCAACGGGTGACACAATGACATTTGATTTGTCAAAGCAGCCATCTCCGGAGGTGTTTCATCTGTTATACCAAAGGATAATGTTCTTACCAAGATACCACATGCAAGCTTTTGAGGAAGCCTTCTACACCGGCTTCTTTCCTTATGACAACAAAATATTCAGCCCCACAATCACCTTGGGCAACTTAAGGTACCAGTCATACTTGAAGCTGCTAATTCCCCAAGGATACCACTGACTCAAAGGCTGAGAATTATTACAAGATTAGGAGATCAAGACCCGTCATGTCAGGGATGACATGGATGCGGAAGGGGGAGTGTTGTCGGCCGAACACAGAAGAAGCTCTTCCCAACTTTTTCTATCACTATTTTTTAGAAACTGAATGACAATTTGTAATGGTTTAAGCGGCCTATATTCTTTGTGGGAATAAGCCTCTAAGGAGAAATTGTATGTAAGCCAATTTTTGTAGCCCTAAGTCAACTTTGAATTAATCTAATCTAATGTTTAGTGTGCGCTGTGTCTGAGAGAGAGAGAGAGAGAGAGAGAGAGAGAGAGAGAGAGAGAGAGAGAGAGAGAGAGAGAGAGAGAGAGATTTTCTCTTCCCTACGTGCTCTATGGAGCCTTCATTGCAAAAGCGACACCACCAATGCGTTAGCAATAGCTGGGGCTTTAATCCAACACCAAGCTTGCACGATTTTGGTGTCGTCACAAATCGAGCTTTTACAAGCTTCCGGGTGAGTTTTCTTGCAAATCGTGTGTTGGTTTGGCGATTTCTTTTACGACGAGTAGGACTATGGGTTAGGATCATACATATTAAAAAGTGGTGACCTACATTTTGATGCTTGTCTTTATATGCGATTGTCGTACGGGGTGGTTCTAGGTAGGATATCAAGTCAGAGTCATACGGTAATGCACTTTTCTCCACTTTGGTTGAGAGTCCACTATCTTCTTTGCAGTATTTGCATCTTTGACGTCGCCCTCATACACTGGCTCTGTTGCTTCCGCTTCGACTCTATTCTTGATCACCAGCACTTCATACTTTAGGAGAGTGTATGGGAGTGAAGGTTGCATCCATTCCTCCCTAAGCACATTTGTGGCAAGCCCTTGGACTCCTATAAAGTGTAACATTCTTGTCTCCCACTCCAAGGCTGCCTTGTGGTCTTCAGCTGTGAATTTTTCAATCAAAGTTTGGAGGCGTGTCTCCTCCTTTGCAATTAACAATTGCTCTCCTTCTTCATGTGCCTGCAATCGTTCTTCTATGTGTTGCAAATCTTCTGCATCTTCAAGAACTTCCAAGGGCTCATCTCTGGCATTAATCCCTAGATCATTGGGCCCCGCTTCTGTTTCCTATGTCCTTGCTTCGATTATTTCTTTTTGTAGTTATGTTATCTATTGTTGAGCAAGTCTATCTTTCTTTGTAGCTTATTTTGCTTGATCTACCAACATCTCTTGCAGAGTGGCTAACTGTTGTTGGAGCTCTTAGTGTTCTTTGTGGAGCTCTTGGTGTTGAGCCTTCATTTTTTCCTCTGCAGCTAGGGACCCTTCTGCCATATGCATTGTTTGTCTTTGTTCTAGCCGTAATTCCTTTCGTAGGGCAATGATTTGTGCTTCCAAAGCTTGGATAGCTTGGCTATTCGCTCCTATGACTACCCGTACAGCCCTTGGGGTTGCCTCGAGTCTTTTGATTGTCAAGTCCTGGAGCTCTAATTTTTCTTCAGCTCTAGCACTTCATCTTTCGCTGCCTCCAACTCATCTTCCACTCTTTCCTTTTCTTCTTGGAGAATCTTTACTTCCCTCAAAACCTCTACCATTTGCATTGTTAGACTGTCTCGTTTGCTTTCAACCTCTCTTAGTGTTGTACTGAGAGTCTCAAGCTCTTTTTCTGCATCCTCACCTTTCTGCTTGGTAATGTGGATCATGCTTGAGAGGTGATCATGTTCCATGTGCATATTTTCTTCCATTGTACACAACATATTGTTTTCTTCAACCAGTGTTAGAGACCGCGTTCTGATTCTATCAAGTACTTGATATGCGGCTCTTACATCCTCTTCATTTGCTGCAACCAAGCTTCTTGTTGATGGCATGAGAATCAGGCTAAAAAAGGGAACTTGATGTCCCATACTTGACATGATCCGAGCTGGAGGTGCTCTCCACGAGCTGGCCAATGGTCTCCATTGTGGTGCTTGCGGGATTTGAACCAACCCTAGCACTCCTGGCTATGGAGAATGCCTTTCTTGTGCCCTTCTCTGTGTTTCTTGGTCTAGCTGTGGTCCTTTAGATCTATCATTTCTCATCTGTTTTGTAGGGATCTCCTTTATCTCTAGCTCCTAGTTGGCATCCCAGGGTGGAGTTGCAGTGCCATAAACCACCATAGAAGCCTCGGCCATAGTGTATCCGGCTTGAAGGAGGTCTTCATAATTGTCCTTTTCTTCTTTTTCCTTGTCTCTTGGTGGGGGTGCTGCCTCTTTTGTCCTTTCTAGTGAGTGTTGTGGTTGGGATGTAGAGGGCTTTAGATTTGGAGGAGGAGTAGAGGAGCCTGGTGGTGAAGGTGGTGGGGTTGCATTTTTGTTTGGTCACTTTCTGGACCCTTCTTGACTGGAGCCTTTGGTGCTTCTTTCAGCTTTCTCTTGATGTCTTGTACCTCTTCCATTGTGAAGGGCTCTAAATTCTATTGTTCGATCACCTTTTCTATTTCTTCATATGGTCAGATGATCAAATTGATCCTCTAGAGGTCTTGAGGAGCTTCCTTTGATTTTTGCTAGTTTTGGTACCCAATACTCCTCAAAGTCTCCTTTGAGTGCCCTTTCTACCCGAAACTGCTCAATTAACCTCTTGATTTGAGTGGCTTTTTGGTTGTGTGTCTCTTTGGAACTTTATTATTTTGTCATTGTCGTCTTACCCTTTTTATTTGGGGGCTCCTCAGGCTCTTCCTCTGGTACAATCTCTAGACTTCTCAAAAGTCGTGTGGTGACTGGTGGGGCTCCTTCTATTACTAGTTCATCTTTTGTATCTTGCTTTAACTTGAATCACTCATTCTACATTGGTGGATCGGGCTACTGTCCTCTTGCACCGATAGCATCATATGCAATCTTTGTCAGTGTTTCCCCATCTCCAATGTACTTGTGCTTTTCTATACCCATGCTGACCACTTGCTCATGCAGATATTGGGCATACTTTACTTCTTTGGGTACCCTGCTTTTCAATGCCCAAGTTATGGTAGTAGCCTCTGCATGGGGAGGCGTTGTGTACTTTTGTGGCCACTTTGCTTCAAACATAAAAGTATTGGTTGTGTAGCTCTCGGGTCTACCAGGTCTTTGAATGTCTGATTGGGCTTCTTTTGAGAGTAGACATTTACGTCGTCTCTAATTTCACTAACGGAGCTACCCTTGTTGTGGATCCCTAGTGCATCTATTATGGTTTGAGGTGTAATCATCGTCTCTGTCTTCTGTCCATCCAAAGCAGTAATCACTACCTTGCGATCTTTTTGGATTGAGCTGACTAGCTTGTAGACTCTCTGCATATCCACACCTGCTGGTGGTGCTGTGAAGAAGTTGTACAAATCTGTTCTTTCCAGCTGGGTGAGTGTTTTTTCTTTGTTTGCATATTCCAACATTTCTCGTGTGTTTCCTTGCGGGTCTCTGAATGTACCTTGGTACACTGCCAATCCTTCCCTTTCCAATGTAGCTTCATCTACCCAAGATTGGGTTGGCTTCAATGTCTCTTCTGGCAGTGTGTAAGGCTCACTAGCTGCGATAATGTCCTTCAAGGACATCCTCTTCTTCTTGGCTAGTGATTTATGGGCTTCCATTGATCATGCGGTCACTCCAAGTGCAAAACTTAGCATTGTTTACAAAATTTGGCATTTTCTCAATTTCTAGCTATCCAAATGACTTCAAATTTGAAACACATGCTAATCAGGGCCTAAAGGTGATATGCATGTGGTCAAAATTGCATTTGGGTGCAGATTTATGCTATGAGACATCATACGCATATGATGTATAGGTGCTCAGAACTGAGTGATGTTTCATATGTGCATAGCAAAACATGTACATCATGGTTATATGCCGGAATTTCAATTTGGATGTCAGTTGGGCAAGCTGTGACCAATAGAACTCATCTGAAGCTGGATTCTGGCTTAGTTTTGACACAAATGAGGTTCAAATGGGTTGAAACTTGGTAGATGCTCTCATAATCATGTGGTAAAGGCTTAGAAGGGGGCACGCTAGCCTCCAGGTTCATTTTCACGCTAGTGAGACATCATACGCGTATGATGTCTACTTTGTTCAAAATGGCTTAAACGTGTAGTGTAGCTAGGCCTTAGCATGTTATAGACTCCTGTGATGTCCAAATTTGATTTGGGTTTCTCCTCATGTGTGTGAAACCAATAAACAGGTATAGGGTTTGGGATTCTGAAACCTGGGTTTAGATGGGTATACAAAATCAAAATCTCATAAGACTTGGGCTTTGGGCTAAGATTAATGGGATAAAGGCATTGGAAGTGAGAAATCCCCCCAGAATAGTCATTTGGACCTTTGGAGACATTATACGCGTATAATGTCTCTGTTGAGATTTTTGGCCCAAACTTCATTTGTAGCATCCTCACGTGATGGGAAATTATTTGATCATCTCAAATTTTGAGTTGGAGGTGAGTCATGTGTTTGGGGGCCATAGAATGTGTCTTTTGCCTGTATTTTTTGATTTTAGGCTGCAAGTGGTCACAACCTTGCCCAAACTTGTCCAAATTGAATGCATGGCTTCTATACTATGTGATGAACATGCTTCTAATGAAAGCTGTGGAGTTTGACATCTATATAAGAGAAGAGACATCATACACGTATGATGTCTACTGATGCAAAACAGCTTGAAACTCCTTGGGTAAGTTGTGTATAGCTTGTGCATGATGTCCATGGTCTCAAATTTGAAATTGAGCTTGTGAATGGGTGTCAAAGAGCTTGAAGGGGTTTTTGCATTTATATTTTTACTTTTTTGAGTGATTGAAGGTCAATAGATATCCAAATGTGATAAAAATTTGTTGGGAGCTCATAATGATGTGTATAAAGTGTTAGAGTTTCCAAAATCACAACAGCATGTCAATTCAAGGGGTCTAGACATCATACGCATATAATGTCTACTTTGGCATTTTTGGCTCAAACTTGTGGCAGAGGTAGCTCATGACGTGTGCATGACTTTGATGTGTGCAAATATGAATTTGGACTAGTGCTTATGAGCTCAAGGTCATAGAAGCAGTTTATGACATTTTGATTTGGAAAATGATGAGGGTGGTGATCAAAACACGCCCAAAGGTGCCCAAACTTGGTGTAGAGGCTATATGTGCTATGCTTTACAAATCTGGATGTTCAGAATGTTGACAGAACTCCTCTATAACGCGTATGGTTAATCCCCTATCAAGTCTTGTAGCTATCGGCGGGTCAGTGGTTGAAGCGTTACGGTCCCGTTTTGGTTTCTTTCGATTCCCGTGATGCCACATTGCCGTTTTTTGGAGTTTTTTTTGTGACAACAGAGTATAGAACAAGAAGAGCACATGGTAACGAGTCTACCTCTCATGTCTGGTGCTGATCGGTGTGTCGTGTGCGTCGTATGAAGTCGTAGAAGGTCTGCACGCTCTAGGTCTCTTAGTTCTCTCTTCACTTGTGAATAGTGAAAATGAGCTAATAAGTGGCCCTAAACAAACTTAAATCGGGGTTTCCCGGGCCACTTGTTACCAACCTTGACATGTGCTCCTATCTTGTCGCAAAATGCACTTTAGGCTCATAAATTTCTTCATTTGGACTCCATTTGCTTTGTTTTCGAAAAATTTATCATTTCGTCCAAAAACTGGTCAAATCAGCTTTCCGTAACTTTTCTCATGCTTGCACCCCGTCTTCACCTAAGCTGTCGTTCACTTACCGATCACTCCCATATTTTTCTTTTGTCACCATGTCGCTAGTTCACCTGCTTTTTCTATTTTTCTTTGTTTTTCTCTAGAAAATTAACAAAAAATAAAAGAAAATAGCTAACTTGATCCAAAAAACCCATAAATCTAGATAATTAGATAATAGCATAATAAATCACTATATACATTTATTTGTAGTATTTTTGGCTTGATTGCTCCATTTTCTGACATTTTTAGCATGAAAACTATGATTTTTACATATGTACACACACCTAGAGACTCATCTTTGGTGTTTGTCCTCTGTATCGTGTCGTCGTAACACATTAATTAAGGGCATATATACTCATGTTTACCAAAATTCTCACAATCAAACACAAAAAAACCCCAAAGTCATGGAAAATAGTGTCCCTTTTTACACTTGTAATGTGTCGGGTTTTACATTTGTAGTGTGTCGGGTTTGCATTACAGAGGCGGTGCAAGAAATACTTGGTGAAAATGTAGAGCCAATTTATGAACAAAATTAAGGAGGGATCCAGACAAGGATGTTGAGGATATGCAGGAAATTGATATGGTGATGACTGAAATGATAAAATCTTTGGAGGTACCCCTTGGGGAGTTGCCAATTTTGACAAGGCATAATGATATTCAAGATTTTGCGCTTGTATCTTAAGCGAGCGAGGAGGCCTTCAATGCTACATGTGGAGATGTGATAGTTTCTCTTGCGGGACTCGGGAGTGTTTGATGATTAATCTTCCATGGGGGGTGTCGCTAGTGGGATGGTGGATACGGTAATGCTTTGCCTTTTGGTCAGCCAGTAAAAAATGTATTCGTTGTACAACCATGCCCTTCCATTCATCCGTTTAAACCCAACCCAAGTTTTTCAAATTCCATGGCCAATTCAAAACACGATCCATGAACTTGGAAGGCAATCATGAGGCTTCGAACTTAGAGCCCCATCACACCTAGCAGCTACAAGGGCTGGAGGGGTTGGAGCACTTCCAATGATGCCATCACACCTAGAGGTTATTGCACTTGTGGGGCTTACAGTAAGCTTTGTAGTCCCCTTAAGATTTTCGACTTTAGGAGAAACTTATAGCGCCAGGAGTAAACACTCACGTTTACGAGAAGTACGAGGTTTGTAAGCCTCTTTGGGTAAAAGAACATGTTTCTTATGTAGTTCTACCTGGAGCCACCGAAGCCACCGAAAATCGGAACGCAAGGGAGTGCTTGGAGGCACCGGAAACCGGAGCGCAAGCTATAGTGTTATAATGTTTCTTACGCATGGAGCCACCGGAAATCGGAGCGCAATTAGAGTGCTTTACCTACCAATTGGTCGACGCTAGGGTTGGGCAGGCAAGCTGCCGGACATGGAACGATTGGGCACGCTCCGATGTAATATTCAAATCGACGGTTGCAAGGTAGCAGCAACGAATCCGAAGCGCGGATCGACGCAAACAAATAAAAAGGACTGCTGCGATTAACTTTTATCTTTCTCTCTCTCTCTCTCTCTCTCTCTCTCTCGTGCGCACCCACCCACTTGAGCTCGCAGGCATGTCTGGACGTGGCAAGGGCGGGAAGGGCCTGGGCAAGGGTGGTGCTAAGCGCCATCGCAAGGTTCTTCGTGACAATATTCAGGGCATCACCAAGCCTGCCATTCGTCGTCTTGCTCGCAGAGGTGGCGTGAAGCGCATCAGTGGCCTCATCTACGAGGAAACCCGTGGGGTGCTCAAGATCTTCCTGGAGAATGTCATCAGGGATGCTGTGACGTACACTGAGCATGCTCGCCGCAAGACTGTCACTGCCATGGATGTTGTCTATGCCCTCAAGAGGCAGGGCAGAACTCTGTATGGCTTTGGAGGGTAAACTGCATCACTTTGCTTCAATGGTGTTTTATCAACACCACCCTTCCATTGAGAATTTCAATGTCTTGCTATGGAGGAGGAATTGTGGCGGTGTCTGGGTAGAGCAATGTTACTTGCTTGTCCCATGAGGGGATGGGCAGAGGCTTTGGCAATGTGTATTAACTGAATCCGATTGTTGCTTTGGGGACATCCTCTTTGCCTTTGCAAGCTTAACCTAGGAGAGGAATCTTGGAAGACTCCATCAAACTTGAGAGCTTGAAAACTTTGTAGGTTGAGGATGTAATTTGTTTCAAAGACCCTTAAACTTGAGAGCTTGAAAACTTTGCAGGCCGAGGATGTAATGATGGGCAATCTCTAAAGGCAATTGCTTGGAAAACTATAAATAAGAATCAAGATTCCCTTCTCTAGGGTACTAACTTGTGGGCTATCCAAGAGCATCATTTGGATATTGCAAGCAAGCTATGGAGAAGAAGCTAGTCTTTTATGGGGAAGGAATGGATGGGTGGTGGTGGATAGGGATTTGAAGCCTAAGTTAGTGTTCAATTATTTCTTTGGAAGAGTCTTAGGAGTTAAGATAAGTGGGCAAATTAGTAGATTAACCATCATAAACATTTATGGATCTTTACTTGGTGAAGTAAAGAGCAAAACTATGGGATCACCTAAAAGGCATTCAATAATCTTTTTCTACTCTCTACTTTATAATCTCTTGTGTGAATTATTTCTCCATTAGGTAAATTGCTCTAACAACTACTTAGTTATGTCTTATTTTTTAACACAAGAAGGGTTTGCCATGGAAGTCGAGTTTGAAAGATGACTCGAAGCTAAAGGGGACTTGATTGATCTTTAGCTTGAGGAGGCTAAGGTCATAATTTTATTAAGAGAAATCTTCCTATAGTTGAAAGAGGCCAATCCTCAAGGGATTCACTCTATATATAAAATGACACATTATTTGTGAGCGAATAACTTTGATAAAATCCTTATATGTGATTTATATTAAGGAATATGACCTTTTCTATGCTTATATGACAATCAATGTTGATAATTATTATACCTCTATCTCACATATAAAACTTAAGTCTCACATGATATGATTGAGTAAAACAAGTCAGAGTGTAGTATAGTGATTGGCAATGTACTAAGGGATCACTTTTGTTGATAACTAGTAGATGTACTCTCAATGTGTCTCTCTCTCATCGATGGGAAAGGAAAGGATATTCATGACCTAGATAAAATGGCTCAATTGATACTTGACCACCCTTGTCAGATCATAGGCTAGCTTGAGGCTCGCTTCCTTGAAGTGGATGTAGCTAGATCTTCTCTTCTAGGGAGCGTGAAAAGAACGATTTTCCACTATGAAGCCAACCTTTTGTAAAAGGCTTTCACTGAGGAATGCTCCCTCGTGTTACAAGCCCTTTGCAAAGAGAGATGCCTTGGGTGGGATGGGTTGACTAGTGAGTTCTTCAAAGAATATTGGGACAAGTTGAAGTCCCCTATCACGCAAATGTCTAATCAAATCTTGGTCTTGAATTTAAGCATTAAAAGGGGCCTCATCAAAGCTATCCCGAAACAGGTTTGTTGCTCTCGGTTGAAACATTGGTGTCCCATAACCATGATGTCAGTAGCCTATAAAATTATTGCCAAAACAATAGTCCTCATGCTCTCTCCTCTCTTGGAAAAAAGTACTTACTCCCCATCAACATGGTTTTATCAAGGAAAGGTCCATTTATGATAACATTTTGGTAGCAATGGCTGGTATTGAATACGTTGCATTCACTAAGCAAGAGTGTCTTGTTTGCAGTTGGATTTGGATAAATATTATGATAGGATCACATGGTCATTCATTGAAGTTGTGTCATGAAGTCACATGCTTTGGACCTTGGATGTGTCGCGCGACTGATAAGCACCCTTAGTGTTGGGAGTCGATCTGAGCTCCTATTGAATGAGAGAATAGTGGATGCTTTCGAGGTCAAAAGATCAATCAAACATGGTTACCTACTAGCCCCTCTAATGTTTGCCATTGGATTACATCCTTTGATAACAATGCTTGAAGACAGTGTCGTGAGAGGGGAGATGAGATCCAAGGGTTGTCCTTGCCTAACAATGACCAGCTTCTGGCAAAATTGTTTGCGGATGACTCCTTGCTGTTTCTCAAAGCATGCCCTTAAGTTATTAGAAAAGCTCTCAAGATAGTGCAAACGTACGCCATGTAATGAAAATGAAAAATAGCTTATTTATTGCAGGTGACATGTGAAAAAAGCCAAAGAATATGTGAAAGGATATCACATTTATGCATATTTTATTATTCAAGTGCTCTTTATGAGCTATGGCCATTTATGTCTGGTCGACCAGTATGTATTCACTTCGAGCATTCAAGAAATCTATAAATAAATACGTGCAATAGGAAAATGCTCACTCTTGCACTAGGGGAGATTGTACCCAGTGCCTATGTCCATTCTTCTCTTCTCTCCTCTCCTCTCTCTGGCCGTGCCAATGTAGCATTCCGCTCTAAGAGGTGCATCCACACATGCTATCGTATCCTCTCTCACTCTCTGTTCTGGTATAATTCGCTTTTATATTCAGGATCCTCCATGTATGCAGATTTGTCTATTTTATGGGTTGTAGTATGTTGTTTTTAGTATTTTGCATGGTCTCTCGCTCTCCGCGTGCAACAGTGGTATTAGAGCGTAGGCTACGCTCCAAAGATTGAAGATCTCAAAAATCAAAAGCTAAATATTTCAATTTTAATTGATTAAATTTGTAGAAATTAGTGTTGATCGTACATGATCACTATTAGCTTTTTGGATTGATTAAAGCCCTTCCTCATGGTGGTGTATAGATTAGTGTATCTATGGTAATCAAACAATTTTTTTAAATAAAAAAAGGGCACCTACAGTTAAACATGTTCCTGCTATTATTTATAGGGGTTACATTTTAATTATCATGTGAATTATAGTGGAAAGAGGATGTATATAGGCTTAAACCATTTTTGGCCTGCCCAAAGGGCTAAGGCCATAGTGGTGGCTTGCATTTTTTCTTAGGGAAAAATATGAGATGGGTTTTATAAATAAGTGTGGAAATTAAAAATTAAAGTGTGTTGTTTGAGTGGTTCTTGAGAAGATGGGTGCCATTGGATTCCGAATGGTGGACGTTGGGTGCAAGTTGGAAATGCCAGTCTTAAAGTGGGGTTGGTGGGAGGGCCTTATAATGAGTGGCTTGCTTATCATTCCTCTCTCTTTTGGAGCGGAGCCTCGTGGAGGTCTCCTTAGTGTTAGGGCTCATGAGCCCCTTAGTAGGGTAGGCGTGCCCTAAGGCAGGTCAATGGCGGTTCTTGGTCGTAGGTTTGCACTGCGCATGGGGTGTCTCTGCTTGTTGTCTTGGTGCTCTCTATTGTCCTGTTCGCCGGCCTATGGCGATCCTGGGCCGTGCTCCTGCTCTGTTGTCTTGCTCCGCTCCTGTGGTGCTGTCGTCCGCGCATGATAGCATGGGGGCATGTCGCCCTGCTCGCCGGCCTGTGGCGGTTCTGGGCCGCGCTCCTGCTCTGTTGTCCTGCTCTGCTCCTGTGGTGCTACCCTGCTTGCATGGGGTTGTTGAGAACATGTTGGCTTGTGTGGCGTGGTTCTTTTCGCTGGTCTATGGCGCTGTTGGGCGTGTTTCAGTGCCTTGCCTCTCCGCAATCATGCATTGCTATGGTTTGTCGTCCTGCTTGTCGATCTATGGTGGATTTTGGCCGCGCTTGTGCTCTGCTGTGCTTCTCTGCGGGTGCCTCGTGTTCTTGTTTCGCTTGTCTATGGTGGATTGGGGTCGTGCCTTGGTGCTGTGTTGCTCTGTGTCTCGGGTTTGTGCTGCTCTTTTTTCTCGTCTCCTTCGCCGATCTGAAGTGGCACTTGAATATGTGGTGCCGTGCTGCTTTGTGGATTCGGGCCGTGTTGCTCTGTTTGGACGTCGCCTTCACCAATCTATGGCGGATCTTGGATGCCGATCTGTGGTGCTTCTGCTGTTTCTGGTTATGTCGTGCTGCATTGCCGTCCTCTTCGTCGGTCTGTGGTGGATTGGGTCGTTCTGTACTGTGCCGTGCTGCTCTATGCATCGAGGTTTTGTTGATCTATTAGGACGTCTCCTCCGTCGGCTTGTGATGGACTAGACGTCGATCTGTTCTGCTGCTGCTGTTTCCGGTGTTATCGTGCTGCATTGTCGTCTTCTTCGTCGGTCTGTGGTGGATCGGGGCGTTCTGCTGTGTTAATTTTGGGTATGTTTTAAATAGATTTTTTGTGTTAATTTTGGGTATGTTTTAAAGAGATTTTTTTGTTTGATCTTGCTCTATACCGGTTGATTGGTTGTTTGACAGTTTGCTGTTTTCTGTAGGGTCATGCAGAATCGTTGACGGGATTGGATAGATTGGGTTGCTTGATGTATGTCGAGGTCAAGGACACTATGTAATGGGCTAAATAACTTGAATACTATAATAGTAGCCAACTTATCGGTGTCAATGAAGTTTGATTATGTGTAATGTTTTGAAGTTAATTATATCCCGAACTTTGTTCGATTGTTGTCGATGGACTCCATGCTTTTTTTTGCTATAATTTTTTTTTGGGTGTGGCGAGATGCTTTTAATTAAATACGATTGGCTCCACATTCTATGATGCAATTTTGGTCCATGATTTAATCCTATTGATGGATTATTTAGACTAGCTGAGTATGTGGTTAGGGTTTTGGGATTTGGCGTTGAAAATTTATGGTTGTGAGGTTATTATTTCATTGTAAAAAAATTGATTTAACTCTCATTATTAAATACGATTGTCTCAAGGTTCATTGTTAATATTGTAAAGTGAGAAAATAAATCCGTTTTGATGTGATGATTTAAGGTCATATTTGTTTTTATCTTTTAGATTTTTTAATTTACTTAGTTGTAGTTCTCATCTCATTTGCAGCCTTGCACTTTTCTTCTCTCCTCTCTCTAATATTTAGGATGCACTTATCTTTCCTTCTCTCTTCTCTCTAGTAATAGTTGAGTTATTTGTAGCTTTTAACGTTATTGCAAAAATCGAAGTAGAGTTAATTAAAAGAGTCCACTCTTCTCTCTCTCTCTCTCTCTCTCTCTCTCTCTCTCTCTCTCTCTCTCTCTCTCTCTCTCGATGGAGTGTATAGGTCGTGACCCACTACAATATAATGATAGATGGGAACAATTGTAAAAATTTGCAGTCATTGCCAACCTTTGAGTGGAACTTTTAAACTATCTTTCTTGAAGTACTCAAGATTATCCATCACGTTTCACTCTTTGAGTTGTTAGTATATAAAAGCCAAAGGTATTTTGAAGAACTATCACGTTTTACAAGCCTCTTACTGTGAGATTGCTCTTGTTGAGAGTTTAACCTCCTCTATAGTACAGTCTTTTAATCCTTATAGCCACATCTATTATCAAAGCATAGCATCACTCTCTATACCAAGGCGCCATGATTCGAATATGGATGGTAATACACCTATGCATTTTGTTTCCTCTTTTGGTGCTTAAGAGTCTTGTTGTCTTGCTTATCTTGAAATCTGTCTTGAATTTGCTCTTGATTATAGATGCTTTCACTACAAACTCAAGCAATGATTACTTTGAGACTTTAAGCGCATCTCCTAGAACTGAAAACTTACATGAAGTTGTGTCTGAAAGTGGGGGCCTTGGATCGTCAAGTAGCTTAGTAGGTTCTCCACACTCAGCATTTAAAAAGCTCAGTCCTAAGGCCAAGTTAAAGAAATCTCCAAAATTTGTTCAAAAAGCCCTTAGTATTGCAAGGGGAATGGCCACTGTGAGAGGTTAGCTTTGTTTAAATTTCTATGCCTTACCAATCTGTAATCGATAATAATAGTATTGTGTGTCATGTGATGTAGGGCGAAAATCGCTTAACATTTTCGGGATTGCCACTCCCTCTGTTGGTGTGAGTCGTTCGTTGGGCTTAGCATCTATTAAAGAAGAGCCAAAGCCTATTGTTGACTCTTTTGAATCTCAATTGGCATTGAGTCAATCTACGCCTGAGCTTCTTATTCTGAGCTTGCTGATGCTATTAACTTCCGTTTTGTCTTCATTGGCAAGGTGCTTGCAAAATATGGCACATATAAAATCCAAAAAGCAAACTACAACAGATTTTTGAAGGCTGATCTTGTGGACAAGGTTGCACATCATACTATCACTTTTGTTGTGGCAGAAAATTCTATTGAACAGTTTGAACTCATTTGCGGTGGGTGATTTTATACGTATTGAGGGCCCTGTTGTGAGGAAAAAGAATCCTAGTGATGGAGGCACTTGCCAACTTGCTCTCTATGCTGATGCAGCTATATCTATTGTGAAGGCTCCTTAATTCGACTTTGTGCTAAATCTCTTTCCTGAGCACAAGATTAAAGATCTTGTCTCATCATGGACTTCCTCAATTGAAGATGGTGTGCCTACTGTAGCATTTACTGTTATCAAGGTGGAGAACATGGCGAAAAGTGATGGGAGTAGTGGCACTAGGCTTATTGTTGCTGATGGCCTTGCTGATGTTGATAGAGCAACGGTAAGCTTCTATACATAGCTCTAAGTATTCTTGATCGTGTTTTGATTGTTTGTTATTGCTGCAGCTTTTGTACCTTCTCGAAAAGCCGATTTTTATAACATATCCAATGAAGTCAAAGAGAATGGATTTTATGATTGTGTGGCCCACAACATAAATGTCTTCAAAAAATTCTCTAACACATTGTCTGTCGTGGACTACACTATCTTGCTGCCATTGCCCTCTCAATTGAAGTTGGTTTTCAAAGATATCCGTGATAAGCAGATTGCAAAAGTATGGGATTCGGAAAAACGGTGAGTTCCGCTTGGTAGGTTCATTGTATTCATTGTGCATTGTGTGATCCCTTTATGTTAATTTCAGGTGTTCTGTTCCCTTGAGGTTGTTAACGTCAACAACGTTGGATTGGAGTATTTATGTGGAGTTTGCAAATCTGCCCAGGTCAACCGCCAAAGCTCTAATCCTCATTGTTTTGCTTGCAACAAAGTTGTTGAAATATGGAAAGTTCCTGCTCTTCAAGCAAAACTGGTTCCTCGTGACGGCAAAGGAATTTCTGTCACCTTGCACAGAAAGATCGTTGACCAAGTCCTTCGCTTATCCTCTTCTTTTTTGCATTTGTATGAAATTGATCTAGTGAGTTTGAAAGCTTCCTTGGTGGGAATGAAAAGAGCTGGGCATTTCTCAATTGATGCACATGGGTATGTAACAAGCTTTAAGTCCGAATAGGGAGATATTGTCTATCTAATGTGCCTTGCACTCGTGTAGTAAGCCTATATTCTGCTGAATATCCTTTTGTATCTAGGCATTATGGCGGGATTATCTCTTGATGATAAAACTGTTTTTTGTTTAGATGGTTTCCAATGTTCAATCGACTCAACATTTTGGACATCGTCTCCTTGTAATCAAGATGTTTTGAGGGCATTATTGTTTATATGTGGTGTAGATATCTCTGTCAATTCATTAGAGAAAATTTTGTCCAAGCATATTGTTGCAAGATTTCGTTCTCACGACTTGGAGATCACAAGTGTGTGGCTGAAACTGTGGAATGATGAGCATGTTGCTTGTAATGTCGATGACAAAACTCTTGAATCTCTAGTTTTCCAACGTATGGGCACAAGAGAAAATTCTCCTTTGCTTTCAATCAATTTGATCAATCTAGCTTGCCATGTGTTTGAGTTTCAATGTGTTGTTCATGTCTTTCAAGAACAAATTCATCAACATTATTTTAACGCTAATCCTTGTGTTGCATCTTCTTCCTCTTCTCATGGCTTGTTCATCTTTATTTGTCAAGATGGATTGTTTGTTTTTCCACAATCATCTTCCACCAAGAAACGTAAGTGTTGCTCTTGGCCTAAAGATCTTGCCGCTAGATTGGTGGACGTTGTGAAGAGTTTTCCAAATGAGACAGCACTGCAGATAGCTTCTCGATTTCGAACACAAATTTTTTCTTCTTAAAATTTGAAACAAATTCAAAAGAAAGTTTACTCAATATCAAAAATGTTGCATAAAGACAATGTTGTGCCTCAATCTAATAAAAGATCTAGGAAACAAAAATATCTAGTGGAAATTCAAGACACTCCTGCATATGGATGTTTAAGCTGTGGTAGTCTTTTGTTCAAAAAGAGTTTGCATTGTTTGAGTGTGCTTAAAGCATCTTTTCTCCAGACCTTGATGGGATTGCAAATATTTAACTTTTCTCTAGACAAAAGAGTTTGTTTCTCTTGTAAGCAAAGCTTGAAATCTCAAAGGAAGCCACTCTTTTGCATACATCCACATTCTCTCCTCAATGAAAGTATTGGAAGCATTGCATTGTTAAATGCAATCGAGAAGCACCTTGTATCACTTCACATTCCTTTCACCCAAATACGAGAGCTCAATTATGAGGGTCAGTTCGGGCTGCGAGGTAGTGTTGTTAATGTCATGGCAGACTTGACAAGAATTCAAGCAATCTTGCCGCATTTTAGTGATGAGCATGCTACAATCCTTGTGGAGATTAAGCGTAAACTTGAGTATGCCCATGCATACCTTAGTGGTGGTGTACGTCCCTTTTATGTGCTCCAAGCACTGAAAGATTTGATTAGCACCCCTTTATACATAAAGCACAAAGCCTCTATTAATGAAGCTTGGGTTTCTACTTTTCACATGAGTCCAGATGTAGTGTTGTATGAAGAAGATGAGGTTGATGAGCTAGTGAATGAACATTCCGACACCCTTGTCCATGGTATCTATTCTTCACAACAAGTCATCGATCACGGTGCACATGTCCATAGCGTCGCTCCATGTGAAGGATTTTCCCCACTGAGCCTATTTGATGATGCCGATTGTGAGGAATTGTCATTTCTAGCTTTGTTCTTTGGAAAAAGAAGAACCTATGCAAATCTTGCGGAAAAAAATTACTTAAAGATCGCACAATGGGAGCTCAAAAACAAGGATAGACGCTTTGCATTAGACGTTGAAAATTTCTTCTTCAAAGTGATGAAGATTATCATTGGCAAGGTGCTTGGTTCTATATGGGTACGTCTGTGCAAGGGAAAATTGCAAGGCATGCAACTATGCGCAAAAGATGTTCAGAACAACACTAACATTGATCGAATACTATCATCCCAGCTAGGATATCATGACTTTGAATCTCTGCGAACATCATCAGATTACAAGGCCAAACTCAAGCGCAATGTCTTTGCCATGATTCGACAAATAGGACAACCTACCTTTTTTGTCACTCTATCATGTGTGGAGCAAAGATGGAAGCCATTGCACGAATGTCTTGCTGCGCTTAATCCACAAATCAATGAATCTAATTTCCAATCCAATGCACATTATATCCGTGCGTTGGTTCGTGCAGATCCTATCACCACAGCTCGATACTATGTCCATAGATTCAACGCACTTAAGAAAGAGTTGAAACGAAATTCAAAAATACTTGGCCAAATCATGGATTTTTTCTTTGTCACAGAATTTCAGCATAGGGGAAGCCAACATGATCATGGATTAATTTGGATTGACAATTCTCCAAAGCTTGGGATTTTTGATGACAAAGAAGTGATTGCTTTTGTTGATAAATATATCTCAAGTGACAAAGATGAATTACCTGTTGACTTACAAAAAGTACAAATCCATTCCCATCGTAGAACTTGAAAAAAAAGAAAGAAGCATTGCCGTTTTGGATTTCCAAGACCGTCTGCACGGCAAACAACTATCCTGCGTCCAATACGACCAAGTGAAAAACGGGAATCCATTCTTCTTACGAATAAGACACTACTCGAAAGTCAACTTGCAGCTTTGCCACATTGCCCTGAAATGATTTTTGATGATTGGTTATCCTCTTTAAGCATGGATGAAGACATGTACCTTGAGGCACTCTCAATTTCGGTCTCAGAACCAACACTTTTGCTCAAAAGACAACCAAAAGATATATACACAAACAATTTCAACAAAACAATGTGCACATTGTGGGATGGCAATCTTGATATTCAGTTTATTTTCAATCCTCATGGAGCTGCTGCATACTGCACATCATATATGACAAAAACAGATTTGACCATAAGCAAAGCAATCAACAAAATCCTTGAGAAATGCAAGAAGGAGAGTCTTCCCACATTGGAGCGTCTTAAGAAAATTGGAGGTGCCTTGATTAATGCTCAAGAAATCACAGCTCAACAAGCAACATACATTTCACTATCTCTTCCATTGCACAGCACAACCAGGCAATTTATCTTCATCAATGCTGACTACCAAACCCAAAGAACACTATTGTTAAAGAGGAAGACTTCCTTGCAAGCACTTCATCCTGATGACACTGACATATTCTTTGATGATCTCGTAACAAAGTATACAAAAAGATCAACTAGCATACAAAATCTTTGTTTGGCAGAGTATGCAAGCAAATACACTATCTCACAAGGGACACACCACAAGTGCAAAAAGCCTCGGATCATCAGATATACAAGCTTCAACAAGGAGATCGACAGCGAGAGACATTACCACCAACTATGTTTGTTGTTTCTACCGTTCACAAGCAATGAATCCATGTTCGATGCTTTGACATCAACTTGGAGAGAGAGATATGAGTCTAATATTGCTATAATTGCACAAAACATGGAGCCTTTCACAAAATTAGAAATCAACAATCAAGAATTATCAACATCTTGCTCAGTCTCCTCACAAGAAACTCAACAAGAACAATTCACTTATAAGCTTGATCTCGACCTACCAACCACAAGGCATCATACCACTCAACTACCAACATCATCCAGATTCCTTGGAATGCCAAATGAAGAATATCACTCAATTTTCACGAGTTTGAATACAGAGCAAAGACATCTTTACGATGATATTATGACACGAAAGAGAGTATGCCCAAATGACAAAATCCACCTTTTTTTAATAGGAGGTGCCGGCACAGCGAAAACGTTTACTTTGCGTGCAATCATCCAAGGCTTGGTTCGACACTATGCACCTTCGATAGAAGGAAATATTGAGCTTCCAACAGCATTGTTGATGGCATATACAGGCAAAGCAGCATTCAACCTTGGTGGCACAACAATACACTCTGCGTTGTGCCTTCCATTGATGCTAACTGAGATGGTCCCTCTTTCCAACGACACCCTCAATGACCTATCCCAGGCAAACGCAAACCTCAAACTAGTTGTTTTTGATGAGGCTTCCTTGATAGGCAACAAGCTGCTGCGTATTATTGACACAAGACTCCGATCTATAAAGCACAAACACAATGAACCCTTCGGTGGCCTGGACGTTATCTTTTGTGGCGATCTTTGCCAAGCAAGCCCTGTCCATGATCGCTGGATATTCAGTGACACAAGCAATACACTTGACATCCTCACACCATCGAGCTGGAACACACATATCACATGCGCTGAGCTAACAACACCAATGCGTCAATCAAATGAATTGTTTATAGAGGTCTTAAATAGGGTACGTGTTGCGGAGCAAACACAAAGAGACTTGGCATTTATCAATGACACATTTGCAAACAACAACTTCGACATTTTTACAACACCTCATCTTTTCTTCACAAATAAACTAAAGTCCAAGCACAACCAAACGGTCTTTGAGAACTTGCAAGAGACACCATACATCATTAAGGCTCATGACAAATTCCACAAAACATGCTCAAAGAACCTAGTCATTCCAAACAACCCTCAAGTAATTGTTGGATTATCCTCCATCCTTGAGCGAAAGCCAAGAATGATAGTCGAACTTAGTGCTAGCAATATCAATGTGCTTGATGGTTTGGTCAATGGTGCAGATGGAATCTTCCAAACAACAAACAACAGAGCACAATCATTAATAGCTTGGGTGGAGTTCTTTGATACCTCAATTGGGAGAAGACATCGATCCCAAAATGCACATCTCTACCATGCAAACATAAACAAACAATGGACACCAATACTTCAAGTCACAAAAGACTTTCAAGTAGGAAAGAACCCACTCAACCTAGTCTCAAGAACACAACTCCCAATTCAAGCAGCGAACGCACGCACAATCCATAGATCCCAAGGCTTGACAATGACAACAGTCGCATTCGACCCTATTGGGATCCAATCCCATGGCTTGGTCTACACAGCTCTATCACGTATCAAAGACCCTCCAAATCTACATATTCTTAGTCCCATTCTCAAGAGCCACATCAAAACTGACCCCATAGTCCTTAAAGAAATCAAACGTCTCCGGACAGATGCTAGATGGTCCTACTTGAACGAGCCCCTAGTTGCACTTGCACAAACACACCATATTGTTGCATCATTAAACATCGTCTCAATCAACAAACACATTGACCACATCAAGGGCGACCCAAACTTCATGTCATCCAGCATCTTGTGCTTCCAAGAAACGAAACAGAAAAAGGTATGAACCCCCTGACACCAAAATTTGAGCATATTCAACATTATAATGGTTATGGTGTATCTATATTCCACCATCCAAGCATTCAATCCATATGTCAAAAAACTGTCTCAAGAGTAGGACTTGAAATAATTGATGCAACTTTCTCTTTCGAAAATCAAACTACAACTCATATCCATGTCATGAATGTATACAAATCACCAAACACACCAATAAAAAAACTTCTTTTAGAACTCCAACACTTAATACAAGAAAACAATAAAAAAAACCTGAGCATCATACTAGGGGAATTCAACATCGACATCAGCACCACAAGAACCCAATACCAAGAGTTGGAATCTCTACTCATTCAGAGAACTATCAGCAACAAATCAAAGATACAACAACCATCTATAATTCAATGCTAGACCATATTTGGGTGAGAAGCCAACAACCTCACTACATTTGTGGCAAAAGATTTTGCTTTTGGTCAGATCATTCAATCACATATATGTTGATCCCAAAATAAATAACCCAAAGATCATTGGAGGGGAGACCTCCCCTCCCTTCCCACTTCCCCCACCCTTCCTACCCACCAAACCATCGAAGCAAAGGGAATCTACATTCATACCATCCAAACACCTGCTTTGATGTATATCAACTCATCTCACCATATGTATCAAACACAATTTTTGTAACCTACAACCATTTGGTCAACAGAGTTTTTCCCCCTACTAGATCTTCAGGCTCAACATGCGTGTACGACAATTACCTCATCTCTAAAATGCGTGTCTCCCAAAGCAACTATGCTAGATTCAATGGATTTCCACCTGCCTCTCTCTCTCTCTCTCTCTCTCTCTCTCTCGATTAATTTTTCGGTTTCCATTTTTCTGTTACCAAGGCAAATTTCTATGGCAAGCCTCGTGATTTTATCACATTTTTTCATCTTGTTTTTCTGGATGGTTGGAAGAAGAAGTGGAAAAGGTTTCTTTTGGCAGAGGTCAAAGACCAAAGAAAGAGAATGAGAAGCATGGGGAAACAATCCCAAGAGAACTCTTTACCTTTAGCATCCTAAATCCAAAAAAAATATGGAAGGATCATGATGAGACCAGACATAGTAGCAATAGTGGATTGTATAGCAAGTTGTCGATGGGACACATGGGGGGACAATACAATTTTATTTCCACTCATGGGAACGACCTTGTGTGAAGGGTAATTATAATAGTAGAGCATATTGCACAAGGCTTTCAAATGGCATTCAACATCATTACAAGTAGCACTGCGTGGAATTGCAATCTGGCAACCCTCTCATTTTTGCACGGGTGATGTAGGTGATGAGAATTTCATGTGTCCCATTGGCGGTGCACTACAACCCAAAACCGCTATGGCAATGGGACCAACACTCGGTACAATATTCGGTTTCTGGTTGGAAATTTCTAGTGTGTTCTAGGGATCTATAACAGTGCCAAAAATCACCGGTACATGCACTGCACCAATCATTATGTGCTTCTACACCCCACGGCACACCAGGAGCAACTGCTCCAGTGCATAGCCAATTGCAGCACCCAAGCCCAACCCGCCACACAAGTGATTTTATTATTTTGGTTTAAAAAAAAACGCTATCTCCTGATCGTAAGAAGCTAATCGGCATGCATTGCCCCTAATACCTTTGCATGTATTCTGACCTCATAACCCTCGATTGCGACACCCATCCCTCCTCATGCCTACAAAACATAATAGTGCCATCAAACTTTTTCTCTTTCTTCTATATCAACCAATCCAATGCTCTTTCTCTCACTCTCTACTTCACCAACACCATGCCGTACTCATCACCTTGCGGATGTGGTCGCATGACCACTAACAATCAGTAGGCAGTCTCTCTCTCTCTCTCTCTCTCTCTCTCTCTCTCTCTCTCTCTCTCTCTCTCTCTCTCTCTCGTATTCAACCACCCCCCCACTTCTCACCAGATGGTTAGCCAGGAGTTTCTCCCATATCATCCTCTTGCATTCAGCCACTAGGACTCCCAAACCAATTCATGGCGGCCTCATGCAACTACACTACCAGTAGGGGGCCCCACTGAATTTAAATTAGAAAATTGGACGAATCAAATGAGAGACCCTTCGTTTCATTTACAAGGAAAATTAAAGTCTAAAGATAGGGTAGGCGACGCAGACAAGAAGAGAGTGAGCAAGTATTGGGTGAGGTGGGGATGGACGAGAAGGGAGAGCGAAGAGGCAAGGGGCAGTAGGTCATTGTGATAGAACTGCTTTGTGCGAGAAGACCTGTAATATTTTTTAATGTACATGGCTTTGTATCAGCGCAACTCATACAATTGCTCTAGTGGTTACGAGAGCTTATCTTATGTCAAGCATTTGGGGGTTTGAGTCCTTGTCCCTCCTTTTGTGAGGGCGAGAGAGAAATTTCTGAGTGGGCAAGGTTGGGATCGGGAGGAATCTCTATGATTAATGAATAAAAATATACAACGAGCTAGTAGGGGGTACCAATTGAGCCATTATTGTATCCCAGGTTCATTCCGACTCTAAGTACTGCAAGTCACCCAGCCATATATATACACACAACCTGACTCTCCCTTGATTCTTTGTCACCAAACCCAGATGTTGATTGGATGTCTAAATCTCTCTCTCTCTCTCTCTCTCTCTCTCTCTCTCTCTCTACAGTCCTCGCTCTCCCTTTCTTTGGCCAACCCACATCCCTCCTTTTTCGAGCGACCATTGATTCTTTCCACCCTCCTCAACTACCTACCACATCCCTCCTTTTTTGAGTGACCATTGATTCTTCCCACCCTTATCAACTACCTACTAGTCTCCATGAAAAGGTCATTAACCGCAAAAGAAAAAAAACCGACCAACTGTGGCCAACCGCGATCAAATTATAGTCTTGGCATGCGAGATCTTGAGGCAAAGTTGCAGGTGCACATACATATGTGCTTATCAGGTCTGGAATTTTGTAAGGGTTTGCGATACTACGAGAAGTGATTTTGTCTAAGTATTCGATTTGCCTTCATCAATATTGCAACCCTCAAGCTAGATTGAAGAAATTAGAAGTTCCAAGGCAAGAGAGCAAACAACACTCTCAGAAGGCTGCTTATGTTGATGAACCATTTTCTTTTCTAGGTGCACACAGGGCTTCAAGAATACCTTGTAATATACATAACTACCCTTTGGATCCCGCTACTATGAGCAGCCCTTTTGAAGATTTCATGAACCTCTACATTACAAGCATGGACTCTATCCTTGCCAGCAAACATCAAGAAGACATAATTCTCGTCTACGAACGACGCACACATTTTTGCAACCAATGCCGCTATCTTCTCTCTCACGCTCATCGGCTCAACAAGTTTTTCACTAAAACCATAAAAAAATATTGGTTTCTTGGGATCATTCCCATAGAGTGGTGACCTCAGTGGTCTATCCCACATTTTTGAATAAAAGGCTCGCCAAGTAAGTCCTTCAAGTCCCTTTGGACCATTAAGTGATGATGGAAATCTACTAGTCCTATTGATAGAGCTATTTGACATTGACCGTGACATAGGCAAAAGGGGATACACAAATTTGACTTCCAGTTTCACCAATTTTAGCAAAGTTTATCATCTAATGTAACCAAAATAGCAGCAAAAAGAGCTTGCACATGAGGATACATTGAAAGCAGGGAGCAACAAACACAATGGTGATAATAGGCACGACTTAACAAAAGTACACGCAACGATCGTCATGATGACCGAAATTCCACAGCAAAAGATGATGGGGATTCGAGTACTCATGATCAACTCAAGCACATGTTAGTAGACTTTGCCCTCTCTTTTGATCCACATCCCTTATATAAATGCTGATTTTATTCTCCATCATCTAAACATCCTTAGCTAAGTGTAGCGAATGGTAATACGTGCATATTTACCTCAACCAAATCTGTAAAATTTGGAATCAAAACATGTTGCCTTGTTGGAGTCAAATAATATCAAATTGTAGGCTTGAATGTTTTTTGCATCTCTCAAGACCTGCCTGCAACTAGCTTTGTCAATTGAAATTAGGCTCAATGTTGTAGGTTGAATGGCTAAGCATAAAATGTCCAAAAAGTAATCATAACTTTACTCTACGTAGAGGCCATGTGTAGATAGTAGCTATAATTGTTTGACTTGATTGAGTACATGTCCCATTGAGTAGCAGGCAAGACATTTGTATAAGCACTTTGAAGCTTATTGCCAATAATTAAGTGATAATCAAAACAATGCAGATCACAAGCATGTCTCGCTTTACCTTTAGACAAATTTTATTTTATCAAAGGTATCAGTAAAGTGTTTTGTTTAGTTAATTTCTTTTAGAAACTCGACCTTACTCCCTAGCTTTGTAGAGGACCTTTATAGATACCAACTTAACTATGCTCACAGAACCAAGTTTAGCAATTTTATAATGTAGATGGCCAAGGATCAGCCCCACAGAATACAATTGTTTCAAATCAAGGAACCAACAGAGGACCACCATCATTAGAATCTCTCCCTATGGGGGACAATAAAAAAAAACTTCATCATGGATGAAGGACTTAAAGTCGTCAATTTACAAAGGCAAAGACTATGAGTGGAACAAAGATGCAATCAATACATTCTTGCACAAGTCAATAGATTTCCATCATTTGCATGTATGTCTTTGGTTCTCTTGGAACTAGTTTAGTGGTTGAAGGAAAAACCTATAAGTGGTGGATGTCGCTGAAGCCAAACAAAAAGTCTACAACCCAGCAACATTGTCATGTCGCTCCGCTTTTATGATGGAAAAACGGGTTATGAGATGCCTACTTGAAGTGTATAGACTATTTGTGCAGTGATGGGCATAGTAGCAGACAAGGGTAAATGTGAATGTATCCAAGATGTGGATTTTGGGGATGTTCAGTGTGTTTTCAATGCTGGAAAGTTAGGATTCTTGAAAAGTTGCTCAAGTATAGGTTTATGGGCTGATTATGATGTGCTTAGAGTGCTTTCTAAGTTTGTCTTTACGGCTCAGTCATTGGAGTTCAAACAGGGAAGTTGTGGACACTTTAATATTTTATGGAGGTCAGGTTTGTAGTTTCTAGGTGGGATATGCTCGCGTGAGATATGCCCATTTCAGTCGAATGTTAAATAGTTTTGGAATTTTCAAGCTTCATTAATTAGGAAAAAGGGTAATGCATGGGTATGTAGATTGAAAATTTGGAAAAAGATTGATGCTTGGATTTTGGATGTGTGAGACTGTACGAACCCGATTCGGGTTTATGACGACGAAGTTATGGTCAAATTACAATACTATTGGACAAATTTTATGCCAATTTTGCGCTTCAAGTGCGGAGGAATTTCCGGTTAGCAATTCAAGTTTTGGAGTTGGGGATTTCAGACGAGAAGGTTAGAATCAATCTAGCGTTTTTTTGGGTCCAATGGGGATCGAAAAGGGATTGTTTAGGCAAATAAAGAAGATTTTCGATAGTTTGTGGGGAGGTTTCAAGAAGTGCAAATGGGGCATTACATCCATGATTCCATGTGGTGTTGTAGTAATCCCATAGGCCATCTTACTAAGAAATTTGGTGGGGTATATATAAAGTTCTTCACCCTCACTATAGGCATCGCAAGAGGGACTCCTTCCCCTTGGGAGGATCTCCCTCGTGACAAGCTACGGCGCATGGCCCATCTCTCTTGTGCACATGCTGCTGAGTGTTATTGTGGTAGCATTTGGTGTCCATGGTGGCGGATGATGGTATGCGTGTTGTTCCTTGATGACGCACGACACCCCATTAGGGATGTTCACATTGAGGCCTTGTGCTTGGCCAAAAAATGGACATATTCTTTTGTACTTAAATTTATGGGGGAGGCAATGATGCTAACATTGGTGCCCTCTCCTTTATTGCCTTGAGGGGCATGCAAAAATAGAAGAATAGGAGGTGGAGAGATAGAAAGGAGGGAAAAAATACACACATTTTTTTATGCTTGGTGTGAAGATTGAAGAAGAAAAAGAGAATTTCCAATGCTGACACCGTAGCCATTGGGCTCGTGGGCCACCCCTTGTCAGCGGGAGAGAGAAGAGAGGGTGATAATAAGCGTGTTTTCTTCCAGGAAGGGGTTTTTTTTTCTGAACCTTAATAGAAATAAGAGGGAGTCTCAATAATATAGGTCATAGAATTCGATTTTTCGCTGGAACTCGAGTTTCAGCATCAAGGTCGCAAGGAGCATCAAAATTTTGTCAGAGCGTGCATTGAACCTCGTGAACAATCACCGGCTCACATAGGACTGAAGTTCCAATTTTAACTTTTTAAATCCCCTGAAAATGCCAAAACTAGCCCGAAAATTAGCCAAAAACTCAAAAATTACCCAAAAATCCAAAATATTCTTCAAGAATTCTATAAACCTCAAAAAATCATTGCAATTGCATTTGACCTCTTTTGACTTGTACAAGCAAGCCAAAAATAGCAATTTTTATTGAAAATGATAATTACGATAAAATCACCAAATCGATCCTTGAAAATAGTGAAACGCACAAGACTCAACCATTGAGGGCACAAAATCGCTCCAAATCATGCCGTAATCACGCACACAAACCAGCTCGTCAAGATCACAAAATATCAAATTTTTATGAAATTAATTGAGAATTAATATAAAAATTAGCAAAACTACAATAATTATCCAAAAAATACCGATTTTTTTTCCAAAAATTCTCCACATGTAGGTGAATGGTGGAGCCAAATCATCAAATCTTAATTATCACATCAATTTAATTGCCAATTAATTTTACCAATGAAAATCAAAACTAGGCAATTTAATCGACAAAATTAGGTCAAAAATTGATGCAGTTCGAGTGTGTAAATCCCTGTTTTAAGCTCAAAATTGCAGCAATTAACCTTTACACACATTAATTTTGCAATCAAACATCAAATTAATCATGTATATTAACCAATTTTTATCAGATACACACTAATAATTGGTAGCTTTTACCAATTTCTAGGTGTGCACACACAAGCGTTAATCATGTGAAATTTGCCAATTGGATGTTTAATGTCAATGACCATGCCAAACCACTAAGCAACATTGATTTTTTGGGACACACACAAGGGCAAAGTAGTGCACACACATCTAACGTTAGGAATACACATGCTCAACTAGAGTGCACACAATTGCAATTGACCATTCAAGCATGCGATTAGCAAATCAACAATGCAAATTACCACATGAAACCATCAAATTATGCACATTTGATTCTAGGAAAAATTAGGCATAACGATGGCATGCAAACACACAAATCAAAAGCTCAAAAACACCAAATTGGCAATGACTATGCATACCACACAAATATTGAATCCATTGGCACCATCCAATTTCCAATTGCTCTTTTGTTGATGCTCCAAGCCCTAATCTTGCATTCCAAAATCAAAAGATGGTGAAGTGATTAGCATGAATCTGTATTGTTAGAATGCAATCCAGGCCTCTAATCAGACAAATATCAAAGCATAAGCACAAAAGTCCAATTATTGAAAGTTAGTGTGCAAGTTAGGAAAAATTAGTGAGATTAGCAAGGAGTTAGCGTGAAATTAGAGTGTGTAGGCACACAATTAGTAATATTTGGTATAAAATTAGGGGAAATTGACCGCATTGCCATATGCACACATTCAAAATCCACAAAACAACAAACACACAAGGTACATCAGTGAAGAAAGTAGTGAGAAAGAAAATTTGATTATGCCATAATTACACTAGTGTAAGCCATCAATCCCCGACAACAGTGCCAAGTGTTGGGGATATGATCGTAGCATAGCTCCAATGACAAACAATAAATATAATCCGGAGTGATGAGCTACAGGACTAGGGCATGGAAACATGAGCACACAATAAGTGAGCCAATCATGGCAACACGAACGGTGACTCTATGAGTTAAGCTTCTCAGCCTATGAAGGAGCTAAGCCACAAAGATTGGCAATCTCCACATCCACTTCTCTTCACGTGAAATCAACCCAATCACACACCCTAATGATTGCAATGACGCACACATCACTAATCTCATCATGCAACATGCTAATCACAAGCGTGTGCACACACACACACACACACACACACACACACATCCATTGAGCATCCACACTCTAATCAAACCTACATGCATACACAAAGAATAGAGGGAAACCACACAAGATTAGAGTAAGATTAACCACTAAGTAGTTAAGATCAAGTTAATCAAGCATCATAAACAGTCATAAGAGTGAATGAAAGAGGCATAGTGAAAGAGAATTAAACATTGATTAGTGTTAATCAAGTCACATGAGTAAGGATAAGCTCAAGGACTCCATAGCCACAGAACTCATGAGCTCTCACTAAGAGTGGTCTCAACAAATGAGGATGAGAACTCTAATTCCATTGTCTTATATACCGAGGGTTAAAATGTGCATTGTAAGGGTGCCTAATACCTTTAGGGCTCCCAATTTACTAAATCTATAACCTAGGCACACTGAATGATGTATTCTTTACAACTTGGAACTCTCATTGAGCCTATAACACATTACAATTATTACAATGGCTTCAAATAAATCGGGAAATTACTATACATGGCCATTTTGAGAAAATGTGAGAATGTGTAACTCCAATCGTTATTGCTTCTTCATATTCATCCTTGATGTGCATTGTAAGGCTTGGGCCTTTAAAAACTCTTATTAAACGGACATTGGCTCAATTAACAGTCACTGTGGGGAGAGAGTAGTGCTCTACGGTAGCTACTATTGAGTGGTGATTAAAAAGAAATGTGAAGACAATGCCATTTTATAGCATTTGAGAAGCTATTACTTTAATAATAACGTGAATAAATGACTGATGTGACACCTCAATAACCTCATACCCAATGGCACAATGTCAAAAATAATTACAAAATATTGCACTCTAATGTGAGCAAGACAAAGAATATACATTACAAAATCACATCAAAAGTTGGTACTATTCATAATCCTTCATCATTGGAATTCCAAAACTGCAAATACTCAAAGAGAAAAGAACATGTTTTGTTATAGGAGAAAGCAAATTAAAACCCAGTCACACATATCTATGGAGGATAAGTGCGTCTTGTACTAAGTGCATTGAAGACTTAAACTTCACCAATAACTTGCTAGTGGATAAACATATTCTCGTTCTAGCGTAGGCCTAAAACACAAAAAATGTGTTTATATACACAATATGGTCGTGTTGGTGTGGCTAAAATTGGTTGATGCTATGAAGAGGGCAAAGCAGTGCTATGGGAAGATACAGGTGCATGCCAAAGTGGTAAAACATGTATGGAGGTCAAGGGCGATAGGTGGTTTCAGGTTTGTATGCTTTATGAGGTAATTTGCACCAAGGTGCTCTACCATAGGCTTACCAAAGGTGGCTGGTCAAAGTATCCAAAGTGCTAAAATAGAAGTGCCAAGTATGGCCCTCAAAGTGTTCTCCAAGTTGGTTTAGACGGTTTGTCAATTGGTGGGGTGTTTGATGACTTTTTGACACTTTGCGGCTTGTTGTTCAAGAGCGCGGGAAATTTGAAATGCGACACGATTCTTGGGACTCAAAGTGGGAAAGGCAGATTTAAGCGAGGCTTTGCAAGGCAGTTATCCCATCTAGGAGCACCAAGATCTAGCAATTCCAATGTGGCACCAAAAGCAAGGGTTTTCATGAGGTTTTTTAGCTCTTGAAGGGGTGGAGGCACTTCGACCTGCCACGTGGTAAAATATTGTTCCACATAGGGAACATGGATACCTGGGCCATAGTATATATACTAAAGGAAAACAAGATCATTTTTAACCAAGAGAGGGGGAGGGAGGAGCTCCCATGGCTCCTCTCATCCCCCTCACGGGTCCACATGGCACGGGCGCTACTTGGCGGTGTTGTTGGCATCCGTCGGCGATGTGGTGGTACAAAAGTGGTGCCATGGAATTGGTTGGTAGTCTTGGAGCATGCTCATAATGCACAGCAAGATGTCCCCCCCACCCCCCCCCCCGCCCCCCGCCCCCCGCCCAAAACCCCCCTTTTATTGGTGGAAATTATGGACTTGTGCTTGGGGCGAATGGCGTCGGACGCCAATGCTAGAAATAGAAGGCCCTTCCCACATGTGCAGATAAGCAAGGAAAGTTGGTTAAGGTGGAGCTCTCATACATTCATGCATGCTAAATGAGAATCAAAGACTTGTTCGGTGAAGAGAGGGTTTCTAAAATATAAAAAATGCCCTATAAGGGGCCATTTGCTTTCTTTTTTGGGGGGCTTTTTGCTCATGAAGAAGAAGAAAAAGCCAATATAGAGAAGAAGGGCGTATTTTTCTATTTTGAAAGAAATTCAAAGCTCCATAGCCTTCCCTTTGTGCTATCTCTCTCTCCTCCCCCCTTTCTCTTCCCTTCCTGTGCATGTGTTGGTGCCGGTGTGTGTGTGTGTGTGTGTGTGTGTGTGTGTGTGTGTGTGTGTGTGTGTGTGATCCCCATACAATTTATGGTACGTAGAGTGTGCAAGAGCAAGATTTAGTGTGTGATAGGGGTGTAAGATTGAAGCATCAAGAGTTGTGTGTGATTTTTGATCATCATAAGGTCATGTGCATTGGTTGGTGCATAGTTAAAAGTGTGTTTCTCAAGAAGAGTGTTATTTGATTGAGTGGATTGGGGTGTTGTGAGTGCACTGAGCTATAGGGAGGCACTCCATGTGTGTGCTGGGTGCATTCCATTTCCCCCTTTCCATCTTGTGGTGACCCCCCTGAGGAGCATCTGATTGCTCATCAATTGTGAGAAAAAGTGGTTTTTCTGACAAGAAGTGATGGCGGCATGAAGTTATGGGCCAATCTTCACTGCTGATGAGGAAAATCCGGAGGAGTGGATGGCCGATTTGGACCTATATATCCTATTACTGCATATGCCAAATGCAGACCGTAAGATGCAGAAGATTCCATGGCTAATGCATGGCAAGGCAAAGGTATGGTTTGATGCATTAGAAGGTGAATGGAGGCAAGCATGGCATACTTTTTGGGCCTGATTCTTGCAAGATTTCTACAAGGAGGTGTTAGCAGCAAGCTAACATTAGCTAATAGTAGCTGGAAAACACTTTTTCAAATTGTAATTTTTGGAAGCTGATTTTTCCTAACAGTGTAGAATTATTTTGTAAATTGGAGCTGAGGCTGTATGCTTCCAAGTTTTATCCATTTTACTCCATCACTTAGGGCTTAAGTGAGTCAATTTTTGACCTAAAACCTTGGCTAAGGTCTATAAGCCACTTTTGTAAAGTCTTTTGTAAGTTTTGAATAATGAAAAATAGTACGTGATGTCCTCGCGTTCTCTTCATTTTCTCTCTGAAGCTGTAATGCCCTTGTGGAATGTGTGTTTGGTGAGCCATCTATGCCATTGCATTCCTAGGTGAAAGGTCTATGTAACAAGGTAAGCCATGCTGCTATTTTAAAGCATTTGTCGTTGCCAACCCTTGTCCTAAAATAGCACATAACTCAAGATTTAGGCATAGGACTAGAAAACTAATAATAGGAGAGGTGTTAGGACTTCATTACTAAGATTTCACATGCATTTTGAACCAAAAATAGTTAGGTCAAATATGCCATACTGTAAATGATCACTTTTTTTGCAAGTGGTAGAAAGGTGGAGCTGAGACCATAGATGCCTGTATTTAGGTCATGTCTACTTGTCCTAGAAATTTGGTGATGTTTGGGTGATGGGAACTCATGAAACTAGCACATATATTTCACCAATTAGCGACTAGCTTTTGATGATTGACATCCATATGAGTGTAGCTTCTTAGTTGAGATAGTTGATATGTTTCCATGAGATTGACACTCTCTTGTAGCCTCCATGCACTACTCGAGTTTGCTTCATCCCATGGATTGATAATTATGTTCGTGGTTCTTGCTATGTCTACAATAAGGCAAGTGTGAGGCTTGGTAGCCCACCAACATTTGGTGCCGTTGCTGGGGAATGAAGTAACCTAAACTAGGGAAAACAAGAGTACATAGTGAAAATTGTCCTTGACTTACTCTAGATTACCTAGAGTACAAACTTTCACTTTAAAATTGCCAGTTGTCGTCCTTAGGTGTGCAAAGGTAACTTGGAAGTAGATGTACCAGCCAAGATCCTTCTAGGATTAGATTAGGTTAAATGGAGTTGCTTGACAACAAGGCTGATTCAAAGTCTAGATTCAAAGCTCATAAAACTTCAAGAAAACAATAAAATAGTGCAAGTGCACACTTTCCACTACCTCTGAATAACAACCATTAGGAGTAGGGTAAGTAGATTATAAGATGGATTCCTGATTCAATTCATAATCCAAAAGAGTTATCCATGAGATTGTTTTTGTGGATTTTGGAGTTTCAAATTTTGCAGGCCTAGGAACAACTCAATTGATCATCAAAACTGAGGTTTAGGTTAGAGATTGTGGTTAAGCAAGCCATATGAAACCCTGAGTAAGCTGGAATGTACACTTAAAGTCAGTTTTTAAAAGTTTTCAAAAACATAGATTATTTTCTTATACTTGAAGATTAAAATTTTATTGTAACTTGATAAAAGTTCTTGGAAAACATCTGTGGTAGACTGTAAGAGGTGAAAGTAGCAAAAATTATCCAAACTAACCCAGAAGAAAATAATCGCGATTATTTTCTACTAATCAATTTTAGTGATTTTTACTAAGTTTGAGTCTTGCACTAGGAATTACATGCTTATGTGAGTAGTTTGTATGATTTTGTTCATATTTGCACTTAAAAGCTATACCAGATTTGAATTGGTCACAATTATATTGGTAAGTATTGTAATACTTAGCAAAAGAGGTCCAAACACACTGGAAATTTTACCATAAGCTTGAAACAAGGTGTATTGGGTGTATGATATATTCCTCAAAGTGAAAAAAATAGTCAAGGGTATCCCTAGGTAGTAGAAGCCAAGATAAGTTCAAATTTCAAGTTTGGTCTTATTTGGATCAGTGGAGTGAAAACTATGTCCAATTTTCTCTAAGACTAGTGTGCCAAGTAGAACAGGCTGTAAACTTTAGCAAATTTGTTCAAATTGAGTGAAACTTGGCAAACAGGCTACTTAGAGCAAGAAATACTAGCTCTATATCACGAAGTTGGAAAAATCAACAGATTGGAGCAAAAGAAAATAATTGTGATTATTTTCTTATGTTATCCAGAGACGGGAAAACTTTGGATATACATAGAGAGAACAATGCTTAGAAGACTTTGTCAAGTTTGAACTTGTTTGGGCTCAAGAAATTTCCTAAAAATTAGACTTTTCTAACACTTTGAAGGTTGAAAATTGTAACCAATCTCTATTCAATGGTTGGTAAACATTGAGGAAAATTGAAACTGTGATAATGAAAGTGGCTTGTACAAGTGAAAGAACTCTCAATTTCTGTTGAAGTCTACTAATTAAACTTCTGGACTTGACACGTAAAAGTGGCTCGCAACAAGGAGATCCAGGAGATAATCTATCCAACCAAAAGTATGAAATATTGGGAGCATGATCTGTAAGTGTCCCTAGGGACATGTAAGTCAATCTACCAAGAGCTAGTCAGTCTTTATGAACCTTAGGTCACGAAGAGTAATAGAAAATCCTAGAATTATAGGAGAGACTGCAAGTAGAGTGTCTACTGAGGAGAGTGTAAACCAAGGTGATCCTTTAGGAACAATCTGTGAGGAAGTACCAGATACCTACTCAGACTCTACATCTACTATGTCTTCCTATTCCACTGAATTGGGAGTTGGAACTTCAGTGCGTTATAAGCACATATTGACTTTCTATAACACCAATTTCCATGGGGCTCAAGTTATTGTGGACCCTAATGAAGAGTATGCTGTTTGCATTGATGATCACAACATTGTGTTTGAGGAAGAATTAAGAACGAACAAGTAAGGAAACATATATATGGATAAAAATGGTACACAACTTTATGTGAAAGCTGTAAATCTCAAGGTGATAGACAAGTGGGGATTAGAGATTGACACTATAATTCCAGATATGACCACCAAAGAGGGACCACCTATCTTAGAAGCTGAGGGATATAAACAAGTGGATGCAAAACCACGAGGTTGAGCATACCAAATATCAAGGGTATTCAATTTGAGATTGGATCCTAGTCATAGAACTTGAAGTAAACCAAGAAGGAGCTGAACCAGGACACTCTTTTGGGAGTAGAACCCTCCACAAAGGGAAGGGGTCTGACTTAAATTGAAGAAAACCTAGTGACACCAAGGCCACTAAAAGGTTACCAGTGAGTCACTATTTCCTACTGATGAGACTGGTTTGAAGGACTTGACATAATTTGATTTTGACACATCAATTGAATCTAAACTTCCAACTTGGGTGAACAAGGATACTCCTATCTGGATGTGCGAAGCTTCACAACTGGGAATCCTAAAACGAGAAGACTGCATTCTAGAACGTGATTGTGATGATGCAACCTATATCCCAGAGCCATCTCCCGAACACCTATTCAAACCATTTGAGTGGAATCAAATTCTAGTTACAATGGATGTATGCATCAAACTATTCAAACCATTTGAGTGGAATCAAATTCTAGTTACAATGGATGTATGCATCAATGATTCCACACCCACTAGATTTTGCGATGAAGAGGGATACGGTATAGTTCCAATCCACACGGTAACCATTGTGCAATTGGACAAAGAGAATTAGGAACCATCTAACTTATTGGTAGCACAACAAGTCTTTTTTGATCATTATTATGATGCAACTAATGAGTTTGAGGAGGAAACATTGACCACTGAAGATACGAATTCAAAAAATAACATGTCAGAGCCAAGCTACTCTTAAAAGGGTGAAAAGAGAAATACTTTTGACTTCCCAAATCAAAAAGCTAGACGTCAAAGGAGATACCAAAGAAAATGGAATGCAAGACAATCGAGAACAAGGCCAATGCCAAAGATTACAGGGAAAACGTAGTTTCTGATGAAAATCAATGCGCGTGACTGTATTAAAGATAAAATAACAAGGAGGTACTTTACTGACAACAAACCGTCCCTAGCAGAACAAAGAAAGTTTCCAAGAAACAAAAGATTGAAAAGGAGAAACCAACCATGACTTGTCTAGAGAAAAAATCCAAATATCAGGAGTTAAAACATACTCTGAAAAAGGTATGGACAATGGAATTTGAAACAGAGGAAGAGAAAAGTGTTGTGATGAGTGTACCTTCTCATTATAAGAAATATACTCTGTACGATCAAATAATTATAATTGAACAACCTATTCAAAAAATGGGAAAACCAAGCGAGTCATACGAGGGTCCAAAAATTGCTAAAAGAATTGACCTAGCTAAACCTGGAGAAGAATCCAAGCCAACATATATTGCCAATGACTTGAGTCCAAAAGAAGAAGAGCTTCTTCTAAAACTACTCAAAGAGTATCAAGATGTCTTCGCTCGGTCATACAAAGATCTCAAGGGTGTTAATTCAAAAAATTTCCAACATACCATATTCATGAGAGACATACAAAGGCCATACATGTACAATGAGGCATTTGCCAAGAGAATCAAGGAAGAGATAGAAAAGCTTAAGGAAGCTGAGTTTATCTATGAAATTGAACATACTAATTGGGTGTCACTGATAGTGGTGGTACCTAAAAAGAATGGAAAATTGAGAGTATGTATTAATCTCAAGAATGTAAACACAACTACCATCAGAGCAACTATCCTCTTCCCCACATAGCATGTCTTAGAGAGAGTGGCTAGAAAAGAAGCTGATAGCTTCTTGGATGGTTTCTCAGGGTATAACAAGTTAGCAATACATCCTAGGGACCCACATATAATTGCATTTTCAACTAAATGGGGTATATTTGCTTATAGATTAATGCCTTTTGGATTGACCAACACTCAAACTGTTACCACATACATGTGGTAGTGATGTGTGTGAACACACTTAGGACTGCCAGGGTATTTTTTCCCTCGCTAGGAAGTTTCCCCCCCATGCATTGTATATACGCCCATCACTCTAGGGCTATCTTATCTTTACATTTCACACTAAGTAATAAACTCTCTGTTGTGTGCTTTGAGCTTCCTTCGTCTTTTCCAAGCTGTGTGTGTTTTCTTGCAATCCTAATTCCAACAATCGGTATAAGAGCAGGTTGCGTCCTCCCGGGCTTAGTCGCCAGTAGTTCCAATACATGCCTGCTCACTTTCTCGAATTTTTGTGAGCTTTGGAAAGCATTCGTAGATCAACAAATATTTTGGGCAAGCTTGTTGAGTTTAGTCTGCTTAGACTTCCGATTTGGGCACATTCGGCCTCCATTTCCACTACATGCAGTACTACACATGCTACTTTGTCATTTTGTGCAAAATTTTGTCAGTGCCGTTTTTTGCATAACAGGTCCCCTACAATCTTCTATGGTTTGTGCTATATAGCAAGTGTTGTTCTTGCCTTGTTTCTCCTCTTTTTGGGCAGTTTCCACATCAAGTGCAACATTCACCATGACTGACAACACCATAAATGTGTTCAAGATTGTTGATGCTGAGGACAGATCGGATGGGGACAATTACCCTATGTGGGTTCATATGATTCAAGATGTTCTTGTGTTGAAGGGTGCTTGGAACATTGTGTAGGGCATTGATGTACGTCCTGGTTTTGAGGATACATGTGATGTTAAGGACGTTGCATGTCTTGCTGCAAGGATTGCTGCTGCTAGAGCTGTTTTGCATATGGTTGAGCAAGCTCATTGGGATGTAAAAGATGTGCAGTCTCATGTATTGATTGCATTGTTTGTGAAGCACACTATTACTCCCCATATTCGTTCTGCAATATCTGCAAAACAGGATTGGATTATTCTGGATGGTCTTTATGCAAGTTGCAATGAGGCATAAAGAGCTGGAGTTGGAAATTATGCATGAGGAAGATGATATGGACACTTTCCTTGTTGGTGTCAAGCATATCAATGAGAAACTTATTTCTACAGGTGAAGTCATTTCTGACAGTTCCCTTGGGCAGGCTATTCTTGATGCTTTGCCAAATGCTTACCATACTTTTGCTAGTACCTGGAGACTTATGACCCCCCAAAGAAATCCTAAAGTTGTCAAGTTTGATGCATTATGCACATTGCTATTGCAAGAGCCTTTCTAAAAAAACAAGAGTAGACAACGTGATGTTGAACATGCCTTTATTATTGCTGCTCAAAGAAAAGGTGGTAACAACATTGTAGCCACTTCTCATGGTTCTTCTGCGAGTGTAAATCACTTGTTTCTAATGCTTTTAATGGCAACAATTTGTCTGGGAATTTTGGTGATAAGGGTAAAAAGAAGATGTGTTGCCATTATTGTAAAGATAATGATCACTTGATCAAGCAATGTCCTAAGTTGAAGGCCAAAGAGGCTAACAAGAAAGAGGCTGGTTCCACTACAAATGTTGGTTCCACTATAAATGCAGCTATTGTTGAGTCTTCTGTGAAAGGAGAACGTGTTGCTGATGTTGATGCAGAATGGGCTTTTAGTGCAGAGTGCACTTATGATCCTAATGTCCATGATACATGTCTGTCAGTTGCTATAGATTCTCAAGTATGGTATTTTGATAGTGGTGCTACAAAGCACATCACCTTTCATTGTGACTTGTTTACCTCTCTCAAGGATGTCCCTCATAGAAATTCAGTCACTTGACAATGCCTCTTATCCGGTCAAGGGAGTTGGAAATATTGTGCTTACTGCTGCAAATGGAAATTCTTTCACACTTGTTGATGCATTGTATATACCTGGGATCAAGAAGAATCTTTTGTCTGTATCTGCACTTGCTAGACTTGGTCTTGTAGTAAAATTTGTGGATGAAAAATGTACAATACATGATCTCAGTTTCGATGATGAAATTGCTACATCTGGAAATTTATTCCATGGGCTATATAAGCTCACTTTATATGACAAGTGTGGGCAAAATTTTGCAAATACAGTTGTGGATTTTAAGGCTACTTCAAATGCAAAACTTTGGCATGCACGTTTTGGACATCTGAATTTTACCAGTTTGCTGCGTTTGCAAAAATTTGATATGGTTTCTTCTTTGCCACCTCTTGAAGCACCTATCAAACATGTTTGTGAAGGCTGTAAAGTTTGGGTAAGATGCAACATTTGAAGTTTCCAAAGGATGGGTTAGTAAGGGCCACACATGCCACATACTTTGTGACTTTCATTGATGATTACTCCAGGCATACATGGGTATATCCGCTTAAAGCAAAGTCCAAAGTATTTATGTGCTTCAAACAATTTTTGGCTATGGCTGAAAGTGTCTCCAAATGTACTATGGGCACCCTTCGTTCCAATCGGGAGGGGGGGGGACTTTACGTCTCATGAGTTTAATGCATTTCTGGCTAGTCATGGGATAAAACACCAATGTACAGTGCCTTATACGCTTCAGCAAAATGGTGTTTCTAAGAGGAAAAATAGGTCACTTACGAAAATGGCATGATGTATGTTCAAGAGTCAAGCATTGCCGCATTTATTTTGGCTTGAGGCCATCATGTGTGCCACTTATGTACTAAACATGTGTCCTACAAAAGATTTTCAGTCTATGACTCCATATGAAGCATGGCATGATAGAAAGACTTGTATTGAGCATATGCATGTTTTTGGCTATTTGGCATATACTTCGGTGCCACAAACGCAGTGCAAGAAACTGGATGATAAAGCTGTCAAATGTATTTTTGTTGGTTATAGTGATGAAAGCAAAGGTTATAGGTTGTATCATCTATAAACAAAGCGTATCTTGGTCTCACGGGATGTTGTGTTTGTGGAAGACTCTGCTCAACCCTTGCTGTCATGTACTAGAGGCAGTAATGTAAGCTCACAAGACAGTGGTGAAAGTTTGAATGTAAATTCCAATGAGGCAAATGTGCAGCCTATGGGGGTTTTTTAAAATGTTACAGATTAGCCTATTACTGATGGATATGTACATGATGTAATTGATGAGGAAAGACCCGAGAATGAGTAGGCTAGAGGTATGCCTAAATGGTTGGTGCATACTTTGCATGACAGTTAATTGGATGTACCTTTGTCTAGTTGTACTCGTTCAAGTTCTTGCCATGCATCTTATGCATCAGATTGTTATGATTTGGCTATGTCTAGCTTACATGATGGTGAGGAACCTCTATCTTTTGATGAAGCACATAATTAAAAAAATTGGAAGGCTACCATGCAATCTGAATACGATGCACTTATAGAAAATGACACATGGCATTTATGTGATTTGCCTCCTAGAAAAAAGGCCATTGGTACAAAGTGGTTTACAAGTTGAAGTGCAAGATAGATGGTGAGATTGATCTCTATAAGGCTTGAGTTGTTGCAGAGGGTTATGCACAACAAAAAGGCATAGATTATTGTTTGAGGATAAATCAAACAGGTGTCCAACTGGTCGGACACGCAGCCGGACACCACATTTGTAGTCTATTATTTTGTCAGAGCTAGTGTAGTGATACTCTTTGTAAATCCTGATTCCAGAGTAATGGATCAATTCCCTGAGTTGTAATGCTGTAATGATATTTGTAAGGTCCATGTAAACCGGCCACTGGACACTTTGAATGCCCTAGGTATAAAGGTCAATAACCTTAATATGAAGGAAGGATTATCTTTAGAAGAAGAAGGGAGCTCAAAAAACGTACGCTCAAGCTACGAGCTGCTCCAATTTGAAATCGAAGCAACTAATGAATGGGTAATCAGTTTTCAAATCCAAAAGTTGCATTGCGTTCCTCTCTCTTTGCTCTTAAATTTAAGTGTAAGCATTGTCAGTTTTGTTGTGGTTCGCGACTATGCGTTGTCAGGAGTTTTTTGGAGCAAGGGATTGCGCATATGTAAATACCCATGCATGGTGCATGAAATAAAGTATTGCCCATTTTCCAGAGCCAGGTGGTTACGTGGGGACCACATGTGTATAGGTAGGACAGGGTGTACATAGTGCATCGATTTTCACTATTACCAGTACCACTGTGTTTTTATACAATAATGAGGAGTTTATAGCGTGTAAAACTTCTCGAGGAAGCTATCCGCGGGTCGACGACATGAGGTCAGCAGGTGCGTCAGATGGCATCTAGTGGCGTCAGAAGGGCGAACGAGGTCAATATTTGCACGCAGATGAGGACGGACACAACGTGGGTGTTTTCTTGTGAGAGTTACGCAGAAAGGTCATCATTAGGACCACTTTTTGGGGCCACTTCACGTGGTGGCGAGATGCATTATTGGAAAAAAGCTGAGTGCCAGGTGTGCGGATGATGCAAAAAGGTGACAACTATGCACTGCGAGGTCAGTTTTTGGCCTGTTCGGGGTCCGTTTGAGGTCATCTAAAAGGCCAAGGGTGCCCAAGTAATAAAGCTAAGTGTGGGAACTGAAAAAACAAAGAGAAGACCAGAAAAAACGTGGAGAAGAGAGGAGGAACAGCCGTAGGTGTGTTTTTGGGGTTTTTGGAGCCTCTTTTGGCCGTAAACTGCTCATCCGAGGTCGGATTTGAGCACTTTGACATTGTAGACTGGGGTTTTGGGCCGTTCCGGACGCGATGGTGCTATCCATTTTGCCAAATTCCTCACCTTTTTTCTGCTGTTTTTGTTGTGTAAGTTTCTCCTATGAATGAAGCTTCTTCTCCACTTTGTGATTGTATCTGGCTTATTTTACCCATATTGTGTGAGCTGTTTGCCCCATTGGTGTTGGCCCAAGCTCATTTGTATCTAAACATCAGAAATTCTCCTCTTTTGAGCTGAGTTTTTTTTGTGTGTGTGTGTGTGTGTGTTTGTGTGGAGTGGGCAAGTGGATAGTCTCTCTCCTCTCACTCCAGAGGTGTGTTCCCTGTCTCCGCCAGGTGTGTTGTGTAAGCCGAGTGGTGCCCCATAGTGTGTGTGTGTATCTTCCCAAGAGTGTGTTGGGTCGGTATAGAGGCGCTGTGTGTGTTTTCATCTTGCTCACATTCTTTTGGCGCCCCCACGGAGGATCTTCTTCTAGTACCTTCTGCTTCGAGCTTCAAGCTTCGAGATTCGGGAGTACAGGTTACAGGTTGTAGATTACAGGTTACAGGTTATAGGGACAGGTACAGGTACAGGTGATTCACACAGGTACAGGTAGCTGGAGTACAGTGATATACTAGCAGTGGTGTCACTTGCAGTTGTTGTGGGTATGCATCATTTAGCGCCTGTTTGAGCGCATTGTCTGGTGGATTGTACGTTACTTGTGGAAACTGCTATTGTACGCCTTTGTGGAGCCATACTTGGTTTTATTTGGCAGTCCCAGCCATTTCTGAGACTTGGTCTGGAAGATAGTCATTTCTGAGACTTGACTATACGCGATTTGCATTAGCCTTCGTGTGAGGGTCGATAGCGTGAGGTTTTTATTGAGCTGGGGGATTCTCAAATGTGGAGATCCTTTCGGTGATACAGGTAGCTGGAGCACCCTTTTTGTGACCTCGCCATAGGCTATGTACTAGTGATTCCTATTTGATGCTCAGGTTCTATTGTTGACAGTTTATGCATACATATATGGTCTATATTTTGGGTTCACACTGCTCTACTTCTGGGGAAACTCTGCCAAAATTTTTTCGAGTTGTGATGGCTGGTTTTTTGGTCTTTTGAGCCATTTCTGCTGTTATGCTGCTGAAATTTTGGCAAAATCAGAGGATAAGATAGGTGTGCTTTCTCGGGAGCTGCATGGTTGGCTTTAATGGATGATCAAAATGGACCTCAATTCACTCCATTTCATTTAACTCAAAGAATCCAGATAAATGTTCATGTGTCAAGGAAGATTTTTTTCCAGCAGCGCATAGTCTTTATGTTCGGGCCAAGAAGATTACGAGAGATCCTGGAATGTCCTTTGCCTGTTGTAATTCCGATGATCAACTATGAAAACTCATTTGATGTGCATGTGTTTGTCCTTATCTAAAGCTGAGCTGCATTGAAGTTTCTAGGGATTGGGTAGTCAAAAGTCTTGGGTTCTTGCACGTGTGCTCGAAGGGATTCTCAAAGCATAGTAGCTTGGGTAGCCATGGCTTTCTCTTATCCGGAATTCCATGGAAGAAGTGGTGAAGATGCGGAAGACTTTCTGGAGCAAGTCGAGGTGGCATGCATAAGCAACAATATGTGTGATGAGGACAAGATTTTGAGCCTATTTGGATTGCTTTTGAAAGATCAGGTCCGTGTTTGGTTCATGGATTTGGAAGCTAAAGAAGCAGTGGCTTCTTCTTATGGTTTGAGTCTTGACAAGTTTATAGAAGCTTTTTTAGAGCGTTTCCAGGTTTTTGAAGATGCAAATGCAGTATGGAATGAGCTCAATGCTCTTAAGCAAGGTTCTTGTCAAGGTGTTGATGCCTATGTACAAGGTTTTACATATGTATGGACTCGTTGGTGTGTTACTCTTAAGGATGAGACCCCCCCTTGTTCATTGAAGAAAAGTTTTTTTGTTGATGGTTTGTCACCTTGGTTGCAGTTCGAGGTTGAGTTGAAGAGGCCCGAGTCTTTTGAAGATGCGATATGCATTGCAAAGCACAAGGAATGGAAGTTTAAGCGTCTTGAGGAACATGGTATCAGTACAGGTATGCATGTGCAAAATGGATTTGACATGGAAGATGAAGTTAAGACTAAGCAGGTGAAAAGTAGCCTATCCTATGATGTTTCTCGTTTCTTCCCAAGGTCTATTGTGAAGCGTAAAGAGGTCTTGCAGGTTGACAGGTTTATGGAAGAGCCTAAAGAGGTGAGTAATGCTTTGCATACAGGATTGAAAAGTCTTGAAGAGGATGCATTGGCTACTTGTGTACCTTGTGATTCTGGGTGTGAGTGTGAGGTTGAGGTTATTGATGATGAGCACGTATCTTTGGATTCTAGTTCCTTGGAAATTAGGGAAGAGGGCAAGGTTGAGAGCCATTTTGTGGATTTGTTGGATGTGGAGCCTGTCTTGAAGCCATATTTTGATGTATGTGCAGTGATTGAACCGATTTATGAGCATGATTGTGGTTTAGAGCAGGAATCTGTATTCTTGGAGACTGATGAACCCATGCTAGAAGCTATGGATAGTGGTGCTAGCCATGATTATGATGTGGATAAAGTTATGTGTGATGATGAGTACGCTTATGATGATGAGAAGGGGTTTGGCATATATGAGTCCAATCTCAGCTATGTGGATGCCTATGCTAGGGATATGTGTGCTGCGGGGATACTTTTGTGCTTTGGATATCAACAACTTTACCTTCACAAAATGCTTTTAGCTACTTGGGTGCATGATTTGCAGGTTGTTGCTATGGCTGGTGAAGCCAAGATGCCAGGTGATGAGTCACTTGAGTTGTCTCTATCGGCGGTTGGGTTGAATGTGGCATGCAATATTTATGCTTTTGGAACTCCAGACAGGGCGGATGTGTTAGTTGGATATGCCTATGGTGCATTTTGGTTGATTGTTGACAAATGTAGGTGTGGTATTATGATGCTTCTTGTGAATCAGGCGATATGCCTTTGGCCTTTTGATCCAGGTGGAATGAGCATCTACTAGTGCTGCTGCTGAGCATGAATGCTCTAGCAGGCTAGGGGGTGGGCAAATTATGTCAGGAGTTTTTTGGAGCAAGGGATTGCGCATATGTACATACCCATGCATGGTGCATGAAATAAAGTATTGCCCATTTTCCAGAGCCAGGTGGTTACGTGGGGACCACATGTGTATAGGTAGGACAGGGTGTACATAGTGCATCGATTTTCACTATTACCAGTACCACTGTGTTTTTCTACAATAATGAGGAGTTTATAGCGTGTAAAACTTCTCGAGGAAGCTATCCACGGGCCGACGACATGAGGTTAGCAGGTGCGTCAGATGGCATCTAGTGGCGTCAGGAGGGTGAACGAGGTAAATATTTGCACGCAGATGAGGACGGACACAACGTGGGTGTTTTCTTGTGAGAGTTACGCAGAAAGGTCATCATTAGGACCACTTTTTGGGGCCACTTCACGTGGTGGCGAGATACATTATTGGAAAAAAGCTGAGTGCCAGGTGTGCGGATGATGCAAAAAGGTGACAACTATGCACTGCGAGGTCAGTTTTTGGCCTGTTCGGGGTCCGTTTGAGGTCATCTAAAAGGCCAAGGGTGCCCAAGTAATAAAGCTAAGTGTGGGAACTGAAAAAACAGAGAGAAGACCAGAAAAAACGTGGAGAAGAGAGGAGGAACAGCCGCAGGTGTGTTTTTGGGGTTTTTGGAGCCTGGTTTGGCCGTAAACTGCTCATCCGAGGTCGGATTTGAGCACTTTGACATTGTAGACTTGGGTTTTGGGCCGTTCCGGATGCGATGGCGCTATCCATTTTGCCAAATTCCTCACATTTTTTCTGCTGTTTTTGCTGTGTAAGTTTCTCCTATGAATGAAGCTTCTTCTCCACTTTGTGATTGTATCTGGCTTATTTTACCCATATTGTGTGAGCTGTTTGCCCCATTGGTGTTGGCCCAAGCTCATTTGTATCTAAACATTAGAAATTCTCCTCTTTTGAGCTGAGTTTTTTGTGTGTGTGTGTGTGTGTGTGTTTGTGTGGAGTGGGCAAGTGGATAGTCTCTCTCCTCTCACTCCAGAGGTGTGTTCCCTGTCTCGGCTAGGTGTGTTGTGTAAGCCGAGTGGTGCCCCATAGTGTGTGTGTGTATCTTCCCAAGAGTGTGTGTCGGGTCGTTATAGAGGTGCTGTGTGTGTTTTCATCTCGCTCACAGCGTCTGTGAGCTATAATTGCGGATTTGAGTGCTTAAATCGCTGTTTTTAGTCGTTTTGACCATAGGAAAGTGTTCTTAGACCATAAGATGATAGTTCTGGATAGTTCTGTTGCAAGTTTCAGGACCTTTTTCATGATGGATCATGATTTTGATACCTTGTTGGATTGCGACCAGACTTGCTAGGATAGTGTCCCTAGGTGTCCTAGACCTCGTCCTAAAGTTTCATTGCATTTCGAGTCCGTTCGAGTGCCGAAATGGCGTGATGACCTAGAGCTGTGAGAAAGGACATAAGAAGATTTTCGTGATCAGTGAGTGTTGGTTTGCTTGTTGAGCTAGTGTGTTTGCTTGTTAAGGTTCATTTCATGAGATCGACGATCTCATAGAGTCTCCGTGCCACATCCGAGTCACTTTCCTTGAGTATTGACATTATGTTAGTGATAGAAAGCTATGCTGCAGATGTCCGTCGCGGCGACCCGCTAACATTGGCGCCCCTGCCGGGGATATGATCCTTAGATGGTGAGTGACCTAGTGCGTATTTAGAGCATTCTTCTTTAAAGATTTGTCTTCCCTTCCATTTACACTTTAGCAGTGAAGCAGCTAGACACGGGGTTTAGTGCTTTATAGAGTCTAGAAGTCGAGGACTTGCTAGATCTATTCTTGAGAAGTAAAGAGGGTTCTGAGTGAGATAGCCAAAAGCATTTCATTCTTTGATTTTCTCTATGCTTTCAGAGTGTTGTACCGTTTTCCGTTTTGACTTTATTTTGTACCGTTTTGTTTGTTTTTGTTTCATGTTTCATTTCAGTACTTAGTAGGGTAAGTAGAAACTACAACCATCAAATTTGGACTAAAAGATTGAAGGAAAAAAGGGTGAAAACAATATTTTGGCAAAAATGACCATAACTCTGAAAATTTAAAAATTTGATGGTAGAGACCACAAAAGTGATCCAAATTCGAAAATTTGTGGATCAAGGGCATCAACATACTCTCTAGAATCAATCTGGAAAGTTTGGCAAGAATATGTGAAGGAACATGGAGCGCAATCCATGTATCCCAAAAAACCATTTTTGGTGAAAAGTGACTAGTTATAGTGTACATCATTGGGAAACTGCTATGATCAAGTTTGCTTGAAAGAAAAACTCAAAAATCACATTAGAATTGGCTGTTAGGGCAAAAATAGTAAAACAGGCATTGCAGACACAAAATTGAGCAAATCTTGAGATTTTGGGATCCAAATTCAAAAAGGGGTGAGATTTGGCTTCTACAGGGCGTAAAGAACCAATATAATAAAATTCATGAAAAAATGCTGCCAAACATGGATCGCGATCCATGTAACTTTTTGACATTTGGGGCTAATATTTGACAAGTACATTCCTGATATCATTTGAAACAACTTTGCCAGAAGGGACCATGTCAAAAAATTGAAAAAAAGTTGATCAAAATAGCCAAATACAAAAACTAGTAAAAAACCATAGGACAGACATAAAAACTTGCTTTTGAATGACAAAAACTGGTCCAAATCCAAAATTTTTGATACCATAGTATCTAGTAAACATGCTGATCCTGATGGTACCAAGAAATGTCAGTTTGGCTTCCAAACATGGATCGCGATCCATGTACCTCATGAAAAAATTTTGAAAATTTTTTGGCTGAGATTTGAGCAGTAGGTAGTTGGTACCATTTGGAACAAATTTCCCAAAAGAACCATATGCAAAAAAACTTGTAAAAAGTGGTCAAAAGAGTAAAAAATAGAACATTGTCAAAACTGGCACAGCAGACTGTAGAAGTCAGTTTTGGTTGGGCGAAATTGATCCAAATTCAAAAATTCTTGGTGAGCAGTCTACAAACATCATAAGCTATCAACACACCAAAAATTTAGATCCAAAAGTGGAGGAACATGGATCGCGATCCATGTACCTATGAGAATTTTTTGGAAAAAAACTTTTCAAGACTATAGCAGAGACCATTGTTAACAAAAGTCCCCAAAGAAATTTTGTCAAAAAAAGTTCAAAAAGTGGGTGAAAAGAGCCAAAAACTGTTCAAGGTGAAAACCCTAAAACAGACCTGTGAATTGACTTTTGCTTGACCTAAACAAGTCCAAATCACACAAAAACCATATAGCAGGGATCAGGAGACCAAGGACAAGCTGTGTGCCAAGTTTCAGTACCTTCTGACACATAGGTACATGGACCGCGATCCATGTTCCTTTGTCACAGACTGATACCAAACTTGTACCATAGCTAGAGGACATCACCAGGAGTCTAGTGGTCTTTTCAAAAGTGAATTTGGATATCAAAAACCTGTCCAAAAGCCCAGAACTGCAAGGTACTCTAGGCAAGTGCCAAAACTGACCTAACTTTCAATCCAGAGGTCCATTTTCAAAAATTTTGATACCATAGGACCTACTAATCATGTTGAATCTGATGGTACAAAGAGAAGTCAATTTGGGCTTCAAATATGGATCATGATCCATGTACCCATAGTGACAGCTTGACCTAAAACTTTCCAGATCAGTAGTGCACACACAAGGAAACATATCCCCAACTCCAATTTTGGAAAAATTGGAGCAAATTTGAGTCAAAAGGGAGCAAAACAGGTGATAGACTGAAAACCACTGTGCAGACCTAGTATTGGCCATTTGACCTATCAAACCAAGTCCAAATCCAAAAAGATTTGAGATTTAGCTTGCAGACATAGTCAAGAACAAACTCCTAAGAGGACAAGTCCAGATGTAGTTGAACATGGATCGTGATCCATGTACCTCAACCTCAAAATTTTCTAAATATTGGTACAGAGCCTGCACATGACCTTGTCTACACACAGTCAAAATTTGGAAAAATTTGATTTTTTTTTTGACAGGAACATGGATCGTGATCCATGTACCTCTCAGCATAATGGGGGTATCTGACTTGATGATCTTGTAGACATACTTGAGTATATCCCAAATCTCAAGTTTGAGCTAAAAATACCTTCAGGAGGCCAAGATACAAGCCAAAGTTCCTGTGTTCTGGTCCTAAGACTGTTTTGAGTGCTGTTTCAAGTGCAGTTCACTAAAAGTTCTCTAACTTTTGATACACAACTCCAAATTGAGTCAGGTATAGCTAGGAAGAAAGCTTGCAGGTACCCCAAAACCAGTTCCCAGAGACTAAAAAGTCACAAATTTTTGACTGTTGAGAGAATTTACCAGGGGTAAAAAGAGATAAGTTGCACTAAGCCAAAGTGAGCTTGTCAAGGACTGTTTTGAGATATTTGAATGATCCTTAATCATGATAAATCATTCACCACCAGGGTTTTCTACTCCACTCAAAGACATGAAAAATGCTGCAATGCCTTCAACAGAGGGATTGAGAGAATACATAGAGGAGGGGCATCCTCTTATCAACAAACCGAATGTGAGATTCATAAAAGCCAATGAATCCATGAGAGTGCTTACAGATTACACTTATGAGGGCTTGTATAGATTCACAAACGGGGATGAATACATCTTTTACAGGTGTGTAGAACCCTACGTTGGAGAGTTGACCACCCATAAGAATCTCTATGCGTTCAAGTATACAGATGCCAAACGGAGTGCAAGTTTTGATGGTAGATAAGTTTGGTAAAATTGGTGACTGAACCACAATGATTAAGACCATATCAAGTGGCTCAATGTGTCAAGACAAAATACGATGGGTCAGAGGATCCATATGCTCATAGCTCACTCTTCAAACAAGTGTTGAGAGCTGAACAAATTGCGGATTTTCATACTCAATATGAGGGATTTGGGTTAACATTAGAAGGGACGGCTTTGGCTTGGTTCCAACCACTAAATAGAGATGATTTTCCAAACATAGCACAACTCTTACAAGAGTTTGTAGAGGAATTCTCAAAAAGGGGAATCAAACACAACACAGTGTCCCAAATCTACACTTTTAAACAAAAAGCGAATGAAAAAGTGAAGGAAGCTCTACTTTGCTTCAAACAATATATCGAGAGATGTCCTATGAGAGAGTCACCGCAAGACGAGAGATTGTCAGTTCTCTTCATAGAGGGCTTGGGGAATGAAACTCTCAAAAAGGACCTACATTTGAAAGGATGCACAATGTTAAACCAAGTCACTAGAGAAGCTCTATATCTAGTTGACAATTGCAAGGCCTACGGAGAGGTGACTGAAGATACAGACAACACGACTAGTAGTGCCTCTTCTCCAAAGAGCGAACCCACCATAAAGCAAGATGTTCAAACTCCTTGGGAACCAATCATTGATCAAGTGGTCGAGGGGGTGATTAGAAGAATAAACGAAGGCTACAAAGAGAACCTGAATTTACGACAGCCTCAATTGAGGATATGAAATACTTGTTGAGGGGATCACCCCACTCCATGGTGTAACACTCAACCAAAGTCACAACGTGTGGTAGGGCAACAACCGCATCTTTTGAATGATGGGAAAGTGATAGTCAACTACACTCAACTAGCATATGTGCCACAACCCATAAGAAACCTGTACTCCATGGATGCAAATACGCTCATGTTCATAGCCAATCATTCACAGGAATATGGCTCAAAGAACATCCTCACAAGGCAAGAACAACCATTAGCTGGATCGCCATATGTAAAACAAGAAGGTCCATGCTATGAGTGTGGAGGTGATCATTGGGCACAAAGTTGTCCAAACAAGGGTCCACAAATTGAATTAGTTGTATTCTATGAACGTTGTGGTATAGACCATCTACGCCAACACTATGTTAAAAATCCAGACTACAAAGGGAAAGCAACAATGAATGCTGTAGGCATGATGCCTTCTTCAAGCAGATCCGAGGTAGAACCCTCCATTCCTTTAAACGTGATGACTCAAGCTCAAGCTCAAGCTCAAGAAGCTGCCAAAAACGCAATTGTTGAGGAGGAACCCACATTGCCTGTTCAAACAGAAATCGAGAACATATCAGTGAGAATTGCAAGAAAATCATGGAAAGCCAAACGTGATAAAATGAAAGCAAAGAGGCTACAGGAGAAAGCTGCTTTGGAAACTGAACTGAATCAAACAAGAGAGCAGCTTAGACAAGAGCAAGAAAGGAACAAAAACGCAGAGGGACCTAAAGAGTCAAAGACTAATTCGGGAGGTTCAGTGTTAGTGGAAAAAGTCTTTCAATCTTTATATGCAATTTTGAAGGTCTATGAAGCTAGGCTAAAACCCAACCAAACCCAGGAGGATAAATGGCTAACCTGTCCTCATCCAGGGTATGAAAAAGAGAGGTTGCAAATGTGCAAGGAGCTCATCCACAAGGCCCAAGCTCTTATGGAACCAGTTCCAGATGATCCCAATACGGAGGTGCTAATCCGTGATAAAGTCCAAGAATTGGAGAGCCAAGGTATTTTAAACAGAGACCAGGAAGAGCCGGAAGTTGAGGCACCTTTAGATATAAGGGAAGTAGCCAATACCACAGATGGGGTGGGATCACAAGCAGTGATGCCTATTCCGGAGGTAGAAGAACCGTGGCCACAATCCTTGTGGGAATCAATTAGAAATCGAAAAGATGGTAGTGCTACATTACAGTCAGCACCTATCCTTGAGATAAACATGGATCATAAATTTTTCCTAGAAGATATACAATCTCTATATGGGGATGTTGGGTTTGTCACATCTGAAGAGAGTAAACCACGCTCTCTAAAGAATTTGCCATCTTTTATAGGAGAACGCGAGACAAAATCCGAGGTTAAAATGGTACCTCCTCAGTGGAAAGCCACACCAAAAATGATGGATACCAAGAGCTTGCATGAATTGATGTCTTCTCCTATACAATGCACACTTTACCTCTCAAAGCTACTAAAAATTACACCACGTCTATGGGGCCAAATGGGCAAACACCTGGAAAAGATGGGGCTGAAAATCCCTTCATGACCAACTTGCATATGAAAACATGGATGACACCTTGCCTAAGAAACCACAGACAAAGCCAGTACTAGTAAATAAGGTGGGTGACTACTGTGAAGGAGACGAAGGAAACACCACCTTACCACTTGAGTACAAAGGAGTAAAGACGGTTGCTATATTAGATAATGGGGCAGGAATTGCCATTGCAACCAAAGAGATATGGAAAAAATGGGGAAAGCCTGCTCTTAGGAAAACTCGAATGAAACTGCAATTAGCGGATGGATACACGGAGAAACCGATTGGAATATTAGAACAAATCATTGAATCCTCGTGTGGCATCGAGTATGAGCACACCTTTGCCATAATGAATTTTGATAAGAGCAACAACTTTGACATCATATTGGGCAGACCATTCATGCGTCAGCTCAAAATGGTACAAGACTAGGGCTATGACTATATCTACTTGAGACACAAGGATGTCACTACGAAGATCAGTGTCACAAATCATAGTTATAAAGATGTAGTATGAACCCCGGGGGAAGACTTAAACTCCACAATTGATTTGGAAAGCAAAGCACATATTTGGATGTACGGAGCTCCTAGAGTGGAAGTCTTAGAAAGCAGGATTGCATCCTACAATGTTCAGTAGAAGATGAGGCATATGTACCAGAGCCATTTTCAGAGGATTTATTTGAACCCTTTGGATGGGATCAAATACTGCGACTCTTGATGTGTGTGTGAATGAGGTGACCCCGACTAAATTCTGTGATGAGTAAGGGCATGATATAACTCCCGTATTTACAATAAAGGTATTGATGGAAGCTAATGAAGTTTGTGAGTGTGAAAGCAAAAAAGGTGAGATAGATAGCTACGTTATGGAGCATGGTTCCAAAGTGCACATGAAGGAAGCAGACCAACAACGAGAATATGTCATCATTGACATACCCGAAGAATTGACAAAAGTTGTTTCAAAGAAGTCGACTCCACAAAAAGTGCAAATGAAAGCATATGAAGGAAAAAATTTTCCAAGTTCAACATCAAATGTTCAGAAAATGCAATATCAAAAGAAGAATAGGGACAAGGAAAAAGATCGATTGTCTCCTACGACGATCAAATTTAGCATATGTGGAGAAACAGGACTCAAAATCACATGCTCAGCTGTGATAGACCCAGAAGCAACAAAGAATATAATGACTTATGGAATGTGGATCATGATGGGAAAGCCACCAATCATCGAGCTAGAGGACATCGTGTACACAAGTTCAAAAATGCCAATTCCTAGCTTCGGAGTGGCAAAAGATGTACTCAAATTGAATACTGGGGAGTACAAGGATACTTTCCACATAATTGACTCCTATCATATCAAAGAGAGTCTGGTCCTGACAGAAAGCTGGAGGAATGTCTTCTTTCGACAACAATCAAAAACCGCAACAATAACACCATCAAAAGCCCCAAAAAGCACCTCAAGTTAATACAAAAAAGAAGCAACCAAACATAGTAGAAAAAGGTAAAGCAAAGGTAAACACTGAAGTATATCAACCTCGCCAGATGACTTTACCTTCAACGAGCTTCCATCAAATTTCTTGCGAAGCCTCTACATCAAGAGCCACATCACCAACAATGCAATGGAAACCAAAGAAAAAAGTCTATCAACCAAAGTTTCCATCACAAAAAAGCATCCAAAAGAAGCCAAAGAATGTCAACCAAGTGTTGGTATCCAAAGAGCACATCAAAGTCAAAGACCCAGTTTGGATACATGAAGCACAAGTTCAGCCTCAACAACAAAAGGTGACAGGGTGGGTAGCATCAAATGAGTAATTCACTGCTCAAGGCTACTTCGAAGGAAACATTAATGTTTGGGCCAAAAAGCCTAAAGTAATAGCCTGGATGTACTCACCTCAAGAAAGAAGTTCTACAATGAGCGAGCCAAGCTATCAGTGGAATAAAAAAAACTCAAGCAGGAGAAAGAACAACAAAAAAGGACAGAAGAAAAGACCTTCCAAGAAAGAAACACAACAAGTATGGGTACCAAAGTCAAACTTCAACGAAGCTACCCAACACAAACAGATGCAGCAACGGATGATTCCAGTTAAGCTACTTGAAGCACAAGGATTTTATGAAGGTAACACTCTAATATGGTTACCAAAAATTATAGCTCAATGTGGAACAACGAAGAGAAATCATGCAACACAAGTTTCTATCCAAAGGCAAGCAGTGAAAACCAAGAGCCAGCAGAAGCCAATTGCAACCAAGGCTACTACAATTTCTAGATGGATACCTCATTATCAACTATAGAATCAAGGCTTCTACAAAGGAAATCATCAGATGTGGCTACCAAAGCATAGTGTCCATCAAGTCATCGAGCAAAAAGAGTGAATACAAAAGACGGTCACACAAGGACCAAAAACAAGATGGGTTCCAAAATTGCTAGTGGAAACTCAATCACAGAGAACCCACACATCTTGACAATCGCTTCTCAAGGAAATTACCGCAAAGGCTACATCAAGCCCTATCAGAGCTGAAGGACTTGTTTTACAAAGAAGTGTGAACATACAACAAACAAGTCAAGAGGAGCCAAAATATGCCAACCTACTCGTCGACAAAATGGTGGCATCAAAAGACCAACATAATGGAAGAGGCCTAAATTTCTAAAACTTATGGAATTGGGTTTCTGGCCTTGAACAGGGTAAGTCCAAGTCGCCATAAAAAATACATGGCATAAAAGTTAGAGTCGGGCAGCTAAGCCACTAAATGAGCAAGGTGTTAGTCCCAAACCTTCATGTAATATTCTCTGTGGTCTAAGCGTCTTAGCTATTCTAGGTACTGCTCAAGCTGGAAGAGTTGAGCATAATTACGTTGTGTCACTCATGCTGGTATAGGTGAGCATAAGAGTCGAGGTCATTGTAGTATAGTGGTAAGTGAAGGAGGAAGTCCAAAAGACACTCACACACTCAGCACAGTGAGGAATGAGTGGAGAATCTTCTACATCGAAAACCCTTCTTGGAAACATGGAAGCTATTGAGACGTCCTTTGATGTCACAAGTGCTACATTTGTTCCTTGAAGCACCCATCAACTCCATCTCTTACACTGCATGCTTTTGTTCGACAAATCTCTCATGTGCATATAGAGTGTCCCATAATTGGAACTTGCATTAGACACTCTTCCTTTGTTTCTCCAATGCACTCACCTTGCATGACAGGTACTTCAAGTCCAAATGCTCAACTCCAATAAGAGCGTATACCAAAGGCACTTTTTTCCCATTGGGTTTTTTCCCTTTGGTCATCCAGGTTTTAAGACCCTAATCTAGAAACCCTCACTCATCTTCTTGTATATATTCCTTCTACATCAACAATAAGAAAATGTCTACCCAAATCAATTGACAACGACTTGGAGCAAACATAGCAGGTCCCCATATGCTTATCAAGAGCATCTTTTATCTTCTCACGTATCAACAACACAAAAGATATGAATCACTCAAGGAAGGGGGGAGTGTCATCAACGACAAAGCACTTCCCAAGTTGAAGACCAACCTTGAAGACAAAGCTGAAGACAACCCTATGACAAGACTGCACAAGGTCGTGTCAAGGGACGACACAAATTAGGAAGGGGGGAATGTTTGAGGATAAATCAAACGGGCGCCCAACTGGTCGGACACGTAGCCGGACACCACATTTGTAGTCTATTATTTTGTCCAAGCTAGTGTAGTGATACTCTGTGTAAATCCTGATTTCAGAGTAATGGATCAATTCCCTGAGTTGTAATGCTGTAATGATATTTGTAAGGTCCATGTAAACCGGCCACTGACCATTTAGAATGCCCTAGGTATAAAGGTCAATAACCTTAATGTGAAGGAAGGCTTATCTTTAGAAGAAGAAGGGAGCTCAAAAAACGTACGCTCAAGCTATGAGCTGCTCCAATTTGTAATCGACGCAACTAATGAATGGGTAATCAGTTTTCAAATCCAAAAGTTGCATTGTGTTTCTCTCTCTTTGCTCTTTAATTTAAGTGTAAGCATCGTCAGTTTTGTTGTGGTTTGAGACTACGCGTCTGTGAGCTATATTTGCAGATTTGAGTGCTTAAATCGCTGTTTTTAGTCGTTTTGACCATAGGAAAGTGTTCTTAGACCATAGGAAGACAGTTCTGGATAGTTCTGTTACAGTTTTCAGGACCTTTTTCATGATGGATCGTGATTTTGGTACCTTGTTGGATTGCGACAAGACTTGCTAGGATAGTGTCCCTAGGTATCCTAGACCTCCTCCTAAAGTTTCATTCCATTTCGAGTCAGTTCGAGTGCCAAAATGACGTGATGACCTAGAGCTGTGAGAAACGACATAGGCAGATTTTCTTGATCATTGAGTGTTGGTTTTCTTGTTGAGCTAGTGTGTTTGCTTGTTAAGGTTCACTTTGTGAGATTGAAGATCTCATAGAGTCTCCGTGCCCCATCTGAGTCACTTTCCCTGAGTATTGACATTATGTTAGTGCTAGAAAGCTATGCTGCAGACGTCTGTCGTGGCGACCTACTAACAATTATGAAGAGACTTTTGCTCGCACTTGGTGGATGACTATTGTGCGTTTTGTATGTGCATTGGAAGCTCATTTTGGTTGGGATGTACATCGATCAGACATTGTTATTGCTTTCTTGAATGGTCATATTTGAGGAAGTTTATGTAAGCAGCCTCGTGATTTTGTCATTAAAGGGCAGGAAGATAAAGTGTGCAAGTGTAAGAAAGATTTGTATGGGTTGAAGCAATCTCCTCATGCTTGGTATGAGAAGGTTGCCACTCATTTGGTCAAACGAGGATTTCGTAAAACGGTCCTACAGAAAGCACATTGTATGTAAAGCATGAGGGTGATGTACTTCTCATTGTCATTCTCTATGCGGATGATTTGCTGATCACTGCACCAAATAAGAGACATGTTGGTGAATTTAAGGCTGATTTGAATGCTACTTTCAAGTTGAAAGATTTAGGGCTGTTGCATCATTACTTGGGTATACAATTTAAGCAATGTGATGGTGGTATTGCCTTGTGTCAGACAACTTACATAGAGACATTGCTATGTAAGTTTGGACTTGAGGATTGCAAACCTATTGCCACTCCCATGGAAACACGTTTAAAATTGAGTCTTCATGATGATAGTGATCTTGCCGATGTCACTCTTTACCAAACTGCCGTTGGCTACCACATTTATGTATGCAACACAAGGCCAGATATTTAGTTTGCAGTCTCATAGGTCAATAAATTCATGCATAGCCCAGGGTCTAAGCATTGGTAGGCTGTCAAGAGGATTTTTTGCTACTTGAGTGGCACTTTACATCTTGGCTTGTTTTATCCCAAGGGGAGATCATTGCCACCAGATTTACATGCTTTTCAGACTCAGATTGGGCTGGTTGTTTTGACACACAATTGTTCACCATTGGTTTTTATTTCAGGCTTTGCAGCTCATGCATATCATGGTTGAGCAAGAAGAAACTTTCCGTGGCCACTTCCAGTTGTGAGACTGAGTACAGGGAAGTCATCATAGTTATTGTCACAAAAGCTAATATCTAACCAACCCAAATGATTTTCTCATATTAAACTGATCATTTAATGTGGGAGAATAACCGGGAACAAGGGTTAGAATATAGACATGTGCTTATAGATCTATCTCAAAATGGGGCCAATGGTAAAGGGGCCCAAATGAGACATGGTCTGTGAAAGAGCAAGGCTAACCAATGGAGCATAAAGACCTTAGGCTTAGCTTCATTGAAGACCTCCAATAGCTAGTGCTAGAAGTCCTTTGACCTTAGTTAAGCTAGGGCCGTGCTTGAGGTGGGAGCCCGTTAGCCCAAGCTTAAGGTGCTTGTCGTGCTTGATGTCTGACATATTTGAGGTGCTTGTCATGCTTGAGATGCTAGGGTTGTACTTGAGGTGGGAACCCGGCCCAAGCTTGAGGGGCTTAAGGGCCAAGCTTGTGGTAGGAACCGGGCCTAAGCTTGAGGTGTCAAAAAGTAAATCACCAATCCCTACAAGGAGGGGACGAGCCCTAGAAGAGGGGGAGAGAGAACACACTCACACACTCACACAAGGCAAGCTTGGTACAAAGAAAGAAAAAGGGACACTTGTCAAGTTCCTCCACATGTTGCCCTCATGGTGTGCCTAAAGCCTATTGGTTGGCCACCCAAGGGATCCAATGATCATTTAGAAGATTTAATTATTTGTTTTTTCATTTATCATCTTCTGTCTCAAAGGGAAAAGGGGGACACTTGTCCCAAGACTACCCTTGTTGCTTGTAAGGCCTCCTGCTTGTGATTGGCTAGGCCTCTTGCTTGTGATTGGCTAGGCCTAGAGGGGTTCAATGAGCTTCAAGCATGAGCTACAAGGGAGGGTCAACCAAGGCAGCTAGGGGCATGCTTGGCAGGTACTCTGCCCCCCCCCCCCCCCCCCCCCCCCCCCCCCCCCCCCCCCCCACACACACACACACCCTCATTGTGTGAAGTGCAAAGTGCAAGAGCTCCCTCTCCTTCTCCAAGCAAGTAGAGAAGTTGAGAGCCTACACCAACACTCATAGAGGTAGAGCTCAAAGCATGTCCAAGAGGTAAAGTTAGCCAAGGAGTGCATGCAATAGCACTATTGTGCTTAGACAAGGAGAAGAAATGGCAAAGACCAAGAGTCAGCCACTGCAGGAAGATCCAGACGATTGGAGTCCCTCTCTCAGGGGAATACTGTCTAGATGTGCCTGAATGATTTAAATTGAAGTTCCACTTTCCGGGATGCACCTCTAATGGGGTTTTCAAGTTGAGACTGGAAGGGGGCAAGGAGCATGAGGGACTTGGGAGAATGGCAAGGCTAGCGGGACAACAAGGGAACTATAGACATGGAAGGATGGTTGTCTGAAAGGACATAGCAAACAGGAAGAACTCTATGAAGTCGTCCAGATGAGCAGAGTAGATGCGAGTCCGCAAGGTGTTTGGGAAGCTCAAAGAAGAGGTCTCTCTCTCTCTCTCTCTCTCTCTCTCTCTCTCTCTCTCTCTCTCTCTCTCTCTCTCTCTCTCTCTCTCTCTCTCCCCAGTTCAGTTTGGCTCCTATCTAAGTGATAAAGTCTATTAATCAGAGTTTGTTGATATTGTCGGAACTCTAGTTTAAGTGATCAAGGAGTTTGCATTTATTCGTGGTGCTAGTTTTCAAGTTCAAGAGGAACTCTACAAGTTGTGGAGCATTGCCAGTCCAGTGCGGTCTTTTCCATTAACTTTTTGGATTATAACATGCAGTGGCTGTTGTCTTGAAAGGAAATTTGTGAGGATTGAGCAGAGATTAGCAAGCTGCCGTGCATTTCCCGTCCAGTGGAGTCCCAAGGATTGTGGTGATTCCCAATCACATACGATGTTCTACTTCAAAGATAAGGTTGCGGCTAGGGTGCTGCTATTGTTCTCAGGTTTGGAGTTGATATGGCAGGTTGCAGACACATTTTTCTTCCTCTTCATGGCCAAATCCTTTTGTGTCAAATGGAGAGAGGAGATCATAAAGCTAGATCCTCCATGGAGTAGATACCTGATCGAAGAGCATGAATGAAATTTTCTTTTGTCTCTAGCTCTTCACGCTTGGATAGAGATTTTTTTTTCAAGGTATTCAGAAAAAATATGTCCAGATTTCTTTTCAAGGTGTTTGAAAAAATGTCTCTAGCTATACGCTGGCGTGGATGGCTAGAGACAGTTTTTTTTCCACTCCTATCTTTGAGCACATCCGCGCGCGGCAATTGGACCCCCACCCACTCAACTCCAGGTGAACCCCAACACCTAACGCTGCCTGAGGCAGCAAAGCATTTGCACACTGTTTTTTGCCCCGTTATGTGGACATAGTTGACCGCCTGTACCCGGGAATTTCAGCATGCTACAGAATTTCACCCGACTTTCGCAAAATTTCCCACAACGCTGGGATGGCCCCACATGCTAAAATCAATGCGCCGCCAGTTAACCATGCCATGGAGTGCCAACTCTGCCGTTTTCGGCAGAGTGGAGCAATGCCTAGCTACGTTCAACTCAGTCTTTTAACTACGCCACGTGCGGATCCGCCACAACCCCACTAGGCTGGGGTCAACCCCCACACGTGCGAAACTACTCTTTTAAGCTTTTCAAATTTTCTAGAGACTCTTGACAGACCTTGTATGCAGAAAAATCTTGGCAGGAGTAGCAGAAACATCAGAGGGTGTTACAGGAGCCTCCTTAAAGCTTCTGCCAGACGGAGGCAGGCTACGATCGAACAACAACCAGTTCTTGCCTCAAGAGCGGAGGTAAGGTTATAAATGAACAGCACCCAGTTCTTACCTCAATCCAGTGTTCGAGAAAAATCATTTTTCCAAACATACCAAATTCCTTTCTTTGTTTATTTCAAGAGGAAATTTCAAAAAATTAGGCTTACTTTTAAAGATTTTTACACTATTCTTGTCTACTCTGGGGCGGTATTTCTCCTTTTTCCCGTGTCCTCAATTGGCATTTTTGAAATTGAAACCAGCATGATATTAAGCTGAGACACATTTCTCCCAAACTCAGTCTCAATCTCTAGGTACATGGGACCAAGCCCCAAGCTCAAAAGCTGTGCCAGAGCCTGAAGGCGATACTAAACATGAAATAAAAGCCTCCTAGTGCAAATTAAAGAGGCCCTCTGCCACTGCCAATTTAGTGGATGTGCAATGCTTTAAGTGGGGAAAAATATTATGAGGCCTCCTCAGTTGCTGCTGTAATAGAAGAACGAGGTCAACAAAATGAAGGCCCTTTTGCATTGCCTACTACTCACGCAATGCATATTTGTGCAGACTACTAAAAGAGATTAACGCTACCTTGGTTTGGGGCCCCACCCTTTCCAAGAGACCATTTTGATTGGCATGTTTTTTTATAACAAACTTGTCAGACAGTCCAGACTTATGTAAAAATCTAAAGTATTTTCACCTTCCAATGAGGTTCGGAGTCGGTTCAGACGAACCCGGCGACAAAGCTCAATGGTTCTTGACTGCATCCGTAGGCCCTCTGCTCACACAAGCAGGAGACACAAAATAAAAATGTAATAGCGAGAACAATACTCACCAATCAGCCACACCCCAGTGGCAACATATTGAGCACGCACAGATCATGCTTCAAGTTGTGGCACCCGTGTTTTGCACTAAAAAGTGCCTTGTAATCGGGTTCTTCCGAGGAGGGGGGGGGGGGATCGCCCAAGCAACGGTGGGTCCGGAGAAAACCTGTGCTTCTTTTGCTTAATCTGTGCATGCAATGCAAGATGCACACACTTGTGCCTCTCTCTGCTGCCGGCTCATTTCCTGAGATTACAGTTTGAAAGTTTTTAGATTCATCAAAGAAATTTGACATTGCAATAAACTAGGATATGTGAGAATGGCATACTCTCTCTCTCTCTCTCTCTCTCGCACCAGTTTGCATTAGATGCATATTGAAACAATGATGACCAAGTTATAATTCTAGACGTTGCAACCTTTTTATCTTATACGTTTAAATTTTGAACACTTAAATGTTGGCAATGTTACCCCTTGTCTTTGATAACAATGCTTAATGAAATTGGCATGATATTGTATTTATGTGGACCAAAATTTTATAAAACCAAATCAAATAAAAAATTTCGTTCATATAGCCTAATATAAAAATGCTCTTAAACACATATTTAGGTAAAACCTAATTTCAAGTCATGATATCTATCTCAGTGGTAGAGACCTTAACTGTTCAATACAAAGATACCAGTTCACCCCCCATGGGTAATGCTCTTTAAATGTGGATGGGGAATTTGTAGTCGTGTTCATAACATGCCTTTGAGTGCCATATTTTTCACTTTGTATTTAAAATAACCACCCTCATTTGGTCATAGGGAACGGAGGTAGTAATAGAAGAATGGTATCCACTAAATCATGGGGCCACTATGTCCAAAAATTGTTAATGTTGATGTTGCAATAATTGAGGTCCATAGCATGCATAAATAGCAATAGCCAATGTCAATAAAAATAAATTATCTTTCATTTGTTGTACCATTATCTATCTGACGTGCCCATAAATGGTTCCAAACGTACTATTATACCCATGGGAGATGTTCCCTCAAGGACATAATCAACGAGAGATGAGAAAAATTCTTGTTTTACACTTGTGGTGGTGTTTCAAATCAATAGGTAAGCCTTTATGGGTTTGCCTTTGTTGATGAAGTACCTTGTTTTCTCCTGCTCGATTTAAGGCTCGCTTGAAAAATCTCGCTCTCAATTTGGAATTCTTCCAACCAAGAGCCATGCTTAATTGCTTTAGCTTGCCATCTTCTCCATCTTCATTACTATGCTATTATGTATGCTAGCAAGAAGAGTGATGATAAGTGAGGAACTAATTCTTTCTCTATGAAATGTTTCTTCTTCCTCTTCCCTACCCTCATTCTCTGCTAGCTCTCTCCACCTTTGAAGGTGTTTGAGGTCTTGGGATCAAGGATTGGGATAGTTAATGCTTTCCACAGAGTTTATGTTATGCTTGTGATGCATGAAGCTTTCCATCTTCATTGCATCACCTAGGTCACAAGGAACACAAAGATTGTATTGTAGCAAGTCTCTCTTGATGGCAGAAACTATAATACAAATGCCTATTGGAGGGGGGATCGACTCCACATAAATCAGGTCCTCAACTGTTGTCATGTTCTCTAAACTCTCTCTTTTGCAAAAAGTATTGTTCATGCCAAGTTAACTAAATGCTATGTTTATGTTGCTACCATCAATTATGTTCACCGCTATGCTCACAAAGTAATTTTAACAAAAGTACTCTCTATAATTTTCACTACTCTCAAGTTAATAGGCCAATTCCATTACATGGTATCAGAGCATTTGGTTTCTCTTTTCTTGCTTAATAAGAGAGGTCCTTGAGTAGCCTATAAATGGTTGATTTTGTTAATTATATTAGGGTAAGTGGGATTGGGATCTACTATTGATTTTGTTGAGCCCACTATGTGGGATATGGTGCACACCTCGAGAGCTTTGGACTTAATTGGACTTAATAGTGGAGTTTTTTTAGACTTGCCTATGGCTTTACCATTATTGATCCATAAGAAGTCCAAAAGGAGCTATCCCTTGGCAATTCTACAATATTAGACCCACTCCACTAATCTCTATAACTAACCACTTTGAGCCGTGGGTGTTATGGAATTGATATTTTGATATTTTATGCAGCTGACAGGTGGAAAAGGCCAAGGGTTATGCGAAAGGATAATATAATTTATCATTTAAGTGCTCTTTATGAGCCATGGCCAATTATTGTTCGGCCGGTCAATATGTATTCATTTTTGAGAATGAACTTTGCTATAAATTAAATACGTGCAAGAGGGACATGCTCACTCTTGCACGGGGGGAGATTGCACCCAGTGTCTGTGTATTCTTCTCTCCTCTCCTCTCTTCTCTCTCACCGTGCTGGCATAGCACTCCACTCTAGGAGGTGCGCTTGCACGTTCTCTTTCGCTCTGTCTTGCTCTCAGTCTCTCTCTGTTCGCATACGTCGCAGTTTATGTGCTATGAGAATTTCCAGGTATATTGTTTTGTCGATTTATGGCTTGCTATGTGCTATTTCAAGTATTTTGCAGGGCTCTCCGCGCTCCCGTTTGTAGCAGTGGTATCAGAGCCAGATTAAAAGGCTCCTAACAGTGCTAGATACGAGGAGATTCATGACCAATCAATCCCACAACTAAGTTTACGTTTATCTTATTAGTATCATTGGTATGAAATTTTTATTTCGATAAGTGCATAAAAATCGTTATATAATTCAATTAAAACAAACCTTGCTTCATTAAAAATAATAATTAATCAACACGAATTATCATGGAATTAAAAGACGATTGAATAAGAATTAAGTATGAAATTCAATAGAATTAGCTTGTTTAAGAGTTTACTTACACTGTATTAGACATCGCCCATGTACAATTATAGTACGTAGTCTATGCATAGAGATTTAAAGGAGGAGGAGAAATTGAACGAGCTTTTTGAATGGTGGAGTTTTGACGAAGTAATTAGAAGACGGAGGATTTTCTACCTCCCCGACATAGGCTACACAATTATCGTCAAAAAAGCGGGAGCTTTAGGCTCAATCAATAGAAGAGGAACAACTTTGGGCGCAAATACATTGCAGAGGCATCTTCGATATTTCCTCGCCATACTACATCATCACCATTCCCGTGTTGTTATTGCAATTGTACTCCCTGTAGCGACAATGACGTTGGCGGCTAACATCCATCAACGACACACCTCATCTTTTTCATTTGGGCTGGCTAATACCGTGTTTAGAATATTGCGTATGTGGAACATCCCGATTCTAATTAGCTAAGTCTTCTCGTACACACATGCCGGACTGGCTGAGAAGATCGCCATCAGCACCGCCTTCACCGTCGATGTCTTGGGCTCTTCCTATCCTCCTTCTGCCAGTAGCCTCAGAGCTGATATCAGAGACTCCAATCATCAAATCGGGCCATGTGGGGACCACGTGAGGTAAGAGCAGACGTTGAGGTGGAAAGGAGAGGCGTTGTTTGAGAGGAACTCCAAGAGAACTGTTCACCCTCATCCAGTAGGATGCGCCGACCTACCACTGGACTGCTAGTTTGAAAGCGTCTGCAGCACACACCCGGCCACGCGCAGCAGTGGCAAAACCGCTATAATATTTGTCGTTAATATTTTATTTTATTTTAGTTTCCTTGGCATGCAGAACGCCAACTCTTGCCCTGGGTGCATGCAAACTGGAGGGCTGTGGGGTGCTTGCTCGACCAACATGCAGTGCGTACCTCCCTCGGTGCCTCTCTGGCTGTGCATGCCAACTCCATCTCACTCTCTTTGTCTGCCCCTCGTTTACTATAGTAGAAGTGCACACACACACAAACCAACGGAATTCTCTCCCTCACAAGCCGCGGCATGCATTTTCAGCCTCCCTGGGCTTCAACCATTTTTCTCTCCCTTTCTAGTTGAACATGCAGTCTCTGACTCTCCCTGCTTACTTGAGCCGCCCTCACTACTCACTTGTGCATGCGTCGCACAACCACTCATCCTCTTTGGTGCTTTAAGCTCTATCTCACTCTCTCACTGTAGTTCCGTCGGCTTCTACCCACTCTCTCCCTTAACAACCAACGACGCCCATATTTTCTGAGGCTGCCTTCCCATTGTCACTCTCTCTCCATGACGAGCACACTTCAGATGCTTCACCTTTTCTATCTCTTTTGAGCACCCATGCACCGGCCCTTCTTTCCTTCTCGTCCATAGATGGGAGCGCAAAGAATGCATGTAGTACTCACTTGCATGCATTCACATATTGATGCCGCGGTAGCATTGCTCATTGGATATTGCATTAGCAAAAGCTATTGGGCCTACAACATCATCTTCTGGGCCCACCGCTCAGCCTGCAGCTCCTATACCTGGCAATTTACTTTCACGTTGCCAGTCCATTGAGCATTTGCCTCTACATGGTACCAAAGTCCGCAACCAGTAACTGCTCCAGCAAGTCGGCATGCCAATGAAGCTGCATCCCACAAGGCTCGCATGACGTCCACCCACTGGCACCAACCACAAACAACAGGGTTGTAAGCTGGCTACGAAGGCAGAAAAAGGGCACTGACCTAAGGGCCTATTTTACTTATCTTGAGATATGACACGGACGCGTCGAGGAAGAATCAATGAAGGCAACGTCCCGGGAGCTAGCTGGATTATTTGGAAACTGTTGCACCTTTAGTCACTCTTTGATGGCGGCAGACACGTTGCGGTTGGCGGCAGAGTTCCATACTGCTGCACTTGCTTGACATCCATCCAGTTGTCATGTCCACAAGGGCTGCATGCTTGGGAACTATAGTCTGCCAGAAAGGCTTCATGAAAATATGCACCAGTTCTCTCCTCACATGTCTCATCCCTACTGGTCATATCCCCAATTGTGCCATCTATTCTTTTATTTTTTATTTTTTCAAAAAGTGTTTGCTTCTGTCGTCGCAACTTCTTGCCTATCCTATGCTTTTCTTTGGCCTCCTCACTAGCATTATAAGACCTCTAAAGCCCAACAGTTGCCCACCACAACAGAGATAGTGTCACTGGGCCTCGATGAGCAACACAATGCTCCCAAATTTTCATCTAGTCACTTCTGAAGAATTTGAGCCCCTGTGCTACAACAAATACTGATAAATTATCCACTGTCAGTTTGTGACGAAGACTGCCTGCATATTTATTGAATCCAATCAAATGTGTCATTCTATAAGTAAACATCCACATTATTAGAGGCGGTCATTGACGTAGCTCTTCCCTGGCTGCTGCAATACTCTCTACCACTACGCTCTCTGCTACCGCGCATCCTCGGCCATCCACGATGATGATGGAGATTAAGTCTATTTTTTGAGATTTAGGTTTAGTATTTTTACAATTTAGTCTTTATTGTACTTCATTTTCTTTTGTATCCAAACATTGGGTTAGATGCATAAGGATTGTCTGAGTTTGATCCCATGGTCTTTTGAAGATGAGTAATAAAACATTTCAATTTATTTCGCTATCTCACTCTCCTCTTCCACTACGACTCCTTGCAACAACGAACATTGAGGACACTCTTCAGAGAACAATGCAATACTTTCTCAGACAACGCCCAATGCTAAGCATCCACGTACACTGACGATTATCATGATAATTTTAATGTGGCGCTTGCCGGTTTTTAGTTTTAATATTTCAATCTTTTAATATAATTTATCTTATTTTATACCCAGGCATTGGAATAGATACACAAAGATTGTACTAGTTTGCTCACATAAGTAATTTTGGCCTTTTAACGATGGTTAAGATAACGTTTCATCACGTTTCTATCTCTCTTCCTCCCCCCTTTTGGACTGTGATTGATATCACTACTGCAACCACACTATGGACCCTGCATTTGTATTTGATTGTCCCCAACCTCGCAAGTCAATGACCTGATCTTGCCCTCCACACACACACTCGTCAATTCCGATGATGTACGCACACAAACACACACACACACACACACACCACACACACACACACACACACACACACACACACACACACACACACACACACACACACACTTGTTGTATCCATTCAACGATGACCATCGAAAGTAGTTCCTAGGAATTTTTCACACGAAATTCTCTTTGAGAGAGCAATGGTGGAAATCAAACTTTGGATCATAGTAATCATAGCAATGTTTGTTGATTGAGTTAAGGCTTGCCAAAAACAATTTCCCTACGAGCACATGACCTAAAGCTCTTTTGGAAGATTTTCAGGTATTCACACTAAAACTTGTCAAACTTTGCCAATTTACTTGAAGGAAAGTATGGAATCTAGTTGATGTTTTGCTATTTTAGCTAGTTTCAATGACACTCGTGAAATTTTACTAGCTTTGCATTTTCTTGCGACAACAATCAATGGTTTAAAAACTTACTCACATATACAATCCACCTCACCAATATCTGATACCCATCTGTATGACTTGAACTTTATGGCATCTGTACTTTGGTTTATTCTGATTTGTATAACATTACTCAAATGATGAATTTTGTTGTTGACCCTTGTTTTCACAAAATTGTTTAGCATTTGACGGTTTGAATACTAGTCACTTCTTCAAACCACCTCGCGATACTTTGAGTTTGTGGAAAATAATTTGTAAGTACTCTGCTACTCAACTATACTCCAATGTGGTATCACACAGGTCGTAAATGTTTTGTCTTTTTATGTCTTATCTGGTCCATTGGTCACATGCACACAGATTCGCCAATTTAAGCAGTGTGTAAATGCTCACCCTGGTGCAGATTCGCCGGTTTAGGCAACACCAGTCACTTATGCAGATCCGCCAATTTAGGCAGTACGCTGACAAATTGTAGATTCACAATGGTAAATGCAGATTCACCGATTTAGGCAACATTAGTACAGATTCGCCAATTTAGGCAACACGTCGGGTGTAGATTCATCGGTTTAGGCAACACCAATCACAAAATCATACCGCAGTGGCTGGCCACCACTGTAACTGGTATGATTTTGTTACCCGGGTACATAATGAAATTGATTTGGATTTGGACTTATATTGTGGAATTGGAATTGGATTGGGATTTGGTATCTGATGATTATTACAACAGTGTTTATGTGATGAGACTTGACATTATGAGATGAGACTTGACATATGTGTTTATGTGATGAGACTTGACATTATGAGATTGATTGATGAGTGTGACCAATGATATCTTGATTCATTAGGATATAACATATACTGCTTATTCTAGTGGTATGGGGCACTAGAATAGGTAGTATGTGGATGACGGCAAGCATAAAAAATATTGTCTAATTTTATGTACCTTCTTGCTTTTGACAAGTATTGTTTGCAAATTTTTACCTTCGCAACTGCGGACAATTGCTTTCCAACGGAGAGGTATGTTATGGAATTGATATTTTGATATTTTATGCAGTTGCTAACAGGTGGAAAAGGCCAAGGGATATGCGAAAGGGTAATATAATTTATTATTTAAGTGCTCTTTATGAGCCATGGTCAATTATTGTCCGGCCGGTCAATATGTATTCATTTTTGAGCATGAACTTTTTATAAATTAAATACGTGCAAGAGGGACATGCTCACTCTTGCATGAGAGGAGATTGCACCCAGTGTCTGTGTATTCTTCTCTCCTCTCCTCTCTTCTCTCTCACCGTGCTGGCGTAGCACTCCACTCTAGGAGGTGCGCTTGCACGTTCTCTTTCGCTCTGTCTTGCTCTCAGTCTCTCTCTGTTCGCATACATTGTAGTTTATGTGCTATGGGAATTGCCAGGTATACCGTTTTGTCGATTTATGGCTTGCTATGTGCTATTTCGAGTATTTTGCAGGGCTCTCCACGCTCCCGTTTGTAGCAGTGGGTGTAGATACTTAAGAGACAATTTTCAAAGGCTAAGAGGAGTGGCAACTAAGGTTTTGAATTGCCAAAGCATACCCTAAGTATGTACACAAATTTTGTTAACATGGCTGACAATAACCAAGAGAGTAGAATGAACATTGATAGCTTTGATTTTTCACATGAAGGTACGGTGCTAATGATGATGCCCCCATGTTTGTTAATTATCTCATTACTATGTTGCAGCAAGCTATGGGCAACCTTGCTTTGCAAGCAAAATTTACTCACAACAACTTCGCACTTATGGAATTTCCCTTCCTCTCCAAGAGGAGAGAGAGCTTAGGAGACCTCTTGAAGAGACTTCCAAAAAAACGCCCTCTACCATACGAGAGGAGGAATCCAAAGATCAAGAAATCAATGAAACTTTAAGTTCCTCTAAATATGTGCCTCCACAAAGATGGCGGTCTAGACGATTGCCAACTCCTCCCAAGAGGAACAGATCAACGCACAGTCCCTCTCCTCGTCACTCCAAAAGGGAAGAGAGGAAACAAAGGAAGAAAAGGGCAAGAAAGAGGTCACCCTCTTCTCCTTGTTCTTCACCTTCCTCCTCTTTCGACGAAAGCTATGGCTATTCTCCTAAAGAATACAAGAAGGGAGAACATCACAAATCATACCGTGCATGGCGAAGGTCACAAAAACTAATGAAGGTTAAAGAGGATGGAAAGAGTATCTCTTTTCTCACCTATGATGGAACCTTTGGTGCTATCAAAAAAATGTTGGCCTTCATCCAACAATTTGATGCGGCCTTTGGAGACGAGGGCTTTACGAAATCCTCCAAGCTACGCCATGTAGCTATGCACTTCTAGAATTTGGCTTGTCAATGGTGGGCTAGCCTTCGTGGCAATGGTGAATCCCCAAAGACATCAAAAACTCTATGAGTTTCCATCATGAAGCAATTCCTTGCAAGCAATGCAAAGGCCAAAGTGCTCACCGAAGGGCGCAACTTGAAGCTTCTCTCTCATTAGTCTATCCACAAATATTGATAGCCGTTTTTTGGCTCTTTGTAATTGCCACAATGAGTTACCTCACCCTACCAAAATCACCCAAACACTGTGGCTATCCCTACCCTTTCACTGTATATAGGCGCGTGTGAGTTAGGGGACTTTTCCCATATCTCCTTACTGAAATAAAAAACCCTCAATTAGCTAGTCATTGGGCTAGTTGAACCAAAAAAAATAATAAAAATAAAAAATATAAGTATATTATGGCCCATGCGTATGTAAATATTTCTTTGTATATAGGGCCTAAATAAAAGATTTTTTCATAATTATTTTGGTATTTATTTAAATATTTCTACCTAGGTGTGTGTTATTATGCTCTGTACATTGCCTCACCATTACCAAATTTTTCTTACCATTTTTCATACTCTTTATTCATATAGAAATAATTTCATGCAAGCTTCTCTTATATTTGGTGTAACTCCATCCAACAAAAATCCAAAAAAACTAGTTCTATTTATGTGTATATTTTTTCACTATTGTGATTTTTTCCTTTCTACATATATTCTCTATTACTTCATAAATTAGACACCAAAAATATTTATCTTTTTATGGTAGCCTCATAATGAGAGAGATTTATTTTGACCCCTTTATATTTTTCCACCTATATTATTTATATTTGACATGTACATATTTTTTAGACCCCTCAAATATTTGATTTTCTTAGTTTTATTCACTTTATCATGATCTCAACAATAATCTTCAATTATAGACCTACCAAATAAGGTCAAGGGGTAGGTGGCATGCATACATGCACTATGGAGGGCTCACTCTTGGAGGTATTCAAAAGAATCATCCTAAGAAGAGGACCCACAAGGACCTTGTGCAGTGGAAAAAAACGGTTCGGTTTTGCTGAATTTTTAAAGTTCACTTGCTCTCCGAATTTGAAAAGGTGATACAACAAAAGGTTGTAGCTCGTGGGCTGAACTTTTGCCTCAAAATTTTTTCATATTTTTTTGAGCTACGAGTTGTGAGCTATGATTTTATTAGTGGACCCCAGTTTTCCATGCTATGCAGCCACACTCTCTCTTCACTTTATCTTTTCACACACACTTCTCCACTTCATCCCCACCTCTCTCACCACTCCTCTCTGCCCCTACTCACCTTCTCTTCAACCTTGAAGAATAAGAGAAACCATGGTGAACTCATACCTCCCACACAAATTCCATTCCAAATTTGACCACCTAGTCTCATTTTTCCTCCTCCAATTTACCCATATCTATCAAAAAACCACAAAATTCAGCCTCTTCTCTTAAAAGACAGCATCATGGTGGTTGATTACTCAGCTTCAATTACCTTGACTCTCAAGGAAGGTCAAGAGTGGAGAAAAAATGTACCGTCAAAGCTAGTGGACGTCAAAAGCGTCAAAATTGGCCTACTCAAGACACTTGAGCATCAACCTTGTAAGAAATCCACCTTTTTTACCTCTTAAAGAGTTGAGTTTTTCTTCCTTATTTGTATCCTACATGGATACACCCATTGTAAATATCAAATTCATTTGTAAATTAATACTAACTCTACTAACACTAACCCACTATGAAAAGTCCTATCACCTCCATTTCTCTCCTCTCTCTTTCCCCACCAACTTCTTGATAATTCCAAGCAAAAGAAATTAGATAATTGCTGAAAATCTAACCCAACCATGGTTTAGAGGAGTAACCCTAGCCTTAAAATTGCTATAAAAGGAGGGTGTAGCTAGCAACAAAAAGGGGGAGCCATAAGCAAAGAGCACTATGCTATAGCTTGAGAAGCCAAGCTCAACCTCTCTAGAAGGAGCTCTTGAGTGGAAGCTCATAGTCTTATGCATGTGCATGTGTTGTAATAGGGGATTAGCAAGGGAACTCTATGCCATTGTAAGAGAGAGAGTGATCATTCAATTGAGAGTAGGAAATCTATCATTTCTCCTACTAGTGTAAGCCCAACATTTGCTGAATCAAGGAGGGTGGATTTGGACTAAGCTTGGATACTTTGTCTCCCTTCCAACGTGAAGTAATGGGCAACAATGATGCGTAAGTATCTTGGTGTTTTTTGTTAAGTTCTTGATAGCTTGTCTCTGGTGTTGTCATCAATCTAGCCATAAATCCCACATACTGTAAGAGGGCGACAGGGTGGGAGAGGACTCCCCTGGACTTAAGACAGTGATTGGGGTGGCTTTTCTTGTGATGTTTGTGTTGAAATTTACGCAAGCTAAGTTGAACAAATACTAATCTCCACTTTGATTTGTCATGACAGATTTGTAAGAAGGCATTAGTGCAACAAGCACCCCCTTTCCCTCTCTCTCTCTTTCTTACAATATATATTATGTTGCTTGATCATTAACGATACACTTCCAAAGCAGCCCGAGCACCATCTCGCTCTCTCTCTCTCTCTTTCTCTCTCGTGTTTTGTAGTGTGTGAGAGTGTTCCATTGGTGTTAGGTTTAGTGTAAATTCCTTGCTTGTTTGTGGGTTGCTCTAACGATTCTCCTCTTTTGCGTCCTAGTTCGCTCTTAAACTAGGTGGTGCCCCTTGTGTAGTTGGGATTTGGCTGTGGGTTTGTTGTTTTGGTTTGTGTTGTGTTGTGCCCCAGCCCCATTGAGCAGCACGGGAGCCTTGAAGGGTGTCTAGAGGTTGCTCTTCTTGTTGCCCCCCCCGGACCGCCTCAATATGTAGACAAGTTTTGGGATTTACATCTCAAGGCTATTGTCTTCCAAAAGGTAGACTTTGCCAAGTAAAAGCAACAATTCTGTTCAGGATTACATGAAGAGATGGCGGAATATGTCAACTCTCAACGGCCAGGTTCTATAACCGAAGTAATCCATTACACCATGGTTGCTTCACGCATCATTTTCCAACAAGGGGCTAGACAGAATGTCAAGCCCATGGAAAACAAAGATAAAAATGATGCAAAGGGGAAAACCAATGCCCAAAATTCTTCCCAAGGCACTTCCAACAACAACAACAACAATAACAATCGGTCCAAGGAGAAGGGGGTTTACAAAGGCAGAAACAAACTCTCTCCTGCAGAGCTTGAAGCTTTTTGCAAGGAACATAGTGTTTTAAGTGTAGGTGGTTATCGTTCTTGTCCCAAGAAAAATGCTCGCAATGAAACTCCTAGGGCTTCCACCATCGAAGCTCCAAAAGAGGACGCTCATTGCAAAGGATCATCCCTCTCCTATGCTTGGGGAAAGGTAAGGGAGCATGATGCCTTCATCTTGTTTGACCCTGGCTCTACTCACAACTTCATATCAACGGAGTTGGCCACCAAGTTGGGCATTCAAGCTTTCGAGATGGGAGATATTGTAACGGACACCGCTTTCAAGGGACAGTAAGCCTCCATTACTCCCATGATTGGGAAGTTGAGGCTTCATGTCCAAAGCTATGTCGACAAAGAAAACTTTTTCATCTCTCCTCTCCAACATGAGGATGCTATCCTGGGGGTGCCATGGTTTGATCGCATGGCTGCCAACATGAAGTTCTCTGAAAAAAGAATCTACTTCACCTACAGGGGAAAGAACATGTATATAGATTCTAGTGAGTGTGGTCGTACTATACCTCTTGTACATCCTCCTACTTTTGATAAATCAATGAAGAGCTCAGTTTTTGCGTGCATGATTTTTGTCAAAGAGTCCCTAAAAGATCCTAATGTTTCATCAAATGTAAGGTGCAACTTTCAAGAAGAGTTTATACTTGTCACCTTTTTCTAAAAGATTCCAATCTTTCTTCATCGATGATATCCCTATGGATTTTTTGTAAAAATGAGGGGTCATTATGGACCATTACATTGAGATCCTTCCAGGAAGCTCACCACCTAACAAGCCTCCTTATCAAGTTTCTCAAGCTCAACAAGAGGAGATCATGAGGCAAGTACAAGAATTGGTAGACAAAGGGATGGTGAGGCCTAGCTCCTCTCCCTTTTGTTCTCCACTCCTTTTAGTGCAAAAGAAAGATGGTACATACCGTATGTGTGTGGAATATCGAGCACTAAACCATATCACTATCAAAAATAGATTTCCCGTGCCTCGGGTAGAAGATCTGTTTGATAAGCTACAAGGCTCTACCTACTTCTGTAGGATTGACCTTAAAAGTGGATATCATCAAATAAGGATAGTGGATGAAGATATCCTAAAGATCGCATTTTGTACAACGTTTGGCCTTTATGAATATCTAGTCATGCCTTTTGGCTTGACTAATGCACCAACCATGTTCAGTTGTCTAATGGAAAAACCCTACCGCAAATTCATTGGAGTGGTCTTTGATGATATCATCATCTAATCCAAGTCTTTGGAGGAACATAAGCAACGTCTCCAAGTAATTTTTCAAGCATTGAGGGAGAACAAGCTTTTTCTCAACCAAAAGAAAAGCAAATTTTTCCTCCAAGAGATTCAATACTTAGGTCATATTATCTCTCAAGATGGTATCCGTATGGATCCATCAAAGTTAGAGGTAATAAAAGCATGGCCTAATCCAAGGAATCTACATGAGCTAAGAAGCTTTATTGGTATGTGTGCATACTATAGACGCTTCATAGCAAAATTTTCTCAAATAGTAGGACCAGTACATGACTTAACTAAGAACGTTAAGTATTTATGGACTGCTAAGGAGAAAATTCTTTTGACAAGCTCAAAGAGAAGCTTACCTCCCAACTAGACCTCATGCTTCCAGATCTCTTAAAGACATTTGAGGTCCAATGTGATGCTTGTGGTGATTGCCTTGGAACAGTCTTGCTTCAAGAAGGGAATGCCATAGCATATGAGAGCCGAAGGCTCAATAGAGTTGAACGCGTCTTAGGCATTTATGAGAAAGAGCTTTTAGATTTTCTACATGCCCTAGACACATGGAAGCATTATTTATTGGGGACTCCATTTATTCTACGAACCGACCACCAAAGTCTCAAGTACTTCATGACACAAACCAAGCATTTTGATAAACAAATGAGGTGGGTAAATTTTATTTCGCAATTTAATTTCCATATTGCTGACGTTGCTACTAAGCACAATCAAGTGGCTGAAGCACTTTCACGATGACCAAAAGTTAATGCGGTGTCTATAGCTACTCACAATGATCTATCTTCTATGATAGATGAGTATGCTACTGACCATGACTTTAGAAACATAATGTCAGCCCTTGCTTTGGGGAAGAAAGAGGAACCATTCACCTTGCAGGATGGTTATCTTCTCCATGGAAATAGGCTATGTGTTACACATTCCCTTCGTGAGAAAGTTATGTATGAATCCCATGCTCCTCCCTATGCAGGGCATAGAGGCATTCAACCTACTCTTCAAGGAGTAGAGATGTATTTCTATTGGCCTACTATGAAAGTGGACATACAAGAGTATGTTTCAAAACTTCTAGTATGCCAAAAGACCAAGTATGATAGAGGGAAGCAACCTAGATTACTCCAGGCATTGTCAATCCCTAATTCACTATGGGAGAGTATATCCATGGATTTTATCTTTGGATTACGCAAGTCTATTCATGGGTATACGAGAATATGGACAATAGTTGACAGGTTTAGCAAGCAAGCACACTTTATTCCTATCAAAAAGACTATTAAGGCACACCTAATGGCAACTCTCTTCATATCCCAGATTTTCAACTAGCATGGATTTCCAACATCCATTGTGTTAGAGATCCTAGAATGACCAGTAATTTTTGGAAAGGTCTCTTTGAAAATCTAGGTACAAGATTGAATTTCTCTTCGGCCTATCACCCACAAATGGATGGCCAAAGTGAGATATCCAATCTTATGATACTCGAGCTACTAAAGGATTATGTTACAGAAGTAGATCAACGCTCACAATGGGACAATTACTTATCTCTTGTAGAGTATGCCTACAATAATACTGTATATACTTCTAAGGGAAAAGCACCTTTTGAGATCATTGAGGGAAGACCTAAAAGTCCCTTGCTACTCAAAGTACATGGGAAGATCTTCGTTGCGGATGAGTATAGCAGTGACCTATAAGAATCTTTGCAAAAGATTAAGGAGGCTATATCCATCTCTCAACAAAGGAAAAAAGCTGCTATTGACAAGCATAGAAGGGCCTTAACATTCAAATAAAATCATTGGGTCTTACTTAAGTTTCCTAAGTCTCGATTGAGGCAAACAACGGGCAAAACTCCTACGGCCCATCAAAAGTATTATGCTAAGCTAGCAAAAAGATACTATGGTCCTTTCCAAATCTTGAAGCCTATCAATGAGACAGCTTACCAACTCAAGTTGCCAAATCATTGGCTCATACAAAATGCTTTTCATGTGAGCCTACTTAAGGCCTACAAAGGAGAGCCACCCAGTGAACCAATTATTGAAGACCATCCTGAAGTTGAAGACCAAGAAGAGGTGCTACAACCCGAAGCTATTCTTCGGCATGAAGACAAGGTATTACGACATGGTAAGATTATCTGATGATATCTTATTAAGTTCAAAAATTATCCTTTTGAAGATGCTAGATGGATGCAAGGAATACAACTTAAGGATAGTATGAACCTTGTCAATGCTTACAATGCTACATTAGAGTAAGCACATGTACAAATTTCTTTTAAATGACCAATGTTTTTGTCTTATAAAACTAGTCTCTTTTTATTGTACACAAATTTTAAAAAATATGCATGCTTAGAATCATGTTTGTGATGACGATGTCTCTCAAACACCAAGTGAATTTGTCACTCTACTTTGCCAGGAGAATGAAATGGACTAAAGAGCAGACATGCTTGCGACAGCTATGTCTCCCAAGCACCAAATTGAGGGGCTTAAGGGCCAAGCTTGTGGTGGGAACCGGACCTAAGCTTGAGGGGCTTGAGGTCTCAAAAAGTCAATCATCAATCCCTACAAGGAGGGGGCGAGCCCTAGAAGAGGAGGGGATGAGAGCGAACACACACACACACACACACACACACACACACACACACACACACACACACACACACACACACACACACACACACACACACACACACACACACACACACACTCACACAAGGCAAGCTTGGTACAAAGAAAGAAAAAGGGACACTTGTCAAGTTCCTCCTCATGTTGCCCTCATGGTGTGCCTAAAGCCTATTGGTTGGCCACCCAAGGGGTCCAATTATCATTTAGAAGATTTAATTAATTGTTTTTGCATTTATCAAGTCCTCTCTCTCAAAGGGGAAAGGGGGACACTTGTCCCAAGGCTACCCTTGTTGCTTGTAAGGCCCCCTGCTTGTGATCGGCTAGGCCTAGAGGGGTCCAATGAGCTTCAAGCATGATCTACAAGGGGGGGGGGGGGGGGGGGGGGGGGGGGGGGGGGGGGCATGATTGGGGGTATACTCTCCCACACACACACACACACACACACACACACACACACACACACACACACTCATTGTGTGAAGTGCAAAGTGCAAGAGCTCCCTCTCCTTCTCCAAGAACTAGAGAGATTGAGAGCCTACGCCAACACTCTTGGGTATGGAATGAAAATCCAACCAAGATCCATGCTTCAATGCTTAAGCTTGCCATATTCTCCATCTTCATTACTATGCTATTATGTATGCTAGCAAGAGGAGTGATGATAAGTGTAGAACTAAATCTTTCTCCTATGAAATGTTTCTTCTTCCTCTTCCCTACCCTCATTCCCTGCTCGCTCTCTCCACCTTCGAAGGTGTTTGAGGTCTGGGGACTGACGCTTGGGATAGTTAATGCTTTTCACAAAGTTTATGTTATGCTTGTGATGCATGAAGCTTTCCATCTTCATTGCATCACCTAGGTCACAAGGAACAGAAATATTGTATTGTAACAAGTCTCTCTTGATGGGAGAAAGTATAATACAAATGCCTATTGGAGGGGGAACCCCTGCTCCACATAAATCTGGTCCTCAACTGTTGTCATGTTCTCTAAACTCTCTCTCTTGCAAAAGTATTATTCATGCCAATTTAACTAAATGCTATGTTTATGTTGCTACCATCAATTATGTTCACCCGCTATGCTCACAAAGTAATTTTCACAAAAGTAATCTCTATAATTTCCGCTACTCTCAAGTTACTAGGCCAATTCCATTATAGCTACGATTGAATGTGTATGATTTAGATGCCTTATGGAGGATTTGGATGTTGGAGAGGACATTGCCAAACTTTGTACACTGACAGTCACAGCGCATTGGCAGTTGCAAGGAACCCAGTTTTTCATGGTCGCACAAAGCACATTGAGGTGCAAAGAGGCTCTCAATAGAAGAGATCAACTTGTCTTATGTGCCAAAACATGACAACCTTGTAGATATTTTCACAAAGGCATTGTCTCCTGAGAAGTTCAAAGCTTTTCGCAAAGCTTTTGGGCTTACTCCCCTTTGTGGAGTGATCATGTCCTTAGGGCATGGCACTTACCTATTCTCTATGGGCAAGCTTTCGTTCACCGCATCACTCCCAGGGTGGATTTGCTACCATATACATGTGGTAATGATGTGTGTGAACACATTTAGGACCGCCTGGGCATTTGTCCCTCGCTATGAGGTTTTTTCCCCCATGCACTGTATATACACCCATCACTCTAGGACTATCTTATCTTTCCATTGCATACTAAGTAATAGAATCTCTGTTGTGTGCCTTGAGCTTCCTTCGTCTTCTCCAAGAACTTTTCAAAGGTTGATGAGCCATGCCTTCAAAGAATATCTAAGGATTTTCTTGGAAGTGTACATGGATGACTTATATGTCCATTCATCTCAAAGGAAAAATCATTTCAAATACTTGAGAAAGGTCTTTGAAAAAGGGAAAATTGTACAGGATTTGCCTAAACCCTAAGAAATTTAACTACATGATTAGACAAGGTAAGATCTTGGGACAAATAGTGTCAAAAAATGGGATAGCTATTGAGACGGACAAAGTCACTATCATTGCCAAGCTGCCAAGACCAACTACTATCAAGGAAGTTCAAGCTTTTATGGGACATTGCGATTACTATCAAAGATTTATTTACATGTATGTTGTGGTAGCAAAACCTATATATAGCTTAATTACAAATAGTGCAAAGAATCTTTTGAGATGTTGAAGAAAACACTACTATCTGCACCAATACTGAAGTCTCCAGATTGGAATAAGATATTTCATGTGCATGTTGATGCATCAAATTTTGCTATTGGATGTATACTGGCTCAACCAGGAGAAGCAAATCTCAATTTTCCTATCTCTTATGCCAATAGACAGTTAAACATTGCTGAGAAAAACTACACTACTACTGAAAGAGAGGGCTTAGGAATGATGAAGTATAGACATTTCTGGTAGCAAACAAGTTTTTGTTCTTCATGGACCATAAAGTCCCGCTCTACTTAGTGAACAAACCGTGCAATACAAGACAAATAGTGAGATGGTTCATTATTCTTATGGAGTTTGAATTCACAATTGTAGTCAAGAAAGGAACCACACACCCAAGAGCAAACCATTTATCAAGAGTTGTATCGAGAGAATCGCCATCAGGGGTTAATGATGACCTACCTGATTCTTATTTTTTTTCAGTTGAAATGATACCTAGGTGGTCAGAGAACTTAGCTTATTTCATGATCATAGATCAAGTAGACTCTCAAATACCACTTGCATTGAGCTCTAGGTTGATAGGGAAATCTACTATGTGCCAACTACTAGCAGGAAGACTATATCAAAAGAATATTGCTCTTATGTATTAGTCCTAATGAGCAAGGCAAATATTTACACCAAGCTCACACAACTATAGTGGGAATCCAATTCGCTGAAGACCAAAATCTCCAAAGACTCATGCATTTGGGTGTATATTGGCCAACAATGAGAAAAGATGTTCACATGTTTGTAAAATAGTGCTTACAATGCCAAAAGTGGCCACCAATTCCTCATGTAACCATCTTCTAGGTATCAATGTTCCTAAATGGAGTAACTACTTAGCTGATTATTTAAGGGATCAAAGTTTTCTTGAGAGCATGAGTAAACATTGTCAACGTGCTGTAGAAACAGAAGCAAAAGATTATGCCTTGATTGAGAATCAACTCTATAAAAGAGGTAATGACCAACATCTACGTCTGTGTGTTAATGAAGATGAATAAATCCCAATTCTAGAACAAGCATATGCAGGCCTAGCAAGAGGACACTTCTCCAATGACACCATTGCAAGAGCTATTTTGATGGCATGCATATGGTGGCCAACACTGATGCCATGGAGTTTTTCAGGAGATGTGATGCATGTCAAAGGGCACAAATGCCTACAAGGGTAGAAAACATGCCACTGAGACCTATGATGGGAGCACATGCTTTCACAAAATGGGGAATAGATTTTGTGGGACCAATCCAACCACCTGCCTATAAAACTCAAGCCCAATATGTCATAGTGGCGACTCATTAACGAACTAAATGGGTAGAAGCACGGGCCGCTAGGAAAAATGATGCACGAACAACAACTATTTTTTGTATGAGTGCATTATCATGACATTCGGACTACCCATCAAATTAGTGAGTGATAGAGGAACCCACTTCTTGAATGAGGTGCTGAGCAATGTCTTAATGAATTCATGGTAATTCATAAGAAATCAGCCCTGTATCATCCATAAGCAAACATATTGCTAAAGGATATGCGAAGCGCGTACATTAGCACCAAGCAATCCAATTAGAAAGCATGTATCACTCTAGTTGGAGTTTGCTTACCATAAGGTAAATCCTGTTCGTGACTAGGTTTAGCTTCTTCATGTTTAAGTCAGGTTCTCAGCCTTAAACACTAGTTATGGTGGGGTTGTTTACTAATGTATTAAGATAACAAGTCAAGGACTTAAGCTTTGCTGATGAGTTACATCATCATGTTACTTTCATGGAAAGTGAGAAGAGGTATTCTTTGCGACACCTTCTTGTTGTGATAACTTATTTACTCTACTCAAGTGAGTTCTAAATAGAGTCTATACGCTATGTTAGATATGGTCCAGTTACACATAATGATTGCAAAGGGACAACAATGTGTGTTGCGGGAGCGAATCACACCACCCATAAAGTACATGCAACACCACCTAGATCAACATAATGTCAATCAAGGACACATATGACACCATAGGTACACGGAGGAAATGTCTTTAGCTTGTCAGACCGAGACCATCCTACGCATACAACACTCTGAAAGGCCAACTAAACCACAGTCTAGAGTCTCACTGCTCTCAACTACACCACCTACCCACATACACACAACGGAAGGAAACCCATCAAATCATAGCAGGATCGTACGAAACTTATGGAACACCATCCCCTCACTAGGAGACACCTGTCCCAAAGCCTCTACACTCAAAATCCTAGCTCTAAACTCATATGCAGAAAATGCGTATAAAGACAGAGCAGAATTCTGAAAGTGCCTGAAACTTAAATCTATGAATACCTATGCGTAGCGTATGTCGCTACGATTCTAACGACTACTTGTAGGTAGAAAACAAAAATTGTTTGATATACTTATAACCGCAAATAGCTTGTAGATACGCGAGCGCATATGCTCTATTCCCTGCTTGGCATTGATGCATAGCTCTTCCTAAGGCTAGCGTGATGGTGCATTCGGATCTACAATGGGATGAGCGAGCGGGGAGTAGCATGCTCTCTCTACTCCTCTCTCACGCACAATCGACGACAGCTTGAAACTTGATTATGATAAAAGCTCTTTACAAAATGACCTAGGTACCTTATATACTAAGCCTACCTTAGGTTAACCAAAATTAGAGTTCAAGGGGTCAAATGGCTTGGTATTTACAATCTAGAAGTGCCATTGCACCCCGACTTCTGCAACTATACTACCTACTTATTACAAATGATGTTTATGACCATAGTACGCAGCATTTCATAACTTTCAAAAAATAAGGCTTTGTTGAGTTATGTCGTGTTGTTGACCCAATCGTCAACACTCCCCCCCTCTGCATTCATGTCGTCCCTAACATGACCTTGTTGTGATGTTGGTGCGGTATTTGTTGTCGTTTTGTTGATGTAAAGAAAGTATAGGCTATAGCCTTTGCACTAGCTCGTCCTGTTTGTCCAATCCGATGTACATAGTCTTCACATGATTCAGCAAAATCATAATTGATCGCGAACTTTATGTCATTTCTGTCATTATAGGTCTATTGCGAGACCTAAATTCACAAAGAACCCAATCTCGTTCAGCTTGACATTTATCATCATGAATAGAGAAAGCTCCATTTATCACTTGCTCCAGCAAATCTGTCAATTCTGAGTATTTGTGATTCTTAGAAACAACTTCTACAATCTGTAGCATTGAGTGATTAGCCTTCAGATTTTGTGAGCCAATGACAACTTTGTAAGGATTTTGTAGAAATTTTCTTGCTTAACCTTCAACTTCTTTAGGCCAAGTTGCGTTTCAATAAAAAGTCTGTTTGTCAGACCAAATCTAAGAGATAGCAATCTTTAGATATTCTCTGATTTCTTTGGTATCTCTTATAGAGTTACTCAAGCTCAACAAGAGGAGATTATGCGGCAAGTGCATGAGTTAGTTGAGAAGGGCGTGATTAGGACTAGCTCATCTCCATTTTGTTCACCCGTGTTATTAGTGCAAAAGAAAGGTGGTACATATCGTATGTGTGTCGACTATAGAGCACTAAATAGGATCACTATCAAGAATAGGTTTCCTGTTCCATGAGTTGAAGCCTATTTGATAAGCTGCAAGGGTCAACCTACTTCAATAGGATTGACCTAAAAAGTGGCTACCCTCAAATAAGGATAGTTGATCAAGACATTGTAAAGACAACATTTGTTCTTTACGAATACATTGTCATGCCTTTTGGCTTGACAATGCACCAACTCATTTAACCGCCTGGTGCAGAAGCTATTCAGGCCTCACCGAACCTTTACTGGAGTGTTCTTTGCTGATATAATCATCTATTCTAATTCACTAGATGAACACAAGCAACATCTCCAGGTAATATTTCAAGTCTTACAAGAGAATAAATTTATATTAATCAAAAGAAAAGTGAGTTTTTCTTAGAAGAGATTCAGCATTTAGGTCACATTATCTCTCAAGATGGCATCCAAATGGATCCATCAAAGCTAGAGGTAATATAAGGATGGCCTAATCCAAGGAATCTACATGAACTAAGAAGATTTATAGGTATGTGTGCATACTATAGACGCTTCATAGAAAAGTTCTCACAAACTGCGGGACCATTTGACCTAACAAAGAAAAACGTTAGGTATCCATGGTCTACCAAGGAGAACAATGCTTTCAAGAAGCTTAAAGAAAATCTTATCTTTCAACCCGTGCTTACACTACCGGATCTCTCAAAGCCATTTGATGTCCAATGTGACGCTTGTGGTGATTGCCTTGAAGCTGTTTTGCTCCAAGAAGGACACATCATAGCCTATGGAAGTCGAAGGCTCGACCATGTTGAGCAAGCTCTAGGCATATATGAAAAGGAACTCCTTGCAGTTCTACATGCCTTAGACTTGTGGAAGCACTATTTATTGGGGACTCCTTTCAGTTTGCGGATGGATCACCAAAGCCTTAAGTACTTCATGACGCAGATCAAGCTCTCCAACAAACAAATGAGGTGGGAAAATTTCCTTTCTCAATTACGCCCGAGAGTGAATGCGATTTCCATAGCAACTCACAATGATCTATCTTCTTTGATAGATGAGTACACTATTGATCCCAATTTTAAAGATGTGATTTCAGCCCTTGCACTAGGGAAGGGAGAGGAACCATTTACCTTACAATATGGTTATCTTCTCTATGGCAATAGACTATGCGTTACTAACTCACTAGATGAGAAAGTAATGCATGAATCTCATGCTGCTCCTTATGCGGGGCATAGAGGGACTCAGTCTACCCTAGAAGGGATGGAAACATATTTCTATTGGCCTACCATGAAAGCAAACATACAAGAGTATGTTTCTAAATGTGTGGTATGCCAAAAGACAAAGTTTGATAGAGGGAAGAAATCTGGATTGCTTCAACCTTTTCCAATCCCTAATTCACCATGGGAGAGCATATCCATGGATTTTATGTTTGGATTGCCTAAGTCTATCCATGGGAATACAAGAATATGGACGATAGTAGACAGGTTCAGCAAACAAGCTCATTTTATACCTGTCAAAAAGACTATCAAAGCCCATCAAATGGCAACCATCTTCATATCACAAATCTTCAAGTACCATGGCTTGCCAATGTCCATAGTGTCAAATAGAGATCTTAGAATGACCAGTAATTTCTGGAAGGGTCTCTTTGAGAATTTAGGGACAAGGCTAGACTTCTCTTCGGACTATCACTCGCAAATGGACGGCCATAGTGAAATAGCTAACCTAACAATTCTTGATCTGCTAAAAGCCTACGTAATGAAACTAGATCAAAGGTCCCAATGGGAGAAGTACTTACCCTTAGTGGAGTATGCCTACAATAATATTGTACATACCTCCACGAGAAAAGCACCTTTCGAGGTAATTAAGGGAAGATCCAAAAGCCTCCTGCTACTTAAGGTGCATAGGAATATCTTCGCTGCAGATGAGTATAGCCGAGACCTACAAGAATCTTTCCAAAAGATTAAGGATGCTATCTCTATCTCATAGCAAAGGCAAAAGGCTGCTGCTGATAAGCACAAAAAAACGCAAGCCTTTAAAGAAAATGATTGGGTCTTGCTTAATTTCCCAAGGCTCAATTAAGGCATACCACGGGCAAGAATCCTACGGGACACCAAAAGTACTATGCTAAGTTAGCAAAAAGGTACTATGGTCCCTTCCAGATTCTTAGACCAATCAATGAGATGGCCTATTAACTCAAGTTGCCCAGTCATTGGCTCATACACAATGCTTTCCATGTGAGCCTGTTAAAGCCTTACAAAGGAGAGCCACCTCAAGAACTAACTATTGAAGACCCACTGGAGATCGAGGACCAAGAAGAGGTGCTGGAACCCAAGTCCATTCTCCGACATGAAGACAAGGTATTGAGAGGCGGTAAGATTATCCGACGGTACCTTATTAAGTTTAAAAACTATCGTTTTGAAGACACTAGATGGATGCAAGGCATACAATTAAAGGATAACCTAAACCTTGTCAAGGCTTACAACGGTTCCCTAGAGTAAGGAAATGTAGAAATGTTTAAAATGAACAAATTTTTTGTTCTTATAAGACTCTCTTTTTCTTTATTGTGCACAAATGTTAAGAAGTATGCATGCTTAGGATCAACTTTGCGGAGATGACGTCTTCCAAACACCAAGTAGACTAATGTGCAAACATGCTTGCGACAGCTTAGGCTCTCAAGCACCAAATGGATTAGTCATCCATTTTGGAACGATGTCGTAGGGTAAAATAGGGATCCTCTACCCGCTAGAAAAAGGAGTAATGAATAGGCTTTATCTTCTCTACCTCATAGTTGAGGATGACTATGATTTCAAGAGAGAGGTAATGTCATAATAACTAATATCTAATTCTCCTAAATGATGTTAAACTGATCATTTAATATGGGAAAGTACCAAGGGAGAAAAAGCTAGAATATTGGTTAGGCTGGCAGACCGTCGGTCACAGTAGGGATCCAAAGGAGGGAAAATAGGGATCCAAAGAGGGGACCATCTGCAAAAGAGCAATGTGCATTATTGGGCTTCAAAGACCCTAAGGTTTAGCCCATTAAGACTTCCAAAATGCTAAGGTTCCAAAATTCAAAGGTTATGTCCAATGGTCAAAGCATAGGGTAAATTGGATGCTTGTGGGGAGACTCAAAAGTCTTTTGACATCCCTATCCTTGAAGGCGCAAGCCCTTTTACTAGGGGATGGGAGAGAAACACACACACACACGCACACACTCCCCACACACTCTTGCAAGCTCCCTTTACACAAATGGCATAGTGGACACATGTCAGCTCCCTAGCCGAGTTGCCCCCACGGTGCATTCAAATCCTAATGGATGGCCATAGAGGTGGACTAATGAGAATTAGGCTAGAGTAAATTTAGTTTAATTCATTTAAAAACACTTGATAAAAGAACCAATAGAAATTAAGCTCTTTAGAAGACTATTGGACAGTCTTCGAAGGGGTCCAAGGAGAATTCAGTAGCCCAATGGCTTGCCTGATTCCTATTGGCCAGAAGATTAAGGGGTCCAATGAGAGTTTAATTGAATTATTATTATACCTAAAGCTCTCACAAAAGGGGAAAGGGGGACACATGTCACAAGGCTATCACTTATTCTTATTAATTGTCATTGTCTAAGCTTTGCAGGGTCCAATAGGATGCCAACATGAGTGAAAAGAAAGAGGGGTCGACCAAGAGAGAGAGGGGGACTGATTTCGGCAAAGCATTATCACGCGCACGCGCACACACACACACACACACACACACACACTCACTCACACAATCTCATGTGTGGAGTAAAGAAGACTATCTCCTTGTCAATATTTATTGGAAAGCTCATCATATACTCAAAGCTTGTGAGAAGGGAGGCCTATACCAACAACTCTTGGCTTTGTGATGCAAATCCAACCAAGAGCCAAGCTCCAATGCATGCTCATCTCCTCTACCATGATAATTACTAAGCTATGCTAAGCTATTATGAGTGATTATGTGAGGAGACATACTTCTTTCTCGTAAGATTACTCCTTCTTCCTCTTGATCTACTCTCATACCCCGCTAGCTCTAACCATCTTTGAAGGTGTGTGAGGTCTTGGGTTTGAGACTGTGAGGGAATTGATGTTGTGTTTTACAAGTGTGAGCTTGGTGCTTGAAGCTTCCATCTTCATTGCACCAGCAATTTATTGAAGGAACACAAAGTATTGTATTGTAAAATGGCTTCCTTGATCGGGGAAACCTATAATACAAATCCTTTTGGAGGGGGGACCGCCGGCTCCATGTAAATCCGGTCCTCAACTGTTGTCCCACTATTAGCTTAATTTTCTCTCTTTTTGAAGTATTGTTCATGCCTATCTAACTAGGTGTTATGATTTTGTTGCTCTCTCTCCATCCAAGCACTCTTCCTATGCTCAAGAATCTATTCTGATAAAATGCTCAGTATGTCTATGTTATTTTTCGCTACACACAAGTTACTAGACCATTAAATGTTACAAGACATATAAAGTCAAAATGATTATCAACCCGAATTATAATCTTGCACAATTTTTTGAAGTCTTTAAGTCAGTGTATGCTTTGTTTGAACTAGTGCGAGAGTGCACGATGAAAAATATAAGTTAAAAATTCACAATATGCTGAAATGTTTCAAACTTTTAACATGTATTGTTTGATATGGATGAAGTTCTTATAAACTACTTGTTTGCTCTGCATTGTACACGTGTAAACATTGTATTTTAAAGTGAGAATTGTTTCCAATGTTTATCAATATATTTGTGCACATTCCTAAAAGTCTTCAAGTCATGGTTATGGTTTGTCTAAACTAGTGTTAGAGTGTTAGTGCAGTGTGCAGCCACGAATTTGTATTTGATATGTTGTTTTTTTATTGTCCAGTGCTAAAATGATGCCAGGTCAAAAGAAAATTATTATGCGTGCCATTTGAAAAGAATGTAATTTGGCAATATCATCATGTACAGATGGTCGCATACAATAGATTAGTGAAAGTGACGTCTTCATCAAAGACCTCACTAGTGCTCTATGGGAGAACACAGAGCGTAGGCTGTGAGGTGAAGGCCAATATGAGTTGCTGATTCCATCAGGGATTTGAGAATTTGAGCCTAACCACAAGGTTAGGACAGTGTTGGGCAATATGAAAGTGTGCGCTCCTTGCCGCACTGTCGAAGCAAGGGACTTGCCAATACACCGTGTGCGAGCCACAAACGGCTCCAATCACACAACAAGCCTAAACTAGCAAGCTCAAGAGAGCAAAGGGTGTGTCACTCACCGCTCTACGCTCGTCTTCGTGGTGGATTCCTCGCCGCGATGAAGAAGAAGCTGCAGTCGTGCCGCGCTCAACCGCCTCGCCGCCGTCGTGCCTTCGTAATGCTCGATCGCACACACACTCTCCCTCTCTCTCTCTCTCACACACACACACACACAAGGAGGTGAAGAAGAAGAAGATGGAGATGGAGCAAGAGCACTCTTCTATTGCACAAATGAGAGAATGAGTAAAAATTAGGTTTAGTGGGCTTTTATAGGAGCTCACCCCATTCACACTTGGGCGCCCATGCTTAGCCAACTAATCCCTTGAATGTCCCAGTTAGAGTGCGCCTCTCATCGGCGATCACTCTTACCCTTTTCCTATTGGTTCGACAAGCCCGGTACCTGACTCTACCAAATACATAATACACGTCCGTCGTAGGTGATGGGGTGTCCGTGTGCCATGAGGGTAACATGCCCCCCTTCCTAATGTAGATTCCGTCCTCGGAAGCTATTGAGTTGAAGCTGGTTCGTCGAGGTGGAAGAGCATTTGAGATGAATGTGCAAGGCAAAGTCACTGTTTTAGCAAGCGGAATTATATTGCCAGAAATCATGAGGGGAATGTAAAGTACATGTGGAAATGAGTAATTGCAAGACTTATGAAATGTTAGACTGCCATTAAGGACAAATAAATTGCACTTTGAGTAGATTAATTAATCAAGAGTTTTGAGCTTATGGGTGAGTCTATCAATTAGTTAGCTATGACTAAGGTTAAAACAACTACTCTAGTACTAGCTAAGCTAAGAAGATTATCTAAATGCAAGATTCCCTAATTATGCTTTTCAGCTTTGATTAGCCAACTCGCTCTCACAACTGCAAACAAAAGCTTGAAATGTTAACTGTAAGCTCAATGGAAGTCTTTTAATTTTTCTTTATCTTTTTTTAATACTTTTTTACTTTGGGTCACAATCATGTGACGTGTGTGCTTATTTTGTATGTCCGGGGTTTTTTGCTTCTCAAGGAAAAGCGCCCACACTGGGAACCTCTAGGGCTCTAGTACCATAGACAATACATGTGAGTGAAGTACCAATTCAAGCCAGGATTTCTCTTCCAGCATGAGATTTTTCATTTGTGGCACTTATGTTTTTTTTTTTGCTTCCATTTCCTTGGTATTCGCACTAGTGTTTTTTGTTGTTTGAGTGAGCACGCCTTTCTCTGCCTAAAACATTCCTAAGGTCTCAAATACTCGGATAATTTTATTAGCTAGGCCTAGTGGTCAAGTAAATGAGTTAACCTAAAGTCACGGTCTCCTAATCTCCAGGCTCATCCATAAGATTAAACTGGAGTTCAATCAACTTAAGCAAAGACAAATTTATACATCTATAATGGCAGATAACAATCATAACTATTGCACTCAAACAAAGAATGAAAAATCATTATTAGCAATTACACATATCCACCAACATGAATCATGGAAAGTAGTACACCTGGAGGTATGGAGTGGCTCATTTCGTTGAAGCAGATGTCCTCAGCCATGTGGATGGAGATCCATATAAGTCCTACCTAACACATCCAAAAACAGGCACTATACCTCTAGGAGGCATGTCAGCGTGAAAAATTAAAACTCCTAAAAAACAAACTCAAAACACAATCTAGACCCCTAACCTACCTATCTGTCACCCCTTTTAGAATCAAGGAAAGAGGATATTATATAAACCGGGTGGCCACCCTAAGGCTAGGTCTCTATCCTCATCATCTAGATAAATAAAATCGTTGTCCATGAGGCCATAGTCTTCCTCGGTCTCTATTAGTTCCTCTTCATCATACTCTTGTGCAAGCATGCTAATCAAGAATCTCGTGATGCGTGGATACTCATCTTGTGCAAAAGAATAAGCATGTGCCATTGGAGACACATTCGCTACTGGGTAGGTAGGGATCACTAGTTAGCCATAGACGTATCAGCCATTCTAACTCCTCAAAATTTCTCTCACATGCAAGGCTCTCTATCAAATCCCATTCGCAAGAAAGTATAGGGTAGCATACGTAGAACACTTGAGGAAAAGACAAAGGGTACCTTTCATCAAAAATAGAAGTGCATGCCTCTGGTGAAGTAGCCATTTCTGACAAGACAGATAGATTTGGTTAGGCATTTAAAACATAAGAGTTGTTTTTGTGTGTTGCTTGAATTGACACGGTGAATTTGGACTTATATGTAAGATCTGATAGGGTGCTCTCTCATTGCTAGGCGCTCTTGCTCTTTACTATTTTTGTTTTTTTGTGAGTATAAGGCTATATATATACATTCCCTAAGATTGGAATTGAGAGGTCAGGGAGGAAGGTTGAGAGGGGAGCGAGTGAATGATTGATGTTAGCAAACACTCCCCCCTTCCTTGGGTAGATCATACCTTTTGGAATGAGGTCGTCACCTTTTGAAACCAATTGTTCCAAGTTGTTATGGGTGAAGGTTTTAACCAATAGTTTTCGACCGCCCTATGCGTTTCATCTAGTTGCAAGGGTGGTAAGGTACTCTCCCATGATTTTATTTGCAACATTGTTGTAGGTGGTGAACTTACCCCGGGAGGTGCAAACTCTTTCGTGCTTGTATGGATATGTACAGTGGTAGGTGGAGGTTGTGTCGAAGCTTCTATTTGCGTATAGGAACTACATGAAGAGCAAGAAGCTTCATTTGATTTCCCTGTTCCTGAGCTAGGTGGAACAAATCGTTCTTTCTTTGGTACCCAAACTAGCTCTAGAACGGGTGTGTAACATTCCATGATTTTTTCCTTTCCGCGATTTTCAATTTGTTTTGGAGCCACAGGATTGGGTTTACATGGGCCAGGTGACAGGTAAGAGTACACTTTACGTTTGGGCACCCAGATTTGATCATTTCCTTCATAGTATCCTGGGGCTTCCAATAGTCGTTTAGGAATCCACCACAGCGTTTCTTTACATTTCTTGGAGTGAGTGGTACGGTTCTTACTAGGTTTCCGTTTTTTTGCATCAACCATGCTCACTACAGAGGTTTTAGGGACCCACTTGTATGTTTTCTCTGTTATATTAGGATGGTTCTTGTGTCTCAAGCTTTCTTTCAACTACATCAGTTGAAGCTCTAGAGAGTTGGGCTATGGGGACGTATGGTTCAACCTCCTGGACATGCAATGTCTTGGGTTTTATTTCCTTGGGCAATATCTCAGGGACTATGGCTTGAGTGGTAGGGCTAAGAGTTGGTTTTTGCGTTGTAACACCCCCAGTCCCCCAATCAATAGTGCATTTGGTGGCTATCATCCACGTGCGGCCTAGGTTTATATTACCCTCCATAGTTCCAGTAGGCATGACCAAAAAGTCTTGAGCTACAACCCCATTGTCATAACTGACAGAAGTGTGCCAGATTCCAAAAACCGTAGTTTTTTTCTTGTTGACACCCTTGACTTGGATAATACTCTCAGATAGAGGTGGCTTCCCTAACTGACACCACACCCCATAGGATAGCAGATTATATTTAGCACCCATGTCCAATAAGGCGTTATATAGCACTTTTCCATAGGCACTATTTAACTCAATGGGGTATCGTAGAGGTGTGTCAGAGTCCAACCCATCCTCTTTGATTTCCACGTGGAATGCATTTGTGACCCCAAGGTTAGCCTCTCGTTTTTGTCTTATACGTTGTTTTCGCTCCTTAGCCTCAGCTTGAGCTTGTATCTTGTTTAACTCGGTTTGTGCTTTGGCGGCCTTCTTTTGATGAATGGCCCGTAGTTCTTCTTGGCTTAAAGGATCATAATATCTTTTGAATTTACTCCCATTGAGGAATCCAATGGTTTCAACTCCATCAAGAGTTTCCACACGAAGGGTACCTTGTGGGGTAATTTCACATACTCTATATGGTCCTTTACCAGCATATTTCAACTTTTTCTTCTCTTTACGTACTCCATACATAAGGACTTTATCACCAACTTTGATGTCCTTGTCCTTCACATGGCGATCAAACCACTTCTTTCTCCTATCCTTTTCCACAAGAGCATTTTGCACAGCTAACTGTCTCTCTTCGTCTAGTTTTTCTAAGATAAACAAACGCTCGGTTAAGGGGTTACCATTCCATCCTTCTTGCGAAGCTACCCTAAGACTAGGAATGACAAACTCCCAAGGCATAACCGCTTCTTGGCCGTATACCATTTTGAATGGCGTACAATTAATAGCCACTTTATAAGCAGTACGATAAGCCCATAGAGCAGATGTCAACTTCAAATCCCAATCAGTGCGATGAGCTTCTACCGTTTTGGTTAAAATAGAGATTAGAGTCTTGTTGGTGCTCTCGGCTTGTCCATTAGCTTGCGGGTAATAAGGTGTAGACTTATGGTGGGATATCATAAAGGTCGTGGTAAGCTCTCTTATTACCTCATTTATAGAATGGGTACCATTATCACTAACAATTTCAAAAGGGCAACCAAATCTTGTGATAATGTTCTCAAAAAGAAACTTAGCTGTTGTCCTCGCGTCAGCTTTTTGTGAAGCCTTAGCTTCAGCCCACTTTGTTACATAGTCCGTAGCAACTAGAATATATCGAGATTGAGTGTTGCGAGCTGCGGGACTAATTGGACCTACAAAGTCTAAGCCTCATTTTTCAAATGGTTGGGTTACTTTAATAGGATGTAAGGGCATTCTGTCCTTGCGCTGTGTGGTCTTGTAACGTTGGCACTCATCACACCCTTTTGTAAAAAGTGATGCATCCTTAAATAAAGTTGGCCACCAATAGCCTGATTGCAGCACCTTTCTAGCAGTCAGGTCCCCTGAAAAATGTCCTCCTGCTATGCCCATATGTGCTTCTTGCAAGATATACAAATATTCATCCTCGCGGGCACAACGCCTAAGAATATCGTCCTTGCTTAATCTATACAGAGTTCCGGCAATCAAACAATAGGGTTCACATTCTTTTACTAGCCTTCGAGCGATATCCTTACGAAGTTCCTTGGGTGGAAAACCATTAACTAAAAAGTTAACAATGTTCTCACTCCATTCAGGCATAGTCTCAACTATGAATAGGGAAGTATCGGGTAATTCATCATCAACTCCTGTAGGGGCTTCACCATTGGGTATGCGAGACAAATGATCAGCCATGACATGCCTTTTACCGGGTCTCACTACAATCGTGAAATAAAACTCCAGAAGAATTAACAACCATCGTGTGATTCTTCCTGTGGAGCATGGCTTGTTTACCAGATACAGCAACGCTTGATGATCCACATAAAATACAAACTTGTTTGCCAGAAGGTAGCAGCGAAATTTCTTTACTGCATAAACCATTGCCAAACCTTCTCGCTCTGTAGTGGTGTAGTTCCTTTCAGCATCGTTCAATTGACGGCTTGCAAAGCTAATGGGATAGTCCAATTTATGTTCTCCTGGTTGAGTGAGAACACACCCAATAGCAAATTTTGATGCATCAATATGCACATGGAAAATGACATCCCAGTTAGGTGTCCTTAAAATCGGAGCACTTGCTAGTGTATTCTTCAATTGTTCATAGGCCTGGTCACACTCTTCAGTCCATTTAAATTCAATGAGAAGCTTGTACAAAGGACGTGCTATCTCAGCGAAAAATAAAATAAACCGTTGATAATAACCCACGTGTCCCATGAACCTTTGAACTCCCTTGTAATTGGTTGGTGGTGGTAACTCTAGAATCACTTTAATTTTGCTCTCATCGGTTGAGATACCATTCTTGGATACTATATGCCCTAAAATAACTCCATGCTTTTGACCCAAAATTGGCATTTGAACGGGTTCAATGAGATACGATATAACCTACATTTTTCAAACACCTTCCGCAAACATGATAGATGTTCTTTCCAAGAAGAGTAAACACAAAGGTCGTCTAAGAAAGCTTCACAAAACTCTCTCAAATATTCTTTAAAAGCAGTGTTTATTAATCGTTGGAATGTAGCAGGGGCATTTTTTAAGCCAAAAGCCATCACACGAAATGCAAACACGCCAAATTCTGTGATGAAGGTAGTTTTAGCTTGGTCCTCTAGCGCTATCGTGATTTGGTTGTAGCCTGAGTACCCATCTAGAAAGCTATAAGCTTCATTGCCTGCAACTCTTTCGAGTACATGTTCGGAATATGGTAGGGGGTAATGGTCTCTTCTAGTAGCTGCATTAACTTTTTTGAGGTCCACGCACACCCTGAGTTTCCCATTCTTTTTTGGCACGATAACTATTGGCGACACCCATTCAAAGTGTTCAATAGGATATATGAACCCACATTTGATAAGCTTTTCTAGTTCTTCTTGAATGATCTTTGCGTACTTAGGATTCATCGGGTAGGGTCTTTGTTGTACGGGCTTCGCAGTGCTAATCATAGGGATTGTATGTTCGACCACAGAAGGCGGAACACCTTTCATATCATGGTATGTCCAAGTGAATACGTCCTTGAATTCCTTGAGAAGCTCTTTGAGGACCGCCTCTTCAACTTCTGTGAGGTCTTGGGCAATAAAAACAGGTTTTGATTCTTCACCTGGGTCAGCTAATTCTATTTCTTTAACTATTGCCGGACCATCATAGATTCCATTATTCCCATCGATAGGTATTCTTTGGGCTTTTGTGTACACAACCTTTGCTTCCCCTGTGGTGTAAGATTTGAAATGTTCTGGTGCAGGATGCAAGTCTGTGGATTCTGGTTGTGTGTTGGTTTGTGCTTCCATTTCTGCTTTCTTGTGTTGTCGAGCTAACTCTTGGTTTTGACGCCTCCTTGCAGTGCGGCTCAACTTTGGCTTGTCTATGATCTCTAATTGGGCTATGTCATGGGGTCGTGGTCTACACCACATAATATTTTGGAGATATTCACCCCAATTGTCTACCAATTTTCGATGAGCATCACATGCTCCTATATAACTGAGCCATTCTGATGAGGATCTCTTCTTGTTTATCCTAGCACGTACATTGGCTCGATATCGACGCCTCTTAAGGTTTTTCTTTTTCTTATTTGAGACCTACTTTTGATTTGCATTTAGATCTGGCTCACTAAAGGAGTCCTCGTTGGTGTCCTCTTCACTCTCGGAGGAGCTATCATCGGTTGATGTGCTCGGTCCTTCCGAATGTTTTGACTCTGAACTTGCTCCACTCTCTAATTCATGAGATTTAGAATCCGTTTCACTCTGGGAGTCAGTGTCCAAGTCGTGTTGGTCAAAGTCTTCTATTGAGCTATCGGTGTCACTGTCAGATTGGTCCACAATTGCCTTGCCCTTAGAAGATGCATGTATGGCACTTATCATGTTCAGAGGTGCAATTTGTGGTACCTCTTCCCCCTCTGGTGTGACCCAAGTGGTTCCTCTATTTCCCCAGGTATCTATGGTTGCAGCTAGGTGTACCCAGTCTACGTTGTCTGATTCCGTCATACCCGGTAACACATCCATGTAAGGAGAATCTTGGCCAATGTCTGTATCCTTCTTACAAGTGTAACAATATTGTAGTGGGGCCGAGTGAACTGTGGTGTCAGAGCGATGATCAATAATGGTTTTACTCCCTAAGGGGTGTACCTTACCAGTCACCAAATCCACTCTAAGGATAGAGTCTTGGAATTGCAAATAGACATGATTTTTAGACCAATCATGAACCATTTGTGCTTCCCTCATGAATGGTCGTCCTAAAATCATTTCATATGACATAAGGTGTTTAGAGAAATCCATTACAATGAACGTATGTCGTACCTTGTGTCCTAGAACTTTGATCTTAAGATCCTTGAGCATCCCCATAGGTTTGGCTATGGTACCATTTGCCATCTTTACCACAATGTTAGTAACACTGAGGCGGGGTTTTCCCATGGATTCCCAACAATCTTTTGTAACGATGCTAACTCCCGCACCACCATCAAGAATTCCCTTAATAGTTAATCCCTTGGTAGTGATGGGTAGGGTCGCATTAGACTCGTCGCCTTCAAAATACTGTCCTAATTCGTTAATGGGTACCTCGATCACAGACTCGTGTCCATCTAAGTCAAGTGATTGCACATGATTTTCCTCATCAATCATAATCGAGTCAGGCCTATTTGGTTGCGCAAACTGCGGTAATCCCGTTCGTAGCTCTCCATTAAGGAATGCTCGAAGTGCAAGGAATAACTCAGGATCTCCATACAGCTTTGCTATGATCGTGGTTCGGACCTCAGAAGACATGAAGTCCACTAGTTTGGCAACATTCATTGGCGTTTTGCAAGGTGTAGGTCTTTGACTAGGAACTGGTGAGGATGGAATCTCATATTCCTCAATGGGATCAGGTATTCCTTCGTCAAACATCCTTTCCAACAAGAAGGGTGTATGCTCACTTTCTGATGTCCCGTCCTCACTCCCTTCTTGGATGATACTAGATATGGATAACGGTCTATGGTTCATGTGGGGTGGATGAACATGCTTGGGAAACACTGTGTCATGAATTTTGACATGCATGGGTTCTGGTTCTAGTTTCCTTTGAGTCTTCTCCACTAAACCTCTTAGAAGTTTCACCTGCTCAATCTCGTCTACTGGGTTTGGGTACGTCCCTGCGGTTTATCTTGGGGGTCTTGGATTGGATTTGGAAACACTTGTGGTGTTTTCAGAGGCTCTTTATGGTTTTGTCTTATTCGGTTTTCATTTGGTTCCATGTTACGGTTTTCTTTGTCGGTCTTTCCCTTTGTGGTATTGGTTCTAGTCTCCATTGTCTCGATTGAATCTGAATCATCCTCGAGGTCATTCATATACACGGGGTCATCTCCTGTTCCTATGTTTGTTTTGGAACTTGGCTTTGAATTTCCCATATTCTCCGACCTCTTCCTTCGTGTCTTCTTTTTCTTTGCTTGGATAACTGACACGGTATCTCTCTCTTCGAGGATATGGCCTGGCCCTTGAAGCATGGACCGTGTAATCGCATAAGCGGGTGCGACGGGTGGTATTGGCGATGTCACACTAGCAATTTCGACCAAATTTAGGGGTGTGATTTTAGGCGCATTTAGGTTATAGGGGCATTGGGAAATCAAGTGATCTATGCCACAACGATTACATGTGAGTATTGGCATTGCAGACGTGCTCCCTTGATTCATTTGCATCTGTGCAGCATTCTTTTGCAGCCTAATAGGGCACTCCGCTGCTCGATGTGGTCCACCACACTCGTAGCATTGAAGAGGTGGCCTCCTAGCCTGGGTGTTGATATTTTGACCTCTAGATGCGAGAGCAGCAGCTTGATAAACCAGCTTGACTTGCCCCCAACAATCTTCCATGTAGTATATAGGACACTCTTCCAATGTATCAAGTCCGTAGGCAATACTAGTGTCTATTTCCTCCTCACAGCCATCTGCATAAGCATTAGATGGCTCGCAACCCACTTGGTTCATAGGGGCGACTCTTGGATGCGGGGGCTGCGGTCCTAGCACAGGAGGTGGTAGCGGTGTAGCTTGTACAACATTTTGAGATCTAGGGACCATGTGTTGCGGTAGTTGCTCAACAGGTGGAGCAGGCATCAATACAGGAGCTCGAGGTGCATCCGTCCAGGCTACAGGTGGTCTATTTGCCATCATACGTTTGATCATTAAACAATCCTTAGCTTGGTGACCATACCTACCACATGCGTTGCAAGTTCCATTAAATTTTACTCTAAACGTAGGGCACTCACTAGTGCTATGTGGACCTAAGCAAATGGAACACCATTGTTGCTCCCTTCTTGGATACATGTGACTATTTTGAGGGGGTCGATTATCCTTAAGAGACTCTTGGATTGCCTTGGTGAGGTCTGTCAAGAATGTCTCAAATACCTTTGGCTCATTGGCAATGGGCTTTGCAGTCATGGGTTCATACTCAATGGCTTGTGAGCTAGTGGATCTCGTGTTAGTAGACACCCTCATGCCTGCTATCATCACGTTGTCCTCTAGTTGGATTGCATTGGCAGTGACATCTTCCCAGGTTGTGATACCTCTAATCACTAGTCCATTATAGATTCCTTCATTCCTCAACCCTCGAATGAATCGATCAAGCAGTTGGTTATTGTTGAAGCGCTCATTTACAGGGCAGCGAGAGTTTAAGTGCTTTAGACGACTAATGAAGTCTCTTACTGACTCTCCTTCCTTACGTTCGGCCTTCTGTAGGTGAGATGCTACACCCCAAAGCACACCTTCTCGTATGTACTCCTTTAGAAACAACCTTCAAAGGGTAGGGTAGATTGTTTTCTCGTCCACCCTTAGGGTCCTATACCAATCTCCAGCCTTCCCACTTAATGTCAAGCTTAAGGCATTGCACTATGTAGTTCGTTGCGTTCCCCTAAGGAATCACATACTTGTTCAAACACTTCAATGTGTTTTCTAGCATCTTCGTCCCCATTGAATTTTTGCGTGAGTTTGGAAATTTGTACTGCCTTACTTCTAGGCTCTCTATCAGATGCATGACGCATATTTTCCGCGATAGATCGACCTATGGTTTGAGCAAACGCTGCCAAGTCACCTATGTGAGGAGGCAGGGCCGGTGGAGGTACTCTTGGAATCATATGTGGGAGAGGGACGGGTACCGGTCTTGGCATATGTGTGGATGATGCAGGATATGGAACATAACCGGGCATAGGTCCACTCGGATAAGGGCTAGGGGGCGGCACTCGAGGAGCATAAGCAAGTGGTACAATTGGAGGTGTGGGGGCCATGTGTGCATAAGGGGCTAGAGGCACATACGGTCGAGGCCCCATATTAGGTACTATGACACTAGGTAGTGGCACTGCGCTAACCATAGATGTCATCGGTACATTCTCTGTCAGGCTTATCCCTGGAGTGAGCACTGTGTTTTCCTTAATAGAGGGTTGAGCCAAGTTAGGGAAGCTAAAGTTTTCGCTCGGAGGCTCAGATTGCATAGAGACCCCAGGTGAAATGACGTAAGATGGGTCCATGGGGCTCATTAGAGGAGTCTCCATTTGTGATAGAGTAGGCTGTTGAGCCTTGCTCGTATCCAGAAATCTCATGGGGCCAGTTGAGAGTATATTTACCCCTCGGTTTTGCCTTTCTGATTGAATAATGCCATGGATAACATTACAGATCATTTTCTGTTGATCTTCGATGCTCGTGGCACTAGAGGTGGATTGTACAATCTCTATCCATCCTACATGGTAGGCGTGGCCAGAGTGTAGATCCGTCAACACCTCAGTGTGGAGGTCGTATGTCCAATGATCATTAATGAACAATCCTTCTAGAGTCGACGTGTTAACGGTTTCTTGTGAGGTAGAAGCAATGTTGCTCCCCGTGGTTTTACTTGTCACCAACGGTACTCTAGAGGGAACTTCTGAAGGAGGCAGCTCAACAGGGCCTTCTTGGTAAGAAGTTGGTAGGATATCCACATGGACACTCTTTGGGGGTGTGGGGTCCACGTGCGATGTGAAAGGAGAGTCCACTTCCCCACCCCCTTCGTGTGCTTCATTTGCATCAGGTTCCGAGCGAGTAGCTCCACCTAATGTTTCCATGAAACGGCTAAACATACTAGTACTAGGCTGTGGAGCTTCGGGAGGTGCATGGCCTTCTCTCTCAGTGTTTTGGGTAGGGTATGCTTCCATGATTTCTGAGTCGGAGGAGGAATCACTAGCGGCTATTTTAGTGTCTTGGGTGGTGCTACCTTGTGTCCCCGCTGAGGGTCTAGAGCTTATCGTGGATGGGTAATGGGTGTCCGTATGAACAGAGGCACCCTCAATATGCTCGTGTTCTAGCACCCGCCCAGAGCGTAAGTGCATGTGCTTTTGATACCCTAAGGTGTCAGAAAGCTGCTCTAGGAGGCCTTGTGACTAGTTTTTAGCGTGTTTTTTGTTTGTTTTTTTACTAGATTTTTTAGAGTGTGTCGTGGAATGGGCCGTGTGATAGCTCGAAACGAGCGTATCGGTCAGAGGGTCGTGCCGTGCTTTACAGCCCTCCGTTTGGTCACTCTATGCCCTCGGAATCCCTAAAACTGTCAATTTCCAGTAGGGAACTAGGCCCAAACTAGAAAGTCTAAGGGTGCAAGTGGGAAGAGAAAGGAGGAGAGTGGAGGACTTGTCCCACATGCTCTCATTCTCTCTTGAGGGAGTAGGGTATATATATAAGAGTGAGTCTAGTACGTATCATAAGACTGAGGACTGAGGCCTGGGCCTGGGCCTGGGGCTCCCGATCCCGATCTATCTTTTATACAAACCAACCCGTCCGTTTTAAGAGTCACGTTTTTTATTTTCGAAAAATTTAACCACCCGCTCACTCGCGTTTTTATTTTCCGATTTTTTTTTAAAAAAAATTTTCCAGATTTTTTTTTCAAAAAAATAAGTTATTATTATTATTATTTTTTTATAATGCAGAAATGCAAAAAACGCAGAAATTGAAAAAACGCAAGAAATGCAGAAAATTGAAAACGCACAGAAATTGCAGAAATTGAAAAAACGCAAGAAATGCAGAAAATTGAAAAAGCACAGAAATTGCAAAAATTGGAACTTGACAGAAAATTAAACGCAAAAAATGCAGAAATTGAAAATTAAATGCAGAAAATGCTAAAACGCAAGAAATGCTAACTATGCAGTGCAAACCAGAAAACGCAAAAAAAGAAATCTCCACACAACTACACACACTCATTCCCTGCCTTTCCTATGATAGAAATTGCACCACAAGAAAGCGTAAAGTGCTAACCGAGCTTAGTGTAGGGCATATCCCCGGCAACGGCGCCAAAAATGTGCGCTCCTTGCCGCACTGTCAAAGCAAGGGACTTGCCAATACACCGTGTGCGAGCCACAAATGGCTCCAAGCACACAACAAGCCTAAACTAGCAAGCTCAAGAGAGCAAAGGGGGTGTCACTCACCGCTCTACGCTCGCCTTCGTGGTGGATTCCTCGCCGCGATGAAGAAGAAGCTGCAGTCGTGCCGCGCTCAACCGCCTCGCTGCCGTCGTGCCTTCGTAATGCTCGATCGCACACACACTCTCCCTCTCTCTCTCTCTCTCTCACACACACACACACACAAGGAGGTGAAGAAGAAGAAGATGGAGATGGAGCAAGAGCACTCTTCTATTGCACAAATGAGAGAATGAGTAAAAATTAGGTTTAGTTGGCTTTTATAAGAGCTCACCCCATTCACACTTGGGCACCCATGCTTAGCCAACTAATCCCTTGAATGTCCCAGTTAGAGTGCGCCTCTCATCGGCGATCACTCTTACCCTTTTCCTATTGGTCCGACAAGCCCGGTACCTGACTCTACCAAATACATAATACACGTCCGTCGTAGGTGATGGGGTGTCTGTGTGCCGTGAGGGTAACAGAAAGTCTCTTGCAGAGACTTATATGAAGATATCCCTTCTGCCTGCGATATGACAAAATTAGAGCTTTGGGAAAAATTATGGGAGGAACAGAATGTTAAGATGAAGCGTGTGAAAGCTCAAGACCAAGCTTCCTTACCCAAGAGATTGAAGATGGCCCAAGGTGTGCAAGCAGCTGTGGGTGGCTGATCAGATGCCAGTGGCACCGGCACAATCATGCACATGGATTTGAATACCAAGTGCGCTCATCTAATTGGCATTCCCCACAAGGCCTTGGTAAAAGGTACAAGGGTTGGAGCAGGCTCTTTTGGTGTGTGCACATTGTACACCATCAAAGGTATCTCTTTCTTTCTAGATCACATTACATATGTGGAAAAATGCTACAAGGGAGGGATGAGGTGAAATTTGACAGCTTCCAAACAAATCAAGAAATGCAAAAAATTCACTTCTTCATTGTAGGATGCATTGGCTTTACCATCAAAGCTCCCTGGATCACAATATTTCCATAGTACAATGGGCGAACCTTGGGGGACATGATGTGCTGCTTGCCATTTGCCCACGGAGCGTTCAGACACCACATGCATAGGCTACAATACAGCTAGAGGTCACTGCCACCAAAAAATCAATGCTTACTAGAGATAGAGACAACACAGATCAAAGTAGTGATTGAGCAAATGCCAGCAATCTATCATGCCTTAGTTGATGGCATTGTTGCTGCTCACTCGGTTTGGTATAGTGCTCAACGACGTACATCCGTTCAACATAATGTTGGACTTTACTCGCACAAATAAACCCCGTGTTGGCATCATTGATTGGGGAATGATTCTGAGAATGCCAGCTAAGCGCGTGTCAATTAATTATCCGCATCCAAGCGGACAGTCAAACCCTGTATTTTAGAGGCACAGAAAGCAAGGGAGGCAGAGATTGCAAAGCGACCGTCGATTTCTCCAGAACTATACGATACACGGTGTATAGATGTGTACACAAAATTGAGCGACGTTTATGCATTGGTTTATCTATTCGACATACTGATAGATTGTTGGAGTGCAGCCAGGAAAGTTTATTTTCCAAAAGAAGTATTTTACCACCCCGAACAAGATGTTATGAGGGCCATTCAGATTAAAGTAGGCTGTTGGATGAAGTTAAGAGTGTGGGAAAATAGAAGAAATGCATCTGGTGTTTTGATATTTTTCAAAGAACATTTAAAGACAGACCCTAATCCTGTCGAGCAATCACTTCTTGAACTTGCACCATCTTTTTACCCGACCTAAACATTTTTGTGATATACATTTGTCTTGTCCAGGGTATTTCATTTGTATTGAGGTGTATTATTTGGTTTTGGGTGGTTCACCTCATTGAGTCATGTCTTGTATTTCAATCGGATCAATTGTCTTGTATTTTAATCGGATCAATTATCTTTAGTCATTTCAAATTTGTCGTGTTATGCGGGGTATTTCTAATTTGTCTTGTGGTTCAATTGGGTCCGTCAGTTGTGATTTTGTTTAGTTGCATCAGTTGTGATTTGATTTAGTCGGCACGACATCTTATATAGTGGACGAGATGGATCTACTTTGTGTATCTGTGAGACTGTTGAATCATGAGAATATGGTTTTGTCAATGACATTGAATATTTGTCTATTTGTCCATTGCAACTCTAAGATAAAATGATCGATGAAGAACAAGTTTGTGGCACCCAATCAGTGCCTAATAATCAACAACAAGTGGCTGTTAATGCATTTGAGTGCATGAAGTCTCTAGCGCACAGTATGTCGGCACAACAAGCGTCGCACACTGCTCGACGACTTTCAAAATGGAAAAATCCAAACCACATGAAATGGAAAGAGATCAATAAAGAAGTGACCAAGGAAATTATCAAAACAATATGGCCATGTGAGGACACGGAGATAAAGAAAGGAAGGTGGAAGGTATCGAATTGCCTTCACAAAGCGAAAACACTGAGGGGATCTACTTGAAGGTTTATGGTCATCCACTGCACAATGCAGATTGTGCATTATATTTTGCAAAAATGTTATATGTTCATTTTGTCCAACAACGACCAGTAGACTTTTCGTCGAAGGAGACAACTGTTGCTACTCGTGATATCAGGGAGAGTTGTGTCACTTTCACCCGAGATGAGCTGGCATTTATAGTTGAGGGCGCCAACTAATAGTTAAAGAGAGAGAAAGATATTTACACGACACAACTGGCAGAGAAAGATGTAGAAATAACACGGCTTTCTATAGCCACCCAAACACTTCTCAGAGGTCCGGATGGAGAAAAGTATTCATCACTTAAGCCAAGACGTTCAGAATCTGACACAACGAGTGAATCCTCCACTTGTACAAGGGACACACACAATCACCTTGTCTTGCATCTAGATTTGGTCCCCTCGTCTACCTTGGATGCATATTCATCTTCCCAATGTCTAGTTTGCTACAAGAATTTTGATGGATGGAGTGGATACTATACATTGACATGTGCCCATTATTATCACTTCGTCTGTCTTATTTCTTTGATGCAAAATAGTAGTCGATGCGCAATCTGTTCACAAGATATTCCAAAAGGAATATATGTTATGTTTGGCATGGCCAATGAGTATAAATTCAAGCAAGCCCACCAAGATGCGCCTAGAGCAATTAGAAATTTTTTTGGTGACCAAGATACTGGTTCTGAGCATAACAATTGAGATCAACAAACTATGTATAATCACGAATATGAAGCATTGTATATGATCAATTCACATTGAATACAAGCTCTTTTATAATGGGTTTTGACACAATCTTTATTCTACTCTCAAGATATATTGAATCTGTGAAGTTGTAATCTGGTTCTAAGTCTGAGTGTTGTGGGTCTCCTTGTAATTCAACTTCCACATCTATTACCAGATTCCCTTCTGTTTTGTCTATATTGCATTGAGATACACCAACATTGAACTCTTCTTCGTCTTTGTTTTAACAATCATACAACCAGGTTGGCATTTCCTCCTTGTAGCCAATACTTTTGATGCGATGCAACATCTTTTCATTGCAAATGGCATATACACTATTTTTTTTTCTCTGTCTACTAATAGTCTGTTGTGGATAATGCTATGAACATACTTGTACATACTCCAGTTTCTCTCTGAACTTGAGTTTGCTGCACATTGTGCCAATAATTTCATTGCAAGGGGACGTAAGGTCGAGTAATGCTCTCCACCATTTATCATCCACCACTTCCATGCAGGTTGCTCTTTTGCCATTGACTATATAAAATCATTCGCAAAAGGACCTTTTTTTAATCTAAATGCACTCATTTCTTTGATACAATCAATTCGGTCGTGAACTTTGGAGTAGAACGTGTTGACCACGTGATAGAAATCATTGACGACCTTTGTATTGGACATCAGATCTAAATTCCAATACTCCGGATCGAGCATGTAAGCCACACTATGGAGTGGACTATGAGCACTCTTCCATCTTGCATGAAAATACTTGGCCAAAATTCTTCACTATTTGCCAGAGAATGGTAGTCACCACTCCTTCTCTACTACAGACTCTTTCAGCTCCTTGGGATTTTCAAGCCTCTGTTGGACTGACCACCATGTTTGCCCATATTTGGCACCTTTTGATCAAGGTTTCGAATCACAAACATAACGGACATCATTACATGGTATGCATCCATTACACTCCTCCACCAAGCAGCCTTGTTTATGTTTCCACACGTAGATAAGTAATTTTCTCTTTCACTTTTTCTTTCTACTTAAGCTACCATTCATCAAAGGCTGTGCAATTGAAAGTGTCAATCACAGCACACTTATTGCGGAGAAGTGATTCCAATGTATAAAAATACGTGCAAAACGGAGTTTTAGCAGGAAGTTTCAACATCACTGACTTGCCATTCTGTATAAATCAAGCACTCTTTGTCGTTTCAAGATAAATTTCACAACCTGATGCGCTATGCCAATTATTTTGGTGAACCATGTGGTTTCTTCACTAGTGTACCAATCCTTCAACACCAAGTTTAACTGTGCGTATTACAATCATTGATGAAAATGTGTGGAAAGCACTTCTTTATTAATTTACTAGCGTTTTTATAATTTTTTTGCGTTGTCCATGACTACTTGAAAGACATGTTCAACACCAATTTCTTTAATTACATTAATCAAGACCTCAGAAATGTATTTGCCACTTTTAATTGCACCAAAATCACATTGATCAGTGGTCTTCTTTGAACATTTGACCAACCATCACTCAGAATTGTGCATCTTGAAATCGAAATATTCCCAAGAGAACATTTTGTATCCTCTAATAAGAAGGAGCTGAAAATCCTGGGCCAAACTCATCGATTTTCCTTTAAGCGGCCATCCAATGATTGTTGTCTACTACCATGACCAGAGCACTTCTAATGAAGAGACTGCATCCGAAAGCTTTGATGCAATGATTTTTGATGCATTTGACCAAGTCCACCTTCATTGTGATGCTTAAAAGGAACGCTACTTAACATTTCCTCTCCCTGTGCAGGCTGTTCTCTAAGGTTAGTTGGCGTCACCACAGGATCAATAGAGTTAATATTTGGCTCTGACTACGCTTGACTTGCATCCATAACAGAGCTATATATCTGCTGTCTCTTACCTCTTTTTTAGCGAGCTCTTCTCTCAAACGCTTTGCAGTTGCATGCTACCCAAAAAATGGTCCCTAATACGTGGTGCACCGGCTAATTTTGTTGTGAAGCAAATTTTACATTGCCACTCCATATATCGACCACATATGTTGTGAGCCGGGCAGGCATCGGGCCTCTGGCTATGGGAGGTGTGAAAGAGAGAGAATAGCAAACACTGAAAGATCTGGCAAATACCGTAATCATCAATTAATTGATTAACGCTTTGAGTAAACTTACTTCTTAGCCAAGGCGGGCTGTTAACAGCACCGTCACTTGGATCATTTGCTAACTAGGAGTTTAAGCTCCCGTTTTATAGGATTAACCGGGCCGTTAACGACACCGGACTTAACAAAATGTTTAATCAATCTTCGGACTGATGTCGGTGATGAAAATTCTCTTTTGCCACTTTAATTGCTTCAACTACCCGTGGATTCTGCAAGCTTCAATTCTGCTCACTGGCTCAATCATCAAGCTTCAGTTATTATCGGTTATTGTGCAACTTCTTGTTTTGTGCGTTTACACTGCCTTATTTGCTTCTCACGAGCCTCGACTTCTCCTTTAATCAACTTGATTTTTATTGCTTGCAAGCTCTGTATACCTTTGATTACCTCTTTTCGAGTATCCTTTGCTTGTGCAAAGCAACCTCCTCAATCAAGGCTCGACCTTGCTTCTGATCCGAGAGAGAAGCCTGCTTACTCATGGATGAGAGACACCCTCTTGCTTGCTTATGTATGAGAGAGAGAGCCCTTTGCTTTACTTTACCTCTTGTGTCGCTTTGCTTCTCCAACACGAGAGTGCCTTTCCCTTGCTACCTGCACGTCTTCCCTTCTCTTTGTATCCTTTATTTTGCTAGCCAAGGACGAGAGCAAGAGAGAGAGAGCTTGCTCCTCGCTCCTTATGTTTCACAGCTTTCCCCACACCTCTCCTCTCCTCATTTTGGTTGGAGGAAGAGAGAGAGAACACCCTTTGTTTAAGCTCAAGAGAGAGGATCAAGCTCCTCCTACCGTCTCCACCATTTTCCTTCCCCTTCTTTTCCCTTTACTTTCTTGCCTTATTGCCCTACTCAGTGATTCCCTTCGCTTCCCTCTTCTCCCTTCCTCCTTTGTTAGTCGAGGATGAGAGAGAGCGAGCGAGAGCCTGAGATAGGCTTGTTTCCACAGCCGTCTTTATATCCAAGGTGTGTCTCAATCTATGAATATCACTCCATTTGTGTAAGAACGTATTCACCGCATCCTTGTTGCGATCACGCTCTTCCCCGATGAAACTCAGGAATGGTGATATTCTTAAGTAATGCATTGCTACCTTCTGCATCTTCTGCAACACTTGTCTCTTGGACTCCTTGAGTCGTGCGATCTTGGTTCCCTTGAACCTTGCCACTTGTGGCTCCTTGAGTCGTCTGTGAATTCATAAATTTCACAAGTAACTCTGTAAGATTGGTAACATTTGCATTGAGTGCAGAGAGGTTGCTTTCAAGTACCCTTTGGAAATGTTCCAAAGTCTTAAAAGAAGCCATATCTACAAGCCCATGATCTCCTAGATCATCATCATCATGCATATGAGTGTCAGCAGCACCCGTGGTGCCCTGATTTTGATCTACGTGCTCAAAATCAAAAGTGTATGTAGGTGGGATATCCTCACTGGCCATGGTAAACACACACTACTATAAAGAGAGAAAAAACGTCAACTTGTACCTTGTGAAATTGAAGTCTGTGTGTATTGTATGCTCCGCGATTTGCGTTGCATACAAACCTTGCCTTGCGGGAATTATAGCGCTTCACGTGTCGTTCGTCGTAAGAACACTTTTGTTGGCTCTTCACAAAAACGCATCGTTTTTGTGAAGGCTTTTGCTCACTTTGACGCTACCTCCTTGAGGAAAAATGAATTTTTGGAGGAAAACTTGGCTTCCTCCAAGAGGTGAAAAGGAAGGTGAAACTACTTCCTTGAAGTTTTAAGCTTTCCCTTTCCTTCTAACTTTCCTTTCAACACAAGTATGCTATCTTTCCTTGTTAAACATGATAGCGGGAAAAAGAGTAGTGCAATCGGGTGGCCTCTGTACTCGTGCACACTCCACAAACCACGCCTCATGCAAACAAGCAAAGAACAAAACAAAGGGGGCACCACCCTAAATCAAGAGGTTTAGGGACCTCACACATAGTGCACATAGGCAAGTGAGACTTCTGGCATTATGATGGCATCAAAACATATGGCAAAACACATAGAAATGAAGCTTAGGGACCTTATGTAACATATATATACACAAGACATCAGCTTAACAATACAACGGCATCTGATCATACATAACAAGGATATAGAGAAGCAAGCCAAGGATGGCATAATCCCTTGTCAAAAACAATCAACCCAGCAAGTAGGTATGATCCTACTAGCAACACATCAATACCTTAGAGAATGATGGCGAGGATGGTGGCCATGGAGCATGAGAGAAGACTCCTTATTTAGGTTTTAGGGCTAGTAATGTAGCATACTAGAGGGAGAGAGAGAGAGGGAGAGAGAGTAGAGCTCCATCCATAGCTCCTCGTTGTGAGCAATGTCGTCATAGCTTCGTTGCTTGGTGAAGTGGGTGAAGTGTTGGTTTTGAGTGAGAGAAGGCCTCCTTATATAGGTTTCTGAGAGGGTTTAGGATTAGGGATAAACATGCTTAAATCCGTTGATTGGGGTTACTTTTTGCTTAGGGTGGTCAACAGATTGAGGTCACCTAATATGTCACCATCAAGATATTCTCTAGAGTGATGTGAGAGGGGAGGGTAAATGCTGATTTTTCTGATTGTGACACATGGGGATAAGGCCTTGACTAGCATTTAAGAGCAGTTAAGGTGGCTGTTGAAACTGGAGGTTCTGCACATGTCAGGGGGGGACCTACGGGGGGGGTGGCAGCTGGGTCCTCCTGAATATCAAATTCTCAAAAAATCCTCAACCATGGCTTCTTTTGACATGTGTTCTTTGAAAAAATCAGCATGTCTCTTTTCAACTCAAAAGTCTTTATCCCTGTTGACTCACCTTTACCATAAGATTTTCTCCTTTTCTCCTCCTGTAACTGCATTGTTGATGCCCAATCACTGCTTCTAGTAACAGTGAACTGTTACCTACCAAATACTTATGGTGCAGTAAAAAATATTTACCATGCGTAAAAAAAGTTACTGTAGGTAAAAAGTGATTTGTATTTACCATGTAGGTGAAAAATATTTACTGTAGGTAAAAAATATTTACTGTCGGTAAAAAAGTGAAAACGGAGTATGCTGTGTTGTGAGTCCACACGAACATCCTCGTGTAAATTTCACTAGAAATTCACACCTAGAATGGGCTATTCTGTAAGATATAGGTTGTAGGCATGCATAAGAGCTCGTTCCACGTATCTTCTGTCCATGGCACTTTTTACTCTTTAGTGCTTGTGAAGTAGATTTTTTTTCTCTTTTGAGATCCCTTGGACTAGAGTATCCTCATCTCCCCAACAACTGACTGTGCCTTTATTGCATCTTCAGAAGGAGTCCTAAAAACCATGCATCATATAGCCCTCCCCCTTAAGCTAGAGGTATTTGATGCCTCTAGCTGTAGGTTGTGCTACAATAGGGTTCTCTTGAATACTTACCCACCTGGTACCAATTGAATTTTCCATGTTACTGCTTTCTTGGCTGATGCACCCTGTTTAGTCCTTTCTGATGAATAATTGTATGCATCCATGACTAACAACTGGTCTCCTAGACCCTTGAAAGCCATACCCCATCCATTGTCAATATCCGCTTTCAGTGGTAGCATTCTCTTTTTTTCTTTTTTTCTTCTCTTTTTTTCGTTTTTTTTTTTCCTTGAAATGACTATGTACATGATTGTTACCTTAGTTGGAGCTCGAATATGATGAGCTCTCCTCTGAACCATCCTTAGCATTGATTTCACCAGCATATGGCTGTGAAAGACGACATTGGTAGGCCTTCAATCGCCAACCATTTACCGGGGTCTGATGTACCTTACCATCTAGGTCATCTAGTTGGTAACTACCATTTGAGAACCTCTGTATCACTACAAAAGGGCCTTCCCACTTAAGCAAGAACTTACCATCCTTCCTGCGATCAAAGCGATTGTCGTATCTGAGCACTAAAGAACCTTCCTTGATACCTTTCTTGACAAGGTTGCGATTGAACTTCTTTCGTTTCTTCTCTGCCTGGGCTGCATAGTACTTCACTGCTGACTCTCGATCTAGCCCTAACCTCTCCAAATCGATGATTCTTCCTTCCACCTGATTCTCTTGACTATCCTCTTGATGTGCTTTTAGAACTCGGAGGCTCGCTAGCTCCACTTCTATAGGCAATAGTGCCTCTTTCCCGTAAACCAAGTGAAAAGGTGTATACCCCAAGGATGTTTTAAAGGATGTTCTGTAGGCCCAAAGTGCTGTATCTAGGTGTTTGTCCCATGCCTTAGGATGTAAATGCACTTGCTTAGTGATGATTTTACATATAAGACCATTTACCTTTTCCACAAGACCATTGCACTGAGGGTAGTATGGTGTAGAGTGCCTGCGCTTGATTTTTAACTTGCTCATCAATTGCCCGACTAAATCAGCTCGAAATCCTGGTCCCCTATCCGTGAGAATCTCCAAAGGTGTGCCAAAACGGCAACAAAGGCATTCAAAAATGAAATCACTCACGTCCTTGGCTATGATGCGCTTTGTGGGACGAGCTTCTACCCATCTGGTCATGTACTCCACCCCCATAATGATGTATTCCTTCCGTGATTGAGTGCAAGGTAGTGGCCCTATTGCATCTATCCCCCATTTTTCAAATGGCCCATAGGTTTTGATTGGATGCTGATTTTCATGGGTAAGACGCCTTGGTCCAGCTTTTTGGCAAACCTCACATGTGCGGCACCAATGTTGTACATCTCGATGGAGGCTTGGCCACGTGAACCCTGCTTGTAAAATCTTTCTGCTAGTAATCTCTTGTGCAAAGTGGCCACCACACACACCTTCATGACAACTAAATAAAATATCCTTTATCTCTTGGGATGCAGGAACTCTCCTTAAGACAGCATCTTTCCCTCTACAATACAAGTCCTCATTCACTAAGCTATAGCTGGTATCCTTTTTTGCCAACCACCTACGTTCACTTTTACTCATACCAGAGGGTGCTTCACAATGCTCAAGAAAGTAAAGTAAATCATGAAGCTCCTCCTTTCCCTGGTATAAAGGACTTTTCACAAGGATAGCACCTACTATGAGAGTTTGTAGTTCTTCACCTGCTAAGGCATCTGCTTCTCGATTTTGATCTCTAAGTACAAAGTGCACTCGAACTTCTTTAAACCCCTTCAACAAGGCCTTTGCTTCCCTCATCTTAACAGACAATTTGTCATTTTTACAGGCCCATACACCAACCATTTGCTTAACAATCAACATGGAGTCACCAAAAACATTTAGCTTTGTGATGCCCTGAGAAAGACAACATTGCAACCCTAAAACAAGGGCATGGTACTCTGCCTCATTGTTAGAATGAACCTCTTTTAGATGAAACCCTTTTGCAAAGATCTTCTCCTTCTCTGGACCTAATATTACTATGCCTGCTGATGCCTTGTCTTTGGTCCTCTTGTAAGCCCCATCAAAATACAGACTGTGTGCTCCCAGTAGAACTTCAGGCTCCGGGATAGGCGGTACCTTACTAGGTGCCTCTTTCTTGGCCTTCTCATAACACCTTTGTGTGAGGACATCTGCCAAACAAGCACGGGTGGAATCCTCTACTTGTAGTGTGTAGTCAAACTCTTGAAGCTGCACCACCCACATTGCTATTCTTTGAGACAATTCCATGTGTTGTAGGGCATATGGAAAAACCTCCTCAGTTGTGATCACCACAAATTGTCTCGGAAGTAAGTAAGCCCGAAACTTCTCCACTGCAAACTTAAGAGCTAGCACCAATTGCTCAGTTGCGCTGAAACCCTTTTCAGCAGCTGTCATCACTCTACTAGAGAAGTAGACTGGTCTCATGAGAGATGTCTTTGGGTCTTTTTGCATCAAGACAGCTCCTAGAGCTTCTGGACCTACACTAGGATTTACATAGAATAATTCACCCCATGTGGGTTGTAAGACGACAGGCAATGAGCTCAAAATGGTTTTAACTTCTTGAAAGCACCTTTCACCCTCCTCACTCCATGTCAATGTAGTGTGTTTAGTGAGCTGCTGCAAAGGATAGATTGCCTGAGAAAGGAGATGTATGAATCGTCCCATGTAGCGAACCTTTTGAATGAAGGAGACTAGTTGCTTCACGTTTGAAGGAGTAGGTAAAGCTAACAATGTCTTTACCTTTTCAGGGTCAGCCTCAATACCATCTTGAGACACAACATGGCCTAGTAGAGTGACCTTGCTCTCACCTATGTGGCACTTGTCTTTATTCAATTGCCCACCCAATTGGGCCAGACGGGTGAAACCTTCATCAACCTGGGACAGATGTACTTCCCTAGAGCTGTAAATGCAAAAATCATCAATGAAGACTCGTATGGACTTACCAAAGTAAGGTTGAAACACCAAGTTCATAAACCTCTGGAAAGTAGCTGGGGCATTAGTTAAACCAAAAGGCATAACTCTATAAGCAAAACACCCCCAAGGTGTTATGAAGGTAGTCTTTCTTTGGTCTTCATCTGCAATTCTGATTTGGAAGTAGCCTGAGTACCCATCACACATTGTGTACCTTTCATGACCAGCCACTTCATTTAGTATTTCAGCTTGAAAAGGCAAAGAAAAATGGTCTCTTTTTGTGGCTGCGTTTAGAGGCTTGTAATCCACACATACCCTCCACTTCCCATTTTTCTTTGGTGCTACCACAACTGGAGACACCCACTCAGAATCTTCCACTGGGTAGATAAATCCTGCCTTCAGTAATCTTTTTACTTCTTTTAAGAGTGCATCTTGTTGCACTAGCCCTAATCTCCTTAGCCTTTGCACCACTGGTTTGGCACCTTCCTTTAATTGGATATGGTGTTGGGTTACCGTCACTCCTTTAATGTGCTCGTAATCAGTTATAAAGAGGCCAGCATGCTTCTTTAGTACCTGCAAATAGGGTTCTCTCTCTTCTTCTAGTAGGTCCTTAGCTAGCATCTCCTCTAAGCCTGTGGCTTCTTCCTTGTTTAGAGAGTCTTGACCACCTTCTCCTTCTGGGTTTCGCAGTATTATACCCATGACTTCCAAAGAGCTAGCATCCTCCTCAGATGACTCATCCTCAGATGAAGAGCAGCTGCTTGTGCTCCATTCATCCATAGAAGTCTCCATCTCTAGGTCTTGTTGTCTACCCTGATTCATGTCATACACAATTTTTTGTTGCTTGCCACCTACCTTATGATTTGGTCGCAACTCAAGGGAACCTGTCTCCCAATCTTGCCTAGCTTTCATAGCCATAAGCCAAGGTTTTCCAAGGATTAGCGGATAGCCCTCCCCCTTAGTTGGGATCACATAAGCATCAATTGAGATTGCCACACCAAAAGCTGAAACCTTCACTCCATTAACCTTTCCCACACAAGCGACCCTTACATTATTTGCCATCTTAGCTTGTAAGGAAGTTTGCTCGTTTACTTCCAAACCCAACCTGTGCATTAATTTCTCTGTCATAACACAAATCTCGGCTCCACCATCTACGTACACATTGGAGACTCGCTGACTCTTAGTCTCTGCATCAATGACTGGCACGATATCCTTCATGCCTCTTGCACTAATAGACCACACTGACTTTGCCTTAGCCCTCCTGGTGCTGAACATCTTAGACCAGGTTCTACGCATCTTTGGGGAAAGGTGGAGGAGTTGCTGCCATGAAATCTTTGGTCCTTGCTTACTCACATCTGCTACCAGGTCGTAAGGTATGGATCCTACCCCAAGTGGAAATTCTTCTACTCCTATGTGCCTCCTTGACCTACTCTTCCTTTTTTGTCTCCTATCACTTGGGAGGAACCCTCATTCCCTTTATCCGGCTCTGAAGCTTCCATTTCATCAGTTCTTTGTCTCCTAACTCTCTTTATTGGCATGGCAACAACTTCCTCCATTTTTTCTTTCCCTTTATCCTTACCATTGTCAAGACTTATGACAGAGACAGCCCTGTCCTCCCCTCCCGATGGTAGTGGAGGGATCTCTGCTGGTGCTTGTGGTGGTGGAGGAGGGGGTCTCAATATTTGGATTGGTGGAGCCATGTGTGCATTTTGTCCATTTAGTGGCCTAGCTCGAGGAGGAGTGACTTGCTGGCGAGGAGGCCGTCTTTGATTACCATTTCCTTGATAGAGTCGTGGATGGGGGCAATAATACATGTCGTGACCCACCTCTCCACAGTTGTAGCAAATGTACTCACGTGCTTGCCTTTGTACTTCTTGTCTATTTCGTTCATTTCCTAGCTGGGGTGCCCTTACACCTTGAACCAGATTGATGGACAGGCTCTCTAGTTGATTGGTGATTTGTTGAAGTAATTCTTGTTGAGAGGACTCTTGGTCTGTTGCTCCTGTCCCTGCTACTACCCTTGCCGTAGGTTGAGCTAGCGGTGGAGGCTCCATTCCCCCTTGTAGTTGAGCTTGGAATTTTAACTTCCTATCCTTCTCCCTTGCATAAGTCATAGCTTTATCAAAGATATTTGGGAATTTACCTTTTACCTTTTCTCGAAGGATGGGGTAAAGCCCTGCCAGGAAACAGTCCTTCTTTAGGCATTCTGGCGCCCTTTCTGCTTCACCTAGTGATGCACACCATTTCTCCCACAGGTTGGAAAACTTTCCTTCATAGCTTCTATAGTCATTGGGTGATGTTAATTGGCGTAGCTCATGGCGGAGAAATTCTTCGATGAAGGCCATCTTTAAGGACTCCCAGTCTCTTCTTTCTTCAGGTGCCAAAGTTTGATACCATAATTTTGCACCTTCCCTCAAGACCAAAGGAAAGGCCCTTAACTTAGTAGCTTCGTCATCCCTTCCCGATACCAGAAAGGCCATTTCCAAATTATCCAAAAAGTCTGGAGCAACCTCCCCAGGCTTACCATAAAAATTAGGGAAGGCCATAAGTGAGAGAGTAAACAATTACACAAACAGCTCCAATTTATTTTAAAATAGAGTATGGTAATTACAATTTGGAGCTTTAGCACAACTTAGCTCAAAATAGGATGAAGATCGACACATCAAAGGAATGGTAATAGTCTAGTAAGGGTAGAACGACAGGATGAGGAGAGCGCAAGATTTCCCCAAGTCTCTCGGCTCCAAACAACAGGGCTATTCTTTGCTGATAAAAGATTTTTCTATTAATACAAATATTCACATGGATATGACGCACAAAATGGAAAGGAAACATGCGGGGATCATCATTCTCATTATTGGCATCCATACTTACACACAAGAGCCTAGCTTAGTTGCACCACCTTGGGACCAATGAGCCTGATCAGCCACAAAAGGTCAGCACCTCGGATCACTTCGACTCTTCCTGATGCATCTGTGAAGACGTAAGGCGTGATGGCAACACTTTGTACAATGCTGAGCCTTTTAGCAAGCAACAATTGGATGCTATTACCATAATCAGCATGACGAATGAAAGTGACACCATTAATGTGCAGCACATCATCAACTAAGATAGTTTCCTTAGATTGAGATAACTTCTTGAAAATTAGCAGCAAAGGTAGGGCAGGGAGGCTTTTCACCCGGTCTCCAAAGCACTTTGGACAATATCCAAAGTGATCTTCATGCGGACAGGAGGTTGGCTTGGGATTGGTGGTGTCTGGATTCACAAAGTGCTGGGAGCACTCGCAGACGGGCGGCAATCTTGTAGGCAAGCCTTCGCCTCTTTGCTTCAGGAGGATTTAGGGGTGAGAGTCGTGGTTGCAAGTTGGAGGTTGAAGTTGGTTGCTCACTAGCCTTTTTCTTGCCTGTAGTGGTCATGTAATCCCTTATTAATGAGATTAAGCCAAATGTTACCTTACGCTTGAGCACGCGCTGCGGCCTTGGGCCACTTAGGTGTAGAGGTGATCTTCCTCCTCTTAGTCGACTCCTAAGGAAAGAGAGGTCTGGTGATGCTTTCTCTTCGCTTAATGTGTGTCACAGTACCTTCGTGTATGTTGATGTAGAATATTTCAAGCTCGTGTGCGTTGGAGGTTTCTGGAGCACTCATAGGTTGAGAGGAGAGGTATATCAAGCTCTTCTTCTCACTCTCCTTCGTTGGCGACGATCACGAACAAAGCATGTAGAAGAACTTACTTCTTGAATTTCAATGACACTGCAACCTGGTAACAAGACCTCGATGAAAGCTTTTAAGGCCTCTAAAGCCTCCTCCTCTTCTGTTCTCCAATTTGCAAACTCCTCATGCCATTTGTCCATGTTGTAGATTGCACATCTTCATTGCTTGTGGACTGAAGGTCTGTGTAGCCCTCCTCAGTGGGGGCACCAAAATGATAGCGGAAAAAAGAGCAGTGCAATCGGGTGGCCTCTGTACTCGTGCACACTCCACAAACCATGCCTCATGCAAACAAGCAAAGAACAAAACAAAGGGGGCACCACCCTAAATTAAGAGGTTTAGGGACCTCACACATAGTGCACATAGGCAAGTGAGACTTCTGGCATTATGATGGCATCAAAACATATGGCAAAACACATAGAAACGAAGCTTAGGGACCTTATGTAACATATATATACACAAGAAATCAGCTTAACAATACAACGGCATCTGATCATACATAACAAGGATATAGAGAAGCAAGCCAAGGATGGCATAATCCCTTGTCAAAAACAATCAGCCCAGCAAGTAGGTATGATCCTACTAGCAACACATCAATACCTTAGAGAATGATGGCGAGGATGGTGGCCATGGAGCATGAGAGAAGACTCCTTATTTAGGTTTTAGGGCTAGTAATGTAGCATACTAGAGGGAGAGAGAGAGAGGGAGAGAGAGTAGAGCTCCATCCATAGCTCCTCGTTGTGAGCAATGTCGTCATAGCTTCGTTGCTTGGTGAAGTGGGTGAAGTGTTGGTTTTGAGTGAGAGAAGGCCTCCTTATATAGGTTTCTGAGAGGGTTTAGGATTAGGGATAAACATGCTTAAATCCGCTGATTGGGGTTACTTTTTGCTTAGGGTGGTCAACAGATTGAGGTCACCTAATATGTCACCATCAAGATATTCTCTAGAGTGATGTGAGAGGGGAGGGTAAATGCTGATTTTTCTGATTGTGACACATGGGGATAAGGCCTTGACTAGCATTTAAGAGCAGTTAAGGTGGCTGTTGAAACTGGAGGTTCTGCACATGTCAGGGGGGGACCTACGGGGGGGGTGGCAGCTGGGTCCTCCTGAATATCAAATTCTCAAAAAATCCTCAACCATGGCTTCTTTTGACATGTGTTCTTTGAAAAAATCAGCATGTCTCTTTTCAACTCAAAAGTCTTTATCCCTGTTGACTCACCTTTACCATAAGATTTTCTCCTTTTCTCCTCCTGTAACTGCATTGTTGATGCTCAATCACTGCTTCTAGTAACAGTGAACTGTTACCTACCAAATACTTATGGTGCAGTAAAAAATATTTACCATGGGTAAAAAAAAGTTACTGTAGGTAAAAAGTGATTTGTATTTATCATGTAGGTGAAAAATATTTACTGTGGTAAAAAATATTTACTGTCGGTAAAAAAGTGAAAACGGAGTATGTTGTGCTGTGAGTCCACACGAACATCCTCGTGTAAATTTCACTAGAAATTCACACCTAGAATGGGCTATTCTGTAAGATATAGGTTGTAGGCATGCATAAGAGCTCGTTCCCACGTATCTTCTGTCTATGGCACTTTTTACTCTTTGGTGCTTGTGAAGTAGATTTTTCTTCTCTTTCGAGATCCCTTGGACTAGAGTATCCTCATCTCCCCAACAACTGACTGTGCCTTTATTGCATCTTCAGAAGGGGTCCTAAAAACCATGCATCAAAACACAACAAGGGTCAATAGCTTGATAGTAAAGTGTTGGCCTCTTACCCTCATGGGGTGGGTTCAACCCTCCTTCATGGAAGGGTTAAGTGGGCCTTCCTACGCGTGCAACCAACGACACCAATGGAAGCCTTCGGAGCCTCAGTGTCGTCGAGTTTTTCTTGGTCGTGCATTGTGGAGGGCATAGGTGGGGCATCCACGGCCGGCTGTCGCTGTTTGTCCGCGCACTTCGCACAGGAAACTTTGCATGTCTTCTTTTTGCTACACAGCGAAGATGTCGCTGTCTGTGGAACGTGGGATAGAAGCAGCATGTCGCACGCATATGCAACCCACTTTTCGCCTCCTCCCAAAAATAGCTCGGATACCAATAAAAGGGCAGTGGTAATGGGTGTGCTAGTTTCCACCCAACCGTGCTATCTTACAGCCTCCCCCTAGCGCACACACTTTCAGGCCGTGTCAGTGGCCTTGTCCATAGGAACCATTTCCTTACAACCCACATCTCATAAACTTTTGGCAACTTAAGCTCGTTACCATAAAGCATTAAAGAAATTTGACTTCCTTTTACTGGCAGCCAAGACATCACTGACATAAGCATCGATAGGAATATCATCCAAATCTAGCCACATTTGGCACATTGTCCAGGGAAATGAAAAACCCTGTACACTTTATGCAGTATCAAGGATGATTTAGTATCATCACCCCCTCTAGCTTCATAGCCATCACGAAAAACCTCGGGACTCTCTGGACCTATATCATCAGAGGAATTTTTACCTGTTAGGGTTTCAGCTTGATCATGAAAAACAACTTCAACCTGTAAATCTTCATCCATAACATCCTCAAGAAAATCACCCTTGAAAGTCTCAATATTAATCAAAACTGTAGGAGTTATCTCCTCATGCAGCTCATGTACAAACATAGATGTAAAAACCTTGTCAATAACCTGTTCACAATCAGCATGATGTAAGCAATCTTCATACTCATCGATATTATCCTCTGCTTCCTCATCTGCATCCATGTTTCTTAGCAATCCATCATAGCACTGTAAAGGCTCATCTGGAACCCCCTCTGAAGAGGTACACATGCCAGAAAGCTCTTCTATACTGTCATGATCATCTTCTTCAGATCTAGACAATAAATCATCAATTATGGCATCTTCTTCCATGATAACAAGATCTGCAAACATATGGTTAGTAGCAATCATAGGTTCATTGACATCCTCAGGCTCATCCTATGCCGAGTCCACAATCTTGGTCACTTCATCAGATACTGTGTATACAATAGCTTTGTTTATGCACTCATCTGTAGCAAACATGTTGTCTTGCTCGGCTATAGTGCTGATGGTTTTAGAATATCCTGTAGAACTCATCTGATTGATGAAATCCTTCAGAATAACCCATGTCAAGGTCAACAGCTTTTGAACCACTTGCTGTACAGTCATCGTTTACCTTTTCTTCATTGCTCAAAATATGCTCCTTTGAAACTAAATCTGCTACTTCTAGCTCATTATTTTCTTTGCAGAAATATGCTCCGAGAAGTCATCATAGTTGAGGAACAACATGTGATCCCCTTCACCTTTACTGAAGACAATTTAGCTTCGTTTAGTAATCTCTTTTATTTCCAGATCTAGAATCCTTGAGCTTTTGTAAATAAATTCCTCTGCAAAATAGTCCCATTGTGTGGGATAGGCTTCTATCAATTCTGGAACCTGCTTTTTAAAATCCGAGTTTACAACCTCTTCAAAAGCTATAATCATCCAATTTTCTGGAACATTTCGGCTCTTCATCTCAGCTTCATAACATGCAATAAAACCTTCTAGATCATATCCCTGAAAATTATGATACTGCTCCCATACAACATTAAGTGCTATCTCTACCACATCATCAATCTCGTTTTTATCTGCATGGCTTTCACTTCTTGCAGACATCCCTGAACTAATTCCATCATTTTTGGGAAATCTGCAACTGCTAGATTTTTATCAAATCCATTGGCGCTGAATTGTCAATAAACTGCTTCAATAGTTCTGGCATCTCCATCTTTACCTCCCATCCCGGCTCGTTTCGTGTCGGGTTCACCAAAGATGTCGGGGGATATGTGTTTGAAATGTGAGCCGGCGGGCCTCTAGCTGTGGGAGGTGTGAAAGAGAGACAATATCAGACATTGAAAGATCTGACAAATACCATAATCATCAATTAATTGATTAACGCTTTGAGTACAACTTAATCCTTAGCCAAGGCGGGCTGTTAACAGCACCGTCACTGTTGACAGACACTATAGGTTGGTCAATCAAATAGTGAGATTTGTCGGTCACTCAGATTTGTTAGTCATTCAGTCAGATTTGTAGTCAATCAGATTATTCTGGTCAGTCGGATTTGTAGTGACTTAGATGTTGGTCAGTCGGATTTTGGTTAATCAGATTCTGTTAGGCTTAGTCAGATTCTATTAGGAAGCTATAAATTGTAATGTTGTTGGGCAGTTTTAGGACGAGCAATACACAAGTCAGTTGTACGAGTCTCTCTCTCTCTTCTTGCTCTCTCAGTCTTTACATGCAGTTTTGAGAGTCGTTCTCTGTTTTTCCCTGTTGAGGGTGTATGCCCTGAACACTTTGGCGATCACGGTGTTTTGTTGATGAAGGCTCACGATTTCCTGTATATCCAGGAGGGGCTAGCAAGATTTCCAAAGATTGTTCTATTGCAGATGACGCAAGCTCTGAAGCCGTAGTGAAGGAAGGATGTGCGGGTGAAGAGGAGGGCTTGCAAAAAATGGATGCGGTTGAGCAGTACAACTGGGGTTTTTGGTGGCGATTCTGACTGCTACACAGAGGTGCAATTGGGCTGCAAGAAAGTCGGGTCATGTGGAGGTTTCACTGGTTACTCTCAAACGACCACGCTACTAGTTCACGTCAACACACAATGCAAAGCTGTAGCAAGACTCGAAGGCATCATGGAAGCATAGGATCTGAATGAGGGAGGCAAAGTGGTTATACAGAGCGTAAAGATGGATGTGTGCATGGGATGCCGCAGCAGGGGAAGGTGAAACGCAAAGAGGCCCATGAGTGGGGGAGATGTGAATTGCGAGCAGAGGAGAGTGTTCAGAAATCGAAAATGATGTTTCTGTGTGTGTGCAGAGAAGAAATCGTTTTTCAATATATATTAATAGCTTACTTCTATATTGCAAGCCTGTCCAAAATCCAGATTCTTCTATTTTATTTCATACTTATCACCCCAAGTGCCCATTTACAAGACACCATTCACACCAACACAGACATCTCAGATTTGATTCTTAAAAAAAAAAAATCCTTACGTCGGAGTTTTTTCACACAGCAAGTCAATAGTTTCGGGTGGCAGATTTCATAACAGATTTTCAGTCAAGAGTTTCAGGGATTCGACCTACTTAGGCTGATGGATTAGAGCTTCAGATGTCGAGGATGTCATGAAGAATCCGACAAGCAGTTATTGTAGTAAGTGGGTTGGCAGAGGAAGATCTGATCTTAAACAGAGTGCTGAATATGGAGTGGATGAGATCAATGTTGACATAAAGAGGTTTCAGAATGAATGAGACAAAGGAGTTGCAGGAAACATGATTAAAGACATGGATTCAGATTGTTGCAGAAGTGTTGAAATTGCAGATGCAGTCAGAGATGCAGTTGCAGTAGCAGCTCTGATGTTGAAATTCCAAAATTCACTATAGTCCGGAATTCAGTTTTTGCTGAACCTGAATAGGTGGTAGAGTCAGTTGTTGATGTAGTACAAAGTGTGAGCAGAATACGAACTGCATTGAAGCATTCACATCCAGTTTTTCTGTAATCTGATTCAAGAGAAGATTTTGTTGCAAGGACGAAGTGATCCGACGGAGACATACCAGGCAAAAGACCGGATGTACTACCTGGAGACACAAAGCCTACAAGAAGCGGAATCTTGGACAGTTTATGGAGGAATCTTTTGGTGAACCAATGCCAACTGATATCATTATGTTTTTTCCATCTCTTTTATTCTCATATCTTTGTAATCTTATGACTCCAATCTTTGTAATACTCTGCCATGTTCTAAGGCATTTGACTCTGATCAAGGGATATGTGGGATCGAGTCGGATTTCTGAGAAATCCACCACTGGGCTGCGCCATGTGTTGACAGACACTATAGGTTGGTCAATCAAATAGTCAGATTTGTCGGTCACTCAGATTTGTTAGTCATTCAGTCAGATTTGTAGTCAATCAGATTATTCTGGTCAGTCGGATTTGTAGTGACTTAGATGTTGGTCAGTCGGATTTTGGTTAATCAGATTCTGTTAGGCTTAGTCAGATTCTATTAGGAAGCTATAAATTGTAATGTTGTTGGGCAGTTTTAGGACGAGCAATACACAAGTCAGTTGTACGAGTCTCTCTCTCTCTTCTTGCTCTCTCAGTCTTTACATGCAGTTTTGAGAGTCGTTCTCTGTTTTTCCCTGTTGAGGGTGTATGCCCTCAACAATCACTTCAATAATCTGCTAACTAGGAGTTTAGCTCCCGTTTTACAGGATTAACCATGCCGTTAATGACATCGGACTTAACAGAATGTTTAATCCATCTTTGGACTGATGTTGGTGATGAAAATTCTCTTCTGCCACGTTAGTTGCTTCAACTACCCGTGGATTCTACAAGCTTCAATTCTGCTCACTACCTCAATCATCAAGCTTCAGTTATTATCAATTATCATGCAACTTCCTGTTTTGTTTTGCACTGCCTTATTTGTTGCTCACGAGCCTCGACTTCTCCTTTAATCAACTTGATTTTTATTGCCTTCAAGCTCTGTATGCCTTTGATTACCTCTTTTCGAGGCAAAAGAAACTTGGACAGCAAATGAGGCCGAAATAGGACCAAATACGATCACCCTACTAATCCGAGCATTTCACGTTTCTTGGTCGGCGTCATCGGAGCATCACAGCTCATAGCGCGAGTTCCTTCATCTCCACGCTCTACTTGCACGCTGTCTGCCCGCCATCTCCCCTTCTTTTTTCTTTTGGATTCCCACTAAAACCCCTATATCTAAGTATTGGGCGGCCACACCCTTAGTCAATTAGGCGGCCACTAGATTATATGGGCGGCCTTGGACTTGGTGGGCTGCTCTTTATTCTCTTGCTTTGAGCGGCATGTTGCCTTTTTGTCTTCATTTGGGCGGGCGACCCTTAAAGGGCACCCCATTTGGCATACATATTCGACTAAAGCATTGCCAAGCACAACATCTTTCTTCAACAATTTTTGACTAACATATCATCTCGTGAATTTTACTGTCCATTACGTCTCGAATAATGCCACATGCTCGAAGATACACGTATAGGTGATTGCACTTGCTGGAAGGTATTCCCTTTGCACTCGGTTGTTAATTGCTTGCATCAGCTTCTCAAATAATGCCAAAATTATCCAACTCAACAGTGCTGCTGGCAACTGTCACGGCCTCAAGCCGTATTATCTGATTAAGCTGGACTCTGCCTGACGAGTCGTAATTCCCTGTAGACCTCTCAAGCTGCATATAACGCATACAAACCCTATTGAGGCTGTAAAATTCCCAGATGGAACAATGACCGAGCGGACCAGGCTGGTACGGAACCGGCCCCCGATGAATCTTTAACGGCCAATATGTTGGCAACCGTAACTCCGACCACTGATCTGAAAATACTGACATGCTCCATAAAGTGAGCAATTCAAGCCCATGCATTCATTTCAATTCTGTCCCCTCAGCTACAGCTGCCCAATCCGGTACGGATCTGCAATTAACTGAAACTTCCAACTGCCATAACTTCTTCACCGTAGCTCCAATCAACAAGCCGTAAAGACAGGCCGATAGAGCACTTCAAGCACTTAAATTATAGATCATAAAGTCCCATCTATGCTCACTTGAAGCCTACTCCTTTTAGCATCATTAAAGAATCTGTTGGCCCTTTAAAGCCGCATTTGACATACATTAACGTTAAACTTGGCCTATTAACAACATCACTACTCAAACATCAAGTAAGCTTCAATTAAGCTCAATGTGCATCTTCCTAGTATCTTTCTTAGCATGGAAGCAGAGCTGCATGACCGACAGGCTAACCGGCTGTATGGGTTTTTGCAGGTCATCATCAAAGTCACGTTAACAATTAACGTGATCACGTGTTTTTCTTATGTAATTACTAGAGTTATTAGCGTAATCACATGATCATGATCACGTGATTATGTCAATGAAATCCCTGGTCCAAATGCTACCCTATTGCTTGAAATGACCACTTAAGGTGATTGGCCAAGCATGGCAAGGGACAATAGGGATCAAGCAAGAGAGAGATGTGTGTGTGTGTGTGAGAGAGAGAGGTCGACCAAGCAAGAGAAGGGCTAAGTTTTGAAATTCTCATACTCATTCTCACACACACACATTCTCATTGTGTGAAGTGCAAAGTGCAAGAGCTCCATCTCCTTCTCCAAGCTAGTAGGGAAGTTGAGAGCTTACACCAACACTCTTGGCTATGAAATGCAAATCCAACCAAGAGCCATGCTTCAATGCTTAAGCTTACCATCTTCTCCATCTTTATTACTATGCTATTATGTATATCAGCAACAAGAAGAGTGATGATAAGTGAGGAACTATTTCTTTCTCCTATGAATGTTTCTTCTTCCTCTTCCCTACCCTCATTCCCCTCTAGCTCTCTCCACCTTTGAAGGTGTTTGAGGCCTTGGGATAGTTAATGCTTTTTGTAAAGTCTATGTTGTGCTCATGATGCATGAAGCTTTCCATGTTTATTGCATCACCTAGGTCACAAGGAACACAAAGATTGTATCGTACCAAGTCTCTCTTGATGTGCAAATCTATAATACAAATGCCTATGCCCCGGCTCCACATAAATCCAGTCCTCAAGTGTTGTCAAGTTCTCTAAACTCTCTCTCTAGAAAATGTATTGTTCATGCCAAGTTAATTAAGTACTATGATTATGTTGACACCATCAATTAAGTTCACCCTCTATGTTCTTAAAGCAGTCTCACAAAAACACTCTCTGTAATTCTCCTAATTCCGATGTTCTCAAAGTCCATAGGCCATTTTCATTACAATTAGTGCTATAAACTCGATCAAACTAAGTAGGAGATCCTCTCAAATTGGAATCTTATTCACACAACTGGATCTTTAAATGACCATATCTCCCTATGAAAAGAAGAGAAAGGTTCCCAACACCAATAAGAATTTAGTCATACCAAATGTTCTTTGGTTGTGTTTCAAACAAGAGATTATCTACCTTGAGCCTTCCTTGAGGCTCTCTTAGCAAGGTTCATGTTATCCTATGAATGAGTTTCTTGATAACGAGGCCATGTCTCACAAGCAAATATACTATCCTCAATTGTTATCAAGTAAGAGGTTATAGCTATGGGTAACCCCTTCAAAAACATCAATAGGAAAAGCAACAAGAAAAATCATTTTAAAAAAAATAAGGTCTTACCCTCATCTTAAAATCGTGTGATTTTAGTGCATGTGGATATCAGAGCGGGTGGACTCCACCATGACTATAAGGCAGATGAGGATGTCCTTGACATAATAGCTAGTGTTTTAGAAAAAGCATAAACAATGATGGGGTGGAATTACTTCCACCTTATTGGCACGCCATGCATACCAATGTTAGGAAAATAAAGTAATAAGCCCTTGGCTACAATGACGGTCTCAATTGTTTGAGCCAATACCTTACTTGTGTGTGAAGGTAATTGCAAATACTATGGGGCGTGAGTGAGAGGGACCCTCTTTAACCTTGCTCCATACTGGCTAAACCGAACTCCTTGAGTTCCTAGACCATGTTGTATTCCATTCTCATTCCATGTGACAACATGTGCCAAAGAAAACCGTGCAAAATGCAAAAACGTATTTGGGACATTGTGGCCCAAAATTCTTGGCTCTTACATGACATTGTCATCTCTCCGAAGAACAAAAAATGAATGAAAGCATTCAAACTTATTCATATGACTTGAAAAATTCAAGCAAAGCATATTAAAAAATGGAAATAAACCAAATCACATGCGTACCTGGAGGTTGAACATGATGTTCACTTATCCGTAGTTACACGCACTTTGCAAACCTAATTAGAAAGGTGTCTTACCATAAAACCAGCCTTGAAGATGTCGATATCACATATTAACCACTAAAGGAAATTAGTGAAAAATAAGCAGTAGGAATTGGTAACCCTGGGTGTTGCTTGCAATCCGAACCCCTTGGTTAGCTTCTGCAATGTCAAACTGCTTGGTTAGAATTTTCATGGAAACTGCTCAACCTAGTAGCTAATAGTGACCAACACAGTCTACCGTGTTAAAAAATGTTTGGAATAAATTGAGAAAGTTGAATTTGTCCACTACTCCTTGGAAGATTGTGGACTTATTCCCTTAAAAGTACAAATGTGCTGAGCTCAAATCATGACTCTCAACACCTATGGAGTAATTATGTATTAGCGGGGTCATACCCCACAAAATGCCACTCCTAGAGTCCTAATGAGTGCTACAACTAAGAAACAACTCTTCTTCAATTGGAATCTTATTCACAACTAAGTCGTGATAGAATCTTCTCCGTCCATGAGAGAGGAGAAAGATGGTAAATACCCTTAAAGAAAATAGTCATACTAAATTTTCTCAGGTGCTTACAAAAGAGACTACCTGCATGGAGGCTCTCTTAAAGCATTCTCGTCTTCCCATGAATCAGTTGTTTGATAGCTAGGCCATGCCTACTTGCTACCCATAAAAACCATTAGTGGGATTGCACCTTGTGCATAGAGACAATGTAATATTTAATGCACTAGTAACTTGTGTGGAACGGAAATTGATAGCATAGTGAGCATTTCATTAAGAACAAGTTCCTAATGAGCATAGAGAGAGTACTTAATTGAGAAAGCAACATAGCAATTTACACCTAGCTAATTGGGCATTGACAATACTTGAAAAGAGAGAGAAATAGAACAATTGACAACAATTGAGGACCAGATTTACATGGAGCCAGTCCCCCCTCCATAAAGGTTTTGTATTATAGCTTTTCCCATCAAAGGAGACTTTTGTACAATACAATCTTTGTGTTCCTTGATAAAAATAGTTGGTGTAATGAAGATGGAAGATTCATACACCAAATTATGCTTGAAAAACACACCTAGTGTCCCTAGCCTCAGTCGCAAGACCTCACACACCTTCAAAAATGGTGAGAGCTAGCAGGGAATGAGGATAGATTGAGAGGAAGAAGAGGTATCTTATGAGAAAGAAGTATTCTCCTCACATAATCACTCTAATAGCATAGCTTAGCTTAGTAATTAGCATGGCAGAGGAGATGAGCATGCCATTGAAGCTTGGCTCTTGGTTAATTTTGCATTCCAAAGCCAAGAGTTGTTCGTGTAGGCCTCTACTTCTCAATGCTTGGAGAAGGAGATGGAGTGCTTCTTGCACACATGAGTTGTGTGTGTGTATAGCCTTGTGTATGAGTAAATGTAGCCCCTTCTCTCATCTTGGTCGACCCCTCTTGCTAAACGCTCATGGACTACCATTGGCTCTTGTAAAGCTTAGCCAATCACAAATTAGAAGCATAGTTGATAGCCTTTTGAAAAGTGTCCCCCTTTCCCCTTTTGTGAGAGCTTTAAGTATTTAAATAATTCATCTAAACTCTCATTGGACCTTTTGCTTCTGGCCAATAGGAATCAGGCAAGCCATTGGGATGCTGGATGCTCATTGGACCCCTTGGTAGACTGTCCAATAGTCTTCTAGGGATCTTAATTTCTATTGGTGGACCAATGAGAATTAGACTAGAGTAAATTAAGAATTAGACTAGAGTGTGTGTGTGTGTGTGTGCTTCTCTCTCATCCCCTACAAAATGGGCTCGCCTCCTCCTTCCTAGGGATGTGGGAAGACTTTTTAGTCTTCCCCATGACCATCCAATTCCCCTATGCTTTGGCCATTGGGTAAAAGGTTTAATTTTTGGAACCTTAGCCTATGGAAGTCTTAATGGAGCTGAACCTTAGGTCTTTTAAGCCCCATTGAAGCACATTGCTCTTTTGCAGGCTATCCTCCTTTGGATCCCTAACAGATACCGATCTGCATGTTACCAATATTCTAGCTTTTACTCTCCTGGTACTTCCCCATATTAAATGATCAGTTTAACATGAGAAAATCATTTGGGAGTATTAGATATTAGTTTTTATGACAGACAATGATGTAAAGTGCTCACCGCTGTATACATATACAACGATCGAAGCCCATCTACCAGTCTCAAAGCTTCGTAGACAGAATAGCTGATGGTATTATGGAAGCGTATACAATGATGGGGTGGCTGTATTGCCATCGTATTTGCATGCCATGCATGAATGAATATAAAAAAAATGGATTGGTAAGCCCTTGGGTTCAATAACAGTCTCAAGCTTGTGAGCTATTGTTATACGTACCTTGCACGATTACACTAGCATGGATACATCACAGTGCATCGTTGCCAGACTCAAACTGTGAGCTTATATTCACGTAATGCCAAATATGTGTCCCATTATCCTTGATCTAAAGTCAAGTGATAGTTCCTCGACACATAAGAGAAGCCTTGCTTCGCATGAGGTTTAGCAAAGCACTTTGCGTTGCACAACAGAGAAACCTTTTTCAAATAGAGGATTAAATTAGAGAAAAAACAAGTATAACTTGAAATGTACTAACCTTTTTGGCTCTTGGAGAGTGGTAGTCATGGCTTGAAGCTGGCTCGTAGCTGTATATGCTGAGAAATTGAGAGATATCGGATGTACCCAACATGCCATTGTGGCTTGGGTCATACCGACCTCCAAGAGAAACTCAGATAGACATTGTGCTATGTTTCTTGAAGTCCGTATGCTAACAACATAGTCCAAAATTTGAAAACTTCTATGCAAGTTTCCCTCAAGTGAAGCCTTGCTTCGCATAAGTTCATAAAAAAGATGAGACATAACGCAACATGAGTGCTCATAGCTAACATGTGCTCCTGTTGACACATGTATGCCAAAGCACAAAGAGAATCGACCTTGTCAAAATTTCATAGAGAATTGGCCTTGCCGACTCGTGCATCTTATTGAGAATCATGAGATTGCCCAATATTGATAGAGATAGCATCTACAACTTAGCTATCAAGTGTCATCTATTGTCAAACATTGCTTGATCAAAGCAACATTTGCTTGTCAAGTTGGCATTATAAAAATTCCTGCAAAAGTGAATAAGTTCAAAATTGAAACTTAAAGTTAACATACTTACCGATTGTCCATGGCATCGAAAGTCATAGCATCCTGTAGTATGATGGTCGACATTGGAGTCGGCTCATAGCTGTGGACGTCCTTGTGTGTCCCATGTGTGTCATGTATGTATTTTGCTTGCACTCTGGCAAGCTGTAACTGAGTTGGAGGAACCATGTCCCCAATGCATAATATAGGTAGGGAACCGTGCTCCTAAAAGCCTTGCTTTTCACCTTCGCTTCGACAACACAATAGAATACATTAAGGAGATACTGGCTGATATAACACACAAGGCTATTTTTTGATTATCGGTATATGGAGCCTTGCTTCCGTAATGCATCTAAAGGCAATTGCAGATCAAATAGAGCTTAAAGGAAATTAATCCTTGCTTTTGTCGATCGTGTCGAGTAGGATATTGAATTGGAAGAATAAAATTATTGACAATAATTCATAAAGCAAGCGTACCTATCCAATGCAGATATTGCTTATGAGTTATGGCCCTTGGCCTTGGCTCGTCTTACCTTAGGCCCTACATTTCATGTGTGCTAGAGACCATTCTCATGTGCCTCGCCACCCTTAGAAATTTGCCATAGGTGTCTGTGTGTGTGTGTGTGTGTGTGTGTGTGTGTGTGTGAGAGAGAGAGAGAGAGAGAGAGAGAGAGAGAGAGAGAGAGAGAGAGAGAGAGAGAGAGAGAGAGAGAGAGAGAGAGGGTCCATGCAAGAGAGTCCATCCAAGCTCCATGCTTCTCCCCGTCCTCCATGGCTGTCCCTCTCCCCTAAGCTTTGATACCAATATAAGAGACTGGGGACTAGCACATGCACATCTCTACCTAGCCACGCCATATATAGGCCCTTGACCTGCTAAATATATCCCCCTTAACCACATGTGCGTCTTGACGCTTGGCATGGCATTGAAGCACCCTCCAGCAAAAAGTAGTCACCACACTCCGAAACAAAAGTATTCACCACACTCGGCACCATCATGCACATTCGTTGCACATCGAGAAAATCGAAAGCCTTTGGGGCACCACATCAGGTGAGTAAAGCCCCCCCCAATGGCGCCTTTAGAGGGCCTATGGGGATCCGTCTAAGAGTCATCTGCCATATACCCTTTAACGTGCAAAATGACAGGCCCTTTGCTACCTACATGACTTCATTCTCTGCACGTTAACTGCAACAACAAGTGAAAACCAACTTGTTTTTGTTGAGGAAATTGTCTACAGACGGTTGCTAAAAGTGCTTTGTGAATGTGGCACCCCAATGGAAATGTTGCAGTTCTACCAGTCAAGATATTGAGGGCCCTCCAACGCACTTTTAGGGGAGGGCCTATGGAGCCCGGGGGAACCCTCTAAGGGTGGGTTTAGACTAGGCAGCGGAAGAGGGGCATCGATGCTCCATGGCGAAATCTGATTGGTTGGAGTTGAGGCACTCTTCCGTCGGGCCCTCCATTTTTCTTCCGACCCCCCCTCCTTCCCCGGGAAGAGTTGATGGCCTCTCTCAGCCCCCTTCACTTTTTCACTTTTCCTCCTCCACGCTATTCACACTAGGGGGCGGTGGATTTGCGAAGACTTGTTTCTTCCGCCGGTTCAATCTGAACCCAACCTAAGCTTTCTATGGATTCCGCCATCGCGCGAGATAGGCTGGCAGTCAAGGGAAATGTGGGGCCTTGGGGGAGGGAAGAGCCATGTCACTAATTGACACCTGTTCCAATGGCCGAGATTGCTCTCGTCTCGTGACGACGACTAATGTGGGCCATTGAGCCCTCCTCCTAAGGAGACGTCAATTAGTGCTCGTGATATGTGGGATGCTTGGAAGTTGGCATCATCATGGTGAGGTGGTCATGGGCTATAATAGATATAATAGAGCACCCAAATCTTGGGTTTGTATTTATCTCCAAAGAAAACCAGAAGATTCCTTTCTTTACCTCTTCAAAGTTCGAAAAAAAAAAGCCGTGGCCAATAATAGCAAGTTTCTATTTTTCTCCAATAGCAACTTTGACTTTTGGAGAAGCTCCCCCCCTCCCCAAAAAAAAATCCCCCCCCACCCCCCCCCTCTTTTCCTGCAGTGCGCTCTCTCCCCCCGTTTTTGTAGCACGCTCTCTCTCTCTCTCTCTCTCTCTCTCGGTGGCCAAGGCATCGACGACTGCCCTCAGCAATCTGGAGGAGAAGAGTCTCTGTGTGTGTGTGTGTGTGTGTGTGTGTGTGTGTGTGTGTGTCGTATGAGCTAATGCGGACGCCCACGACTGCGTGTCGCACACTGTCGATGATTGGGTGTTGACGTGCGAGTGGTGCTGCCTTCAACTGCCCTCGCTGCAGGAGGAGGACGAGTAGCAGGTTTTAAAAGTGCCATGATAGTGGCGCTTTTTAAAATTATTGAACTTTAATATTCTAACCTCATGGTCTGAAACTAGAAGTAATATTTAAAGAGCGACCCCGCCAGTAGGGGGTACCAGCTGCGATTAATTCGAAAAAAGAGGGAATCTTCCATGACGCTAGGCAAGGAATAGCATGTGAGTCCAAGTGGTGGGCAGAGAAAGCGTGCCGTGTAGATTCTGCGCGACAACAACAGGAGTAGGAGCATTCAACAACGACAGGCCAGACATCAAGTGGCTCACGACGACAGAGAGACGAGTCAGACGAGTTTTTTATTATAATTAAGTGGAGGATTGCAACACAACTTCGCCTTAGTGTTCGGTTGGTTACAACGTCATCATGGAAGCTATAATCCCAACGGCTTTGAGTTTGAGACTTGAATGTTACTTTTGAAAGGTGAGAAACTTTAGGTGGAAGGTGGGCGGAAGGCCTTACTTCAGGGAATCTAGCAAACTAATGAATAAAACACAGAAGTTGCCAATAGCCAATACAGACCATGAGGCTAGAATATTATTGTTTAATATTTTAGTCTTAAGGAAAAACGAAAGAAAGCTTTAAAAAGTCTCCATGCCCACGGCAAGACTCGTAGTGAATCACTAAAAAAAGACTTAAATAGAAAGAGGAGCTTGCTTTATGAAAGGTCTCCCCCCCCCCCCCCCCCCCCCCCCTTCTTCAAAACCCACATACAATCTTTGCCTGTGTAAAGGCTGTCTTGATCACTTTGCAAAGTTTGCCATAGCTGCCATGCTTCTCCTCATGGCGTTCTAATGGGCCACGCTACGCTTTCCTGTTTCTTCCTTTCTGCTTTTTTCCTTCTCTACTGCTTTTTCCTACCCCTTGCCAGGTCTGGGGATTTAGCTACAGATGCAGAGGCTTTGCTGTCCTTCAAGGCACAACTACAGAGCGATAAGAATGGCACTCTGGCATCATGGAGAGCATCGAGCAATGATAGCATATGCGCAAATTGGACAGGAATAGCTTGCGGCAATTCATCGACTCCATCATCATCCTCAACGCGGGTCATTGCGGTCCAGCTACCAGACTCGTCGCTCTCTGGCCGAATCCCTCTGTCCACACTCGGATTGCTTGATGCCTTGCAAAACCTCAACATCAGCTCCAACCAATTCTATGGTGAGCTTCCCTCAGACCTTGCCAATTGCACCTTATTGAGGAGTCTTTCTCTGCAAAACAACACATTTTCAGGCCCGCTCCGCACATCGGCGTTCTTGTCGTGGCCTCTCCTTGTACAGATAGACCTCTCGTTCAACGAGTTCAATGGGAGCATTCCTCAATCTATCGTAAACGCTAGTTTTCTGCAGTCGGTCAACTTGCAAAACAACTCATTTTCAGGGCAGATACCTGACATAAAATCATCTGATTTGGAGAGCTTCAATGTGGCCAACAATGAGCTTGAAGGGCAAATCCCGTCCTCTCTGTCGAAGTTCTCTCCGCTAAGCTTTGCGGGGAATGGGGATTTATGCGGAGAGCCATTGAATGAGACATGTAATGGTAGCACATCTGTCCCTACAATGGCTCCTCCTCCAAGGAAGAAATCAAAGCTTAGTGATGGAGCCATAGTGGGCATAGTCATTGGGGCAGTATTAGGGGGATGCATACTGCTCTTGCTATTTGGCTTTGTCTCGGGCAAAAATCGAGCCGGTAGAACATCAAGTGCAAGGGTGAATCCACAAGGGGGAGCTATATTACAACAGAGAGACCTTCATAGAGAAAGGCAAGGAGCAATCAATGTGGAGGAGAGGGTGATGGGAGAGGCAAGGCTTGTGTTCGTGGGTGGAGAAGGCGGGGACGAGTTCGACATCGACAATTTATTGGGCGCGTCAGCAGAAGTGATGGGCAAAGGAAGCTTGGGGACTGCCTACAAGGCCATGTTGGAGACAGCATTGGAGAATGACTTGGTTGTGGTTGTAAAGAGGTTGAATTTCAAGTATAAAGAAAGCTATAGAAGGCATCTCAATGTGCTGGCCACCCTGAGACATCAAAACCTTGTCCCCATGAAAGCTTGGTACTTCTTTGAGGATGAGAAACTGGTGGTTTATGGCTACATCCATGGCAGTAGCCTCCAGGCCCTCCTTTATGGTGAGTTCCCTTATTTCTTTCACTTTCTTGCATTTTTTTTGTGGGATTGTGGGTATAGCATTTAGAGGTGCTCTAACTCTCGACGATAACAACATTATTTAAACATCTTACCAATTGGGCTATCGTCGGTGGATGATGACCGTCTCGCTCGTATAAGTTACAAGTCAATTGAATGACCGATCATAGGACACAGGCAGAGTTTAGTCTTGATTGAATGATCGATGGAAGGGCGCATGCCGATTTTCGATTGAGCACATGGAGGAGGGCCATCTCAGCCTATGACACCACCATACATGGGCCTCATTTTCTACAATCAACAGTTGCTTGTGGACAATGGATTTCTTTCCCACGATGGTTTCTATGTGGAAAACTAGCTTTTAGCACTCAAAACAAGGGGTACTTTTGACTTTTGGATAAGCATGTTGTGTTTGCACATTCTCGTTGACATTGATGTTTTGCATGTTACGATGCTTTTTGGCGTTAGCTTTCCACATAAAGCCTTAGGTTATGGTCATGCGCGTCTTGGTTCGCCGTAACAAAGCTGAAGATTTCTGACATTGTGCAGCTTTTCACCGTCTTAGTATTGTAATTCCCTACAACATATTTTAAATAGTTTTTAAACTATGCCGGTTTCTTGCCAGTTAGCCCGCTTTCTCTCTCTTTTTTCTGTGCCTCACACACTCTCTCTCTTACTACCTATAGCTCCCCGTTTCGTTTTGAAATGTCGTACTTGCCTTCGTCAGATTAGTCGAGGCTTATAGATAACGAAGCCTCGCGTGACCATGTCCTTAGTAAAGCATGAAACTCTTAGGAACAATCGTGGACCATTGTATAAGCTTGTTGATTAGTGCCACATGGCAAGTGAATGATCACAAATCTTTTTTGTTTTGTAAGAGAGGCATCAACTAAGAGCAAATTCGTGCAGGCGGGGGTAGAAGCCCCGCCATGCATCAACAAATCTGTCCGCTTGCTGTTAGCTAGCAGCGGACCAGACCTTAAAAGCACTCTCTTTGGAAAGGTTGGGATAGAACAATGGGTATACTAACTTTGTCAATTTTGGCAGCATTGAGAGTAGAGGGCAGCATTAGCTTACGCATGCAGGCGGGGATTAAACCTTGCCTGCGTGAATGGTCCTAAGGTGGTGGTTGCATGAGGCATATTATCATAAACTCTGCCTCATAACTATTTATTTCAAAAATTTGGCAAACCTACATATGAGAGGTAAATTGACTAAATTTGAAGGTTTTTGCACTAAATTTCTCTAAATTTTGTGGGGTTCCTCACAAAATTTAAGAGGTAAATCTCAAAATTTTTAGGTGGGATTACTCTGAACCTAGTATTTTTTTCGAGGATTTATAATAAGCGAAGAAGTCAACTCAGCACGCTAGAATTAAGCACCAAGCTTTGCAACTGTGCCGATTTTGGCATACTTACACAAGTAGCACTATTGGGCACTGGCGTCGTTAGTGGGGATGTCATGGTATTTAGTCAATACTATGCATGATGGAGCTGATGGTTATATTGTCTTGTGGGTGACTACCCTCAGGACTAAGTGGCACGGGCATGGGAGGGTGGGATCTACGACGGAGGCATTGTGGGCCGTAGATCCCAGTGACAGCGTCGAAAGTAACCTAGGGTACCCTAGATTATTGTGTAGATTATTTTTTATAATCAAAAAGTAATCTAGGGTACCCTAAATTACTTTCGGTTGCCGCCTTGTGCATACATGTTTTAAGTAAATTAAGGCCCTCACGTTTCCCAACGTGCGCATGACGTAGTGGTTAGGGTGTGCACCTTTCATGGGTGAGGTCACAGGTTTAAAACCCACGCCCACAAATATGGGTATCCTAGATTACTTGCAAGACTTGGGTACTCTAGATTACTTTTTACAAAAGTAATTTAGAGTATCCGTATTCCAGATCTACAGTCCACCCTCCCCCGACTGTAGATCTCACCCTCCCATGCTCGTGCTACTTAGTCCTGAGGAGTGACTACCATGGGTCTATACCTTGCACTTTCCTTTAAGGGTGAATCTGGGCTTATCGTGGCTTCATCGAGGTATAGTTAGAGGAACCTTCAATGATTGGTCATCAGCTTTTTATTTCTATGCATCGAGTGCATACTGCAAGTTATGTAAAAGCAAGCTAGCGATTGATTGTAACATTGGAGGAAGACTCCAGTGGTGTGACTGAGTGGGTGTGTGCTCATAATGTTTGTATAAATAGGTATGGTGAAAAAACTTTGTTTCGTTACAAAAATTATGTAGCGTGGGAACTTGTGGCCCTTTGAAGGATCAAATCAAAACGTGAATTTGAGTGTGTGTGTGCAATGTTCACAGAAAGCCGATCTTTAGTGTATTTTTTTAAAGATAAAAGTTAAAAATTTTCGACTAGTTTGGAGGCTCACTTTGATGGAAACTCGCTAAATTTGGAGGATTTTAATGTAAAAACCGATAAAAACCTTAAAATTTTCACAAATAAGTAGGAGTTTTTCAATGCTCTCCTTTTTTCCATTGGTTGCTAAAAAAGTTCTTGGTGAGCACTCTGTGTGTGTGTGTGTGTGTGTGTGTGTGTGTGTGTGTGTGTGTGTGTGTGTGTGTGTGTGTGAGTGAGAGAGAGAGAGAGAGAGAGAGAGAGAGAGAGAGAGAGAGAGAGAGAGAGAGAGAGAGAGAGAGAGAGAGAGTTGCACATTGAATTTTGACATTTGATATGCAGGGGAGACTCCGATGGATTGGGAGAAAAGGCTAAGAGTAGTAGGGATGGTCGCAGATACAATAGCATACATGCACACAAAGCAAGTTGTGCATGGCAACATCAAGTCCTCCAATGTGCTCATCAACTCCCAAGGTGATGCACTTGTGACAGACTATGGCCTGGTGCAACTAGCCATCAACATGCCCCTAAATTCTGCCACTAGAAACACCGGCTACATTGCGCCAGAGATATTAGATCTCTCTCTTACTACTATGAAAGGTGATGTTTATAGCTTTGGTGTGCTTTTGCTCGAGCTACTAACGGGGAAAAGCCCAGTGCCTATACATGGTCGACATAATAGTGCTCATGTTGACCTACCAAGATGGGTGCAATCCGTCGTGAGGGAGCAATGGACAGCAGAGGTGTTTGATCTAGAGATCATGAGGTTTGAGTACATACAAGAAGAGATGATGCAATTGCTTCAAATTGCATTGCCATGTGTCTCTCCTTCCCCCGACCAACGCCCATTAATGTCGGACCTCGCCACTAGCATCAACTCTTTGAGCAGGTCCGACGACGAGTTGAGTGTTGGCTCCCCTTGATGCTTTGCCAATAGCAAGGCTTGTTTTGGGTGATTTGTGGCGGGTTCAATCTTTTGTATTGTGTTCTCCTCTAAGAGGGCTTATAAAACAATTCTTTACCCCCACATGACCACATTCACATATAAATGCACCACCGTGTGGGTCGCATCAACTCTCATTCTCATCAAGTTACCTCGAGAGCCCTTTGTACATTACTATTATGTGACCTGCGTGTTACTGCAGCCAAGAAAAGCATGGCAATTGGATTTCCCTCTCTCTCTCTCTCTCACACACACACACACACACACACACACACACACACACACACACACACACACACACACACACACACACACACACACACACACACACGCACGCAGTCATATATAGGTAGGTGTGTGTGTATCTGTACACCTACATGTGACGATCATGGGTCTGTCGTCCCTTGGAATCGCTCTAGGAGGATAACAATGCATAAGTATGCCTTCTCCCTATGTTTCTCTCTCTCATGTTAGATCCGGAGATCAAGACTGATTGGGTAGATTTTTGCTCTCTCTTTTTCCACTTTCTTTTCCCACTTCCTCTCGATTCTGTTGAGTTGGACTTGCCGGGTAGTTCTCTCTCTCTCTCTCTCTCTCTCTCTCTCTCTCTCTCTCTCTCTCTCTCTCTCTCGTAACGAGCACATGGAGTTCTTTCAGTCAATCGGTTGTGATTGAATCATCCTTTGCATAATTTCTAATAAATTCAAAGTGCCCATATCTCCCTCCTCATTGACCAATGACAATGTACCGGATATCTATCAGCATGATATTGTTGTGCCATGCTATCAAACCATCACTTGCCAATAGACGGGCTTCTTACGACCCTCAATTGGTTGGAGCAAGACAGATTTTGGTTTGTGCCATGCTCCACGGTCACTTTTGGAGGGCTACTAGGTTGCCAAGGAAAGTCTCTCTCTCTCTCTCTCTCTCTCTCTCTCTCTCTCTCTCTCACACACACACACACACACACACACACACACACACAATGCCTTGGGATAGATGTAAAACATTTATATCTTTTCAAATATGTGTAGCTGAGGTAGTTGGAGGTAGTGGCTCCTGGAATATGAAACAACACTGCTAGCCACCAAAAAAGGCCAAATGCATCCAATGCTAGGACATTCTGCATTCTTGGATCCCCAATTAAGGTCTTCTTGTATTCACCATTGCAAGAAAAGGACCCATTTTGACTTTTCACTTCCTTTGCTACATCACCACCATAATCTATAGATAAGTATCTCTCGATCATTTGCATGTTGGAAAAGGATGGATTTACACAGTCTATGGGTCTCTCTCTCTCTCTCTCTCTCTCCCTCTCTCTCTCTCTCTCTCTCTCTCTCTCTCACTCACACACACACACACACACACACACACACACACACACACACAAGTTGTTCGATGTTCGATTTTGATTCATTGGGAAAGGACAAAGTTGCATACAATTTAAACTAATTTATGCAATTTTGGAAAGTTCTTTAATGCGTCTATGGCGAGGACGACGACCCAACAGAGACTTAATAACTCAATTTTGACATTGATCAAGCAAGCCATGCAAATCAACCAAAAGAATGCGTGGAGACCCTCTCCTTCTTCTAATTTTTTAAGCTCCATTATGAAAAATATAGATAGTAAACTATTAAATAATAGCAAAAAACTATTGTGTACCCAAGTGCTCAAAAAAAATCTAGGTTTAATATAACCCCCCACCTACAAAATTTTTTCAACTATATCTAATGCACCCTGGAGGCCCCTACTATGTGACATAAGGAAAGGGCTGTAAGGGGGGTTAGGAGTTTGAGACCAAGGCAAAGACAAAAAAAAGATAGTGGATTGGGCACCAAGAAAACACACTCTCTCTCTCTCTCTCTCTCTCTCTCTCTCTTTTTGTGCGTGTGTCCATAAGATGGGACACTCATTTGGAAGATTTAATTTGAATGTTAGAACACCCTCACAAATTGACAAATTGGAGAAAAAAACCTAGGTTTAGTATAATTCCATCCACAAAGTTCTAGATTTACCTCTAAATTTTTTAAAAACTTGTTTTTACAAGCACTCACTCATCACATTGAGTTGTAATGAATTAAAAACACAAAAAATTACAACATCTCCTTGCTCTAAAGAGCCATTGAGTTGTAATGAATTAAAAACATAAAAAATACAACATCCCCATGTTCGAAAGAGCATTGGATCCAAAAAGAATAACAACTTAGCATCACAACCTTAAATTTTAAATGGACGATTAGAATAGCTCCAAATCCAAAGTTCAAAGAGAATTAAAATAGTTTACAAAAGTTTAGCGCAAAAATCTTCAAATATAGTAAATACACCTCTCTCTCTGTGTGTGTGTGTGTGTGTGTCCCCATAGAATGAGCCACTCACTTCTTGTAAGATTTAATTTAAAGGTTAGAACACCCTCAGCAATTGGAGAAAAAAACCTAGGCTTAGTATAATCCCACCCACAAAGTTCGAGATTTACCTCTAATTTTTTAAAAAACTTTTTTTTACCAACACTCACTCATCACATTGCATTGTAATGAATTAAAAACATAAAAATTACAACATCCCCATGCTCCAAAGAGCCATTGAGTTGTAATGAATTAAAAACATAAAAAATACAACATTCGGCACAAAAAGTATAACAAATTTTTTATTTGAAAAAAGAATAACAACTTAACATCACAACCTTAAATTTCAAATTGACAGTCAGAATACCTCCGAATCGAAAGCTCAAAGAACCTTATTTAAAATTTAGAGAATCTACAAAGTTTACAAAAGTTTAATGCAAAAATCTTCAAATATAGTAAATTCATCTCTAAATTTTTTGGAAAAGCCTAGTATAGCCGAACACTCGAAAAATCCTTGGTTTTGATATAATCCTATCTATATGTCTTGAAACTATTTCTATAAATTCTAGTTTTGAAGGTGTGGAAAGCTAGAAAGTAAAGAGAAATTGAGTGTAAAAAGCCTTCAAAGGGAATAAAATAGTCCCTAAAATTTCTCATACTTAAGTTTTGAGGTTTTTGGGAGAAAGTACTATGCCACAATTGGATTTAATGTGACCTCCCTTACAAAATTTTGTGATTTGCCTCAAAAATTCTAATTTGCCTTTAAGCGCTCCAAAAAACTTGGGTTTAGTACAATCTTACTTACTAATTTCAAGTCAATCCGAACGCGAGAAAACCTACAAAGCTCAAAGAAATCTAGCATAAAAATCTTCAAAAATAGCCGAGAGTTGCCAGAGTTGCCTCTTGTTGTTCAACCTTGTTGTCTGTTGAAGTCTGATCTTGCTTTGAGCTTGTACGTCTTCTACCTTGGATTTGTTAGTAGGAACTTTTTCAATTACGTCAATTCTTGATTTTTTCAATCCTCAATTCCGTAGATATCGATGTCGATTGCAATTTCTGATTCTCAATTGTGGATTCCGTCAATTGTCACTTTGGTCGATTGCTGATTGTAAGACTAATGCTTATTCTTCCTCCCGTGTTAATGTGAGCCTCTCTCCCTCCCTCTCTCTCTCTCTCTCTCTCTTACACACACACACACACACACACACCACACACACACACACACACACACACTCACTCACTCACTCACTCACATAGACTATTGAGAATGGTGCTCTCTCTTACTCACACATGCTCTCTCTCTCTCTCTCTCTCTCTCTCACACACACACACACACACACACACACACACACTGTGGTACTATAGTATTCTTGTTGTTTTCAAAACAAACCACTCTTCCCCCCCCCACTTTGATCTAGTCCGAAAACAGCTGGGTCGCATTAAGGTTACTGCTTAAAATGCCATTATTATTTAGCAAGACCATGGGACATAGCCCGTGTTATTAAACTAAGGATCTTATTAAAGATCTCTATCTCTGGTGTGACCGAGTGTGATTGCATTCTCCCTCTTCATCACACCACGAAAGCGGCCTCTCCATCTTTGTTGTGGATCTCCCCACTCATGGGTATCTGCGCGCCGAATAGAGCTACCACACACACACACAGTCTCTAGGGAGGCGGCCCGGCTCACTTATGGCTCCCGCTCAAAGGACTTGTAGTCCCTCCTCCTTCCACTATTTAAACACGTGAGGGCACATCTCTGCCCCTCACTTAGCCAGGGTTGTTCTGTCGTGTTTTTTCTGAAAAACTTATTGCTTGCTTCACAAAAGGAGCTATGGAGCTCACCACTCAGGTTTCTCAGGTTTTTTTCTACCCTTTCTTGCTTCGCTACTGGTTGTGCTGGATTTTTTTGCTATAGTTTTACATTGAGTATTCATCTGTTATTGGTTGACACAATAAGGTAAGTATTAACAAATGTTGGACAATTGCATGATAGCGGTATATACCTTGCTCAAAATACCTTGCCACAGGCGTCTAATGCTTGTGATTATGTGGTGTAAGGACTGGTTTTTTTACGACTGTCGTCGTTAACTGTTTTTTTACTGTCATGCTGTGCGCAACAGAGTTCAGAATTACTCCTATGATTGATATGTGGTCTTGGTTTTACCATGATACCTTGTAACTTTTTAGCCTCTGTAGGTTCTTTCCGTTTGCAGATTGTGTCAGTTCATATCGTCTGACTGGTTTTTGTAAAAATAAAATGGGGTTGATCTTGGCAGTTTTAACACCAGAAGCATCGGGGATTATGGAATACTGGGCATCTGAGTTGGAACTATCGTTTTTTTATCAAGGCTACTATAGCCGTTTGCATGGTAAAACCCACCGTTTTCGGTTACTAATGTTTAAAACAAAGGGGTTTTCTTGGTGCACTGAATTGGAAGGCAAGTATACGGCCGCTTGGCTTGACATTTGTATGGTAAGCATCTGATCTGGGCTTGGAAAGGGGTTACACCTTGGAGGAGTATTCTATCCTACAACTGGTACTATACTTGGTATGATTGGGTATCATGCTGTTGGTCGCTCCTGCAATCTATTAAAACCCTCTGTATAAGGAGGCGTATGGAATTATTTGTTTTAAAAAACCATATACACTTTGACCCTTGTACACGGTAAGTTGGTTACTTTCTATATCTTGGAGGGAATATGGTTCCGTGGCATTCATAAGACCTGATCAGTATTAATTTGGATTATTCGAGGAAATTTAATACGGTATTGGCATTCACTTTTTAGTCGTTGTTTTTAGACGGGCTATGCCGCTATCTTTTGGCTAGCTATGTGATAGTGATCTTTTTTTTTAAGGAAGAATTGAACTTCACTTGAGGAAAAACAAAAACATTATCAGTTCTTAACTTAGAACCTACTCAATAAAAAGAATTTAGGCTTGGTTACTAATAAAACCTCATTAATCCGACGGAGTATAACTCAAGTACTTTGTTTTTTGGAAGGAATATACCACTTGGGGTTAAAGAAAAGAGGGGAAATCTGATACTTGGATTAGAAGAGATATAGGTTCTCTTTGACTAGAAACACTGTGAAAATATATATAAATGATTTACTTTGGACTTAGCTTGTAAAAGGTAAAAAAGTTTTGTGAGATGGACATGGAACTGGTATAGTCCATTGATACCTGTAAAACACATCCAAGGCTAATTGAATTGTTGTCTTGTTTGGATGGATGCAGGTAAGGACTCTATCTTATCTTGGAAGTTTTTTTTGACTTTGGCAAGCTGTCCTACACTGGATGGAACACTCACTTATGATTTGGGAAGTTCCTTTACTATCTGCATACTGAAAGAGGATCTTTTTCCTACAAACATTGTACTTAAATGATTCTAATACTGAGTTGTTTTTGTACTTATCTATTCTTTGTTCCATTGCGAGCTGTCTTTTGAATGTAAAAATTCAATTATGTCTTATTATCTAAGATTTAACAGCTACACACACACACACACACACACACACACACACACTATTCGTATAACTAATAACTTCACTAATTTTCACAATTTGTGGCCCTTGAAGCTCTACTTCTAGTGGTGAAATAGAGTATAGTAGACATACCACGAAGGTGTAAAGATTCTCAAGGAGGGACGACATCAATGATATCCACTTTAAGCTTGTAATATATATATATATATATATATATATATTATATATATATATATATATATATATATATATATATATATATATATATATATATATATATATATATAATATACACACACACACACATGTCGACATGATGACATCAATGATATCAACTTTAAGCTTGTAATACACACATACACACACACATACACATATCGACATATAAAATAAATCATGAGGTTACTGTGACGTCTGGCTGAGACTTATGTACACACAATATATACTCTGTTATGCCATGTAACGTTCTCACCTAATATCACCAAATGGACTTCTCCTCAGGGATGAGAGAAGGCCACACACGCACACCATCAAAAAAAACTGATGTAGGTAACCTAATCATGTCCCTTGTTATATTACCCACACATGGGTAGAAATAACCAGTTTAATACCTGATACTAAATCCTAGCTTTATTGGGTCCTACTTATAAAAATGGCTTAACACTATCTCGCATATATGTGAGCAAGCACATACCACATATAGTTGTTCGTAATCAAACACATGCTTAGGAATGAATACCGAATTATATGGTTGTTAGGTTTGCCGCCTTTCATTGTGACTTTATGAACGTTCAATCATTTCACTTTCGTAAACAAGGAAAGTTTCCTATTTTTGGGGGCATGATAATTGCTTAGCTTACATCCGGACTTGCCATCATATGACATTAACTTGACAGTGTTGACCTTATGGAATGGTCTCCATCTCTTGTTCTCTCTATCTTCCATGATGATGTTGATTCTCTGGCAGCACATGGGTGTATTGATGATAAACACGTATAGATGGGTGGTTCAACTACTACTGTTTAAAGATGAAGACTCTTGCTTTATAACTTGGTCTTGACCTATCTTTCTTATTTGGCTCATCTCTTCCCACACGTTCATATATCTCACACACCTTCTCAGCATTGCATCAAGAAATTCTCTCTCTCACAATCCGATGGATCTGGTGCTTCATCGCCTACACTCACACACATACTCTTGCGGAATCAACCGAATACGGAGCAGATTCACATTTGCTGTGTAGACTGTGTGGCCTTCAAAAGCGATCCCCCTGGCCCTCATAAGTGATCCCCCATCGGTACCGTGAGTGTCTTCTCCTTGAGCTCTTCAAAATAAGCTATCAAACCCCATGATCCGGCCTTCACTACCTGCACAAATCCCCTCACACACACACACACACACACACACACACACACACACACACACACACAGAGTACAGGGTTGCTCCCTATCATAAACACATGCATAATTTATGCATACACTCTCTAATAGAGCTCTATTATCTCCTGGGATGTACCATGGATCAGATCGTACATACGTAGCGGTGATATATGACATTCACAACATATAGAGTTTGTGGAGATGATAACTTCATCCACGGCTCAGGAAATACATATCCCATAAAAAGATTACAGAATCGTACTACACATAGGTGCCATGCATAATTTTTCTCAACACTTTGATGATGTTGTTTGAAGAAAATTAGTAGTTATTTTTATGGTTGTATCGTCTGAAAATTTTGGTGTCTAACTGCTGGCTGCAACACTGAGGTAGACTACGTGTTAATCTACTGAGGTAGATTACCCACTCAGTACATTTAAAATTTTTGATTCTCTAAAAATCAATATATCTTCATTATTAAGCATACAAGTATGTATTCGGGAAAAATTTGGGTCAACATTTGAGGAACTTTGAGAATTATTTGATTGCATTTACTTGGCTACCTACCTACACATAGTTCATAGCATAGATTCCATGCCATGGTATGGAACATTGTGGTGACTCTACGAGACTTTAGGGTTTGGAAGCAGATTTGTGTAACATTCAAACTCATTTTTAAAGCACTTTCTGGTCCTATAATGCATTTTGATGATGTTCTACTATTATTTTTGGAAAATGGTTAGATGCACAAGCAAATTGTTGGCGTAATTCATGCTTAGTTGAAAGTTAATGAAAACGGTATTTTAGTTAATCTTTTGGATCTACATTCAGTCATAGAAGGATCTAAGAAGTCTCAGTGGAAAGTTAAGGAAAAGGTTTTTATACTCATTTGGATCTATATTCAATCATAAGAGGCATATTCCTATTACTGGTGTGGATTCCCTCTATGCCAAAAATGGTACAGGATAATGATAAAGTTTACGTATTTATACTTTTTGATGCACTTTTTGATACACTTTTTGGGTCCTATAATGCTACCTCTCTTTGGTTTTTAATAATAATTGCAGGCTTTATATGTTGGCTGTACATAACAATATAAACATCAGCCTCTGGTTTTGGTAGACCTATGCTGGGGACCCATTGACACTAGTATCTGCCTGGGTTGCTAAAAGATCTTGAGCAAAATGTTACTACCTAGTTCAAACTTCTTGTTACTACATGGTTTTTTGACAGTTAATGCTGGACTTTTTCACATCTATGGTGGTAGGTATATGACTATAGCTGTATGGCTATAGATGAGTATATTCACTTTAGTAATGGGAACTGCTTTTCAACTCTTTTCTTTTTGTTGAATAGATGCATAACTTTTGAAATTAGTGTTAGTATTTTTCTTTGAACATACTCCAGTGTTGTATTTAAAAGAGCCTTAATCCTCACGTGAGGGTCTCGGATGAGATAGCATTGGACTGGAATTTTGAAAATTGATTCAAATTACAAAGGAGATGTTGTCCTATTTTTTCTAGAATTAAATGATATATACATTATCGTAAATTAATGGCTTACTCTTTAAACTTAATATTTGATCTATGTTATGGTGTTAGCTTTTGTTATAATTTTTGACACCAATAACAAGGGGAGAGAGTCGATGACACCTGTCTTCTAAAGTAATGCCAGTTCTGACAGGCTTTTGTTTCTTGGATGGTGACATGTAAGAGATTCTTTCATTTGAATTACAATGACAATTGTAGCAATAACATAAGATCGTCCACTGCTTGGTTATTTTTATTAGTGGTCGATAACCCTTGTATATGATTCTTTGATAATAATATGTAATACAATATATGTCAGTATCAGGTTTAAATGTGAATGTAATCTTAACTTTATCTACTTGGTATCTAATGTATACATAATATGTGGTTATTTACACATTGAGTGGTCTCTAGTCCCATTGTATGGTTCAACAGTTTGTGAAATCAAACTATTGTTAGATAAATCATTCTTAAACACACACACACACTTGTTTCTAGCTAGCCTTTGGTCGGGTTAGCACCATACAATGGGCCTAGACATGCTATAATTTTTTGACTTGACCCACCTAATCCAAAGGGATGGGTTGGGGGCACGGCTTCGAATCTGGTCAGGGACAAATATCATATAGATCTATTACCTTAGACCGGAAGATGCTCTATGACTATGTGCTAGACAATGTATTTGATTAATTAATCAGATGGCTGTTTTAGGAATTTGATGCGTATATAATTTAGCCCTATTGGCACACACGAACCTCTTTCTATCTATCCTTTGGTCGGGATAACACCTTGTAATAGACCACACTAACTATCTAAACTTGGCCTACCCCATCCAAAGGTATGGGTCGGGACTCCTACAGTTCCTCTTCAGGTCAAGTTGATAAGACCTTCAAAATTTGTGGTCAATCACTATGTACTTTTGACAACATTAACATAGTCTATTAGGCTGTTACATGATATTGGGTGATGCTCATACACAAAAAACCTGATCTATTTTTTTGAACACAGATCATTTTTTTCTAGAGAGAAATGGTAAGAGATCTTCTCTTACTCAATTCTACACAGATCATTTTTTTCTAGAGAGAAATGGTAAGAGATATTCTCTTACTCAATTCTGGACTTAACACACTTGATTATAATACTCCTTCAATATGTTTGGGTATTGCTATATTAGCCTTAAAGGCACCACTTCTCCAAATGGAAACCCTTTTACACGTAAAGCATACCACTTGGAACACTTATTTATTATTTCCTAGGACATTTGTATTACTCATTCTAAATTTTTTTGGGGGTAGGACTCCACACGGTGGGCCCTACCTCCCACCATGTGGACTCCTCTCCTCGGGTTGGGGGAGGGCCACACACACACACAGACACACAGACACACACACACACCACACACACACACACACACACACACACACACACACACACTCTCCGTATAACAGATAACTTCACTAGTTTTCGCAATTTGTGGCCCTTGAACCTTTACTTATGGTGGCAAAATAGAGTAAAGTAGACATACCACGAAGGTGTAAAGATTCTCAAGGAGGGATGACATCAATGATATCCACTTTAAGCTTGTCACACACACACACACACACCACACACACACACACAACACACACACACCACACACACACACACAACACACACATGTCGACATATAAAAGAAGTCATGAAGGTTACTCGTGACGTCTGACCGAGACTTATGTAGAAACAATATATACTCTATTATGCCATGTAACTTTCTCGCTTAATATCACCAAATGGACTTCTCCTCAGGGATGAGAGAAGGCCACACACACACACACGCACACCTAAGCATGTCCCTTGTTATATTTACATATACCCACACATGGGTAGAAATAACCAGTTTAATACCTAGTACTAAACCCTAGCTTCATTGGGTCCTACTTACAAAAATGGCTTAACCCTATCTCGCATATATGTGAGCAAGCACATACCACATATACTTGTTTGTAATCAAACACATGCTTAGGAATGAATACCCAATTATATGGTTGTTAGGTTTGCAGCCTTTTATTGTGACTTCATAAATGTTCACTCATTTCACTTTTGTGAACAAGGAAAATTTCCTATTTTTGGGGGCATGATAATTGCTTAGCTTACCTCCGGACTTGCCACCATCATATGATATTAACTTGACAATGTTAACCTTTTGGAGTGGTCTCCATCTCTTGTTCTCTCTATCTTCGATGATGATGCTGATTCTCTGTTAGCACATGGGTGTATTGATGATAAACACGTATAGATGGTTGGTTCAACTACTTGTTTAAAGATGAAGACTCTTGCTTTATAACTTGGTCTTGACCTATCCTTATTATTTGGCTCATCTCTTCCCACACGTTCCTATATCTCACACACCTTCTCAGCATTGCATCGAGGAATCTTCTCTCTCACAATCTGATGGATCTGGTGCTTCCCCACCCACACTCACACACATACTCTTGCAAAATTGGCCGAATACGGAGCAGCTCAACCTTTGCTGTGTAGACTCTATGGCCTTCATAAGCGATCCCCCTTGGCCCTCATAAATGATCCCCTATCGGTACTGTGAGTGTCTTCTCCTTGAGCTCTTCAACATAAGCTGTCAAACCCCACGATTTGGCCTTCGCTGGCTGCATAAATCCCCTCTATCTCTCTCTCTCTCTCTCTCTCTCTCTCTCTCTCTCTCTCTCTGTGTCTCACTCACACACACACACAATAGAGGGTTGCTTCCTATCATAAACACACACATAATTTATGCATACACTGTCTAATAGAGTTCTATTATCTCCTGAGATTGCTAGCAGCAAGCTAACGCGGACACCATTTTTGCACCATTTTTCGGAGTTCTCTGTTAACCCTCACGGCACACGGACACCCTATGATCTATAAACGTTGTATTATTTAGAGTCAGGTACCGGGCTTGTCGGACCAATAGGAACAGGGTAAGGGTGATCGCCGATGACAGGCGCACTCTAACTGGAATATTCAAGGAGTTAGTTGGCTAAGTATGGGCGCCCAAGTGTGAATGGGGTGAGCTCATATAAAAGCCACTAAACCTAATTTTTACTCATTCTCTCACTGTGCAATAGAAGCTGCTCTTGCTCCATCTCCACCTTCTCCTTCACCATCTCCTTGTGTGTGTGTGTGTGTGTGTGTGTGTGTGTGTGTGTGTACGTGTGTGTGTGTGTGTGTGTGTGAGAGAGAGAGAGTGTGAGAGTGTGTGTGTGATCGAGCGTTGCGGCGGCACGACGGCGGCGAGGCGGTTGAGCGCGGCGTAGCGGTGTCTCCCTCTTCTTCGCGGCGCTGGAATCCTTCATTCGCAACTACGCAAGAAGGTGAGTGACACACCATTCTCCCTTGTGAGCTTGTCTGTTATATGACTGTGTGCTAGGAGCCTTTGTGGCTCGCACACGGCGCGTAGCAAGTCCCTAGCCGTGACATTTTTGGCGCCGCTGTCGGGGAGCTGCTACGCGTGAAGCTCCAATGGCAACCTGTAAATTGTATTGAAGCTATGTTTTATGTAGGAAAGGCGCGGCTTAAGTTTGATCATTGTTGTTATGCAAAAACAGTAGAGAAAGACACAATGTTGTTGACTGCATTCAAGTTTTCTGTGTTCTGTTAAGCTTTGTTTTGTTAGTTCTATTAAGCTCAGATTTCAGCTTACACAGTTAGCATTTCTTGTGTTTCTGCGTTTTTTACATTTTATGGTTTGCACTGCACAGTTCTGTCAAGTTTCAATTTTCTGCATTTTCTGGTTTGTGCACAGTTAGGCGCACAGTTAGTTAATTAAGTAGGTTAGTAATTAGGTGAACCACTGATTAGCAGGTCAGTAGGTAGGTGGGACAGTAACATTAGGAAATTTCGGAGGTCATTTGGAGGGCCTTCTAAGAAAATGTATTTTTTGCACTCTCTCTCTAGAAAAAATGACAAATAAAAGAGCTGGGTCTTTCATAGTAAAACTTCAAAAAGTGTACTTTAAGTAGATTCCTTACCCCTCTGAACATTCGTTCGTAGTGATTGAGGGATAATACTCTTTTTAGTTGTATTGAATGAACAACGTCCAATACGGAGGGAATGAGGCTAACATGGAGGGACGAAATCCGCAGCGCTATTCATTTCCCATTAAACCTGCACATTTGGCTAATGGCGCACTCCTCAAATGGCACAAATGTTACCCACAAACGAGCCAAATATCACCTTCACATTGATTTGGACAATGAGTACCAACCATTGATTAAGCGCAGTAAAACAAACACACATATACCTCCCACCTCCATAGACACGCTCAGAGCTCAAGGAGCTAAACACATAGATATCTGGACGAGAGGCTCTCTCTACCCTAAGAATCCAATAACTAATGCGTCTCCACCGTTTGTCAATCCTACAAGCTTATTGACCTTTGTTGGTGATGGAGAAAACGGCCTTCTGGGTTATTGTAAATCACTTACAAGAGAAGCTGGAACTTACAAGAGCATTCTCCAAGCTCAACAATGTGAGATTGTTCGCCTTTCACATTTACATTCTACAGATCAGGTTACCATTTTGCAACATAAAACAGAGGTACAAGAACTGAAAGAAAAGGTGCGAAGTTGTCAAATGAAGGACACCATCTTGGGTGGTCGTATCCGAAAGAAGAAATTGCGCAATCTTGAAACATTGCAGGTTGCATCAGGAGGTCTCAAGAAAAGAATCCGAGCATTAAGGTGATGCTTCTTGGTTGGCTACATTGTCTTAGTTAAGTAATCTCTTTGTTTTTTCTTGTTATGCATTGTTTTCATGTGCCTAAATAGTGTTAGTGAAGCAAATTTTCTGTTATTTACTTATGCATTGTCTTCATGTAGAGACTCAATCTATCCTGACAAGGAAAACATTGACCCCAAAGCCAATATAGGAAAGAGATTGAAGCCACTTATAAGTAGAAGCCTGGCAGCAGATATAGTACATGACAAGAAGTTTAAGGTTCTACAAAGAAATGTAGTGGACCGCTTTATTTCAGAGAACTCAGTGCCTGCAAAAGAGATACAAGGCACACTTGATTCACTTGGTGTAAGCAAAAGAGGATATTCGGCTATCCAAAAGTCTGTCTCATCCATCTTTGTTAGGAAGGGTATAAAATCCAAACTTCTACCATCAGCCTCAAGTGTTTGGAAAGAGAGGCTTCAGCTTAACGAGGCACAGGGAGACTATCTTGGACAGCCCTTTCATATTAAAGCAACTTACAGTGGCCATGGAGCCAACATGGCATATGATGAGTTCAACAATATTTTTATGGACCTGCGGATACTACAGAAGAGAATGGTGGAGTTTTACAACATCACATTTGAAGAGTCACGTGGACTATTACATTTTGTGTTAAAACTGGATGAGTGTGAGCTTGTTAAAGAGAAAAAGCTAGAGCGTGTTACTATTACTTTAATGAATAGAGCCCTCTCAAAGTGTCCCAGTGATGATTCTTTATATTTTAGTGTTCAATCAGAATCTAACATATGGTGGCTTGGTGCGTTTGAGGTAAGCGATATTCTCAAGTAAGCTCAAATATTCAGATCTACTTAAGTCTCATTTATTTTGTGTTGCAGGTAAAGAAAGAAGATCATGAGATTCTATATTGGGTATTCCATCGAACTAATATTCCGGAGCTGATTGATCGACAGACTAACCAGGGAGAGGTACTACGTCTAGATGGAAGGGGAGACTTTCAAGTTCAGTGGCATCTTGCAGGTGACCTTAAAACATTAAAGTGCATGTATAATTGTGGAATGGGTGCAATGGCAAAGTCACCGTGTTTGTTCTGCATGGAGCCTGCAAAGGTCATGAACCCAAAGTGGTGGAGAAAAGCTCCAACACGTCACATTGAGGATCCTGCTTTTCGACCAGTTTTGAAAATACCACTTGTGAATGTTCACATTTGTACAATGCATGCCCTTTGTAGAATTGTAAAGAAATTGGTCTACTTATACATCGGGTTTGCTTGGAAGATTAAGAACTCTGCAGAACGACAAGTAGCCTTGCAGTGCTTAGAAATGGTACTGTCGGATATGGGGCTTCATGGTGGCAATGTGAAAATCCAGCGGGATGAAAAGAGATCAACTGCTGAGAAGGATGTCCCATGCAAACCATCCATCGGTGGGGTGAAGGCACGGAGGTTTTTATCTAAGCCCCAAGGTACAAGAGATCCAAAGCTAACAAAACATGGAAAAATATATAACACATCTTATGTTAGCAAGGTAGAGTATCAGAGCTGGAAAAAGCTACATATTGCAGTCAAAGACCACGAACCAACTACTCGTAACGCGAAGGCTGAGGTTTGGCGATCAATAGACATCCTATTTTTGATGTGCGACAAAGATGACTGGTCACAAGGTGATATGAACAAGTTCAAGGAAAATCTCAACCTTCTGAAAAAATCATTCAAGACAGCATGGACAGACACCCAGATTACTCACTACATGGTATTATCATGTATTTCTTTCTCTCTTATGTGCAAATATGTGAGTGTAAAACATTCTAACTAATCTGTTTTCATATCCAGCACATCATCTTCAATCATTTGCCATATTTTATACAGAAGTATGGGAACCCGGCAATATGGAATACCCAAGGGATGGAAAAGTCTCATTACATGGCGAGAAATGCTTATTTCAGGCACACACGACATGGTGGCTCTCGAATCAAGGCTAACATTTTGAGAGAACTATTTGAATGGTTCTATCGTAGAATCATTCATCGAATGCAGGCAAAAGAAGTCTTGGCAAATTCAGCAACAGCACAAGCCATCAGACATTTACAACAACAAAAAGCTAAAAGATCAATGGCATACAACAACTCCGGAGCTCGTGAAAGTCAACGAAGGTGGAGAGAGACAATGGTGTATGTGAATCACAAGTGGAGAAAGATACTCTGAGTGGATGGCATTGTAAAAAATTTATGTAATACATGATCTTATACAATTGCTACTTGAAGTGTATCAAGATTTTGCAGGTTCAATTTTGTTTTTTGGCACGTCATCCTTGTAACGAATCATGAGATGTTTGCCATACTCTAAAAGTTCATCTGGGTTTTGTCTACCAAGAGCTAGTGCCATTGCTGTGTACGTGTAGTAATACGCTGCCCGACCACCTGTATAGCCTGGGCAGTAACCAAAACAATCTCTAGCAAACACTTTGTCAACAAGAATGACTTTATCTGCACTTTTGGGCAGCACCGGTCCACCCAAGAAGCGTGATAGTGTCTTGAATGTGTAAGTTGCTATTGAACCCTCTTGTGACATGGAATTGTGAAAAACTACTATCGGTGACTCGCAGAGCTTTGAAAGGTACTGTGCTAGGGCCGCATCCCTTCCTCGATACTCTCTTGTCCGGCGCCGAAGGAAGTCATCCTTGTCAGCAATCCAAGACTGCACATACAATGTCAGAAATGACACAAACAGAGAGAGAGAGAGAGAGAGAGAGAGAGAGAGAGAGAGAGAGAGAGAGAGAGAGAGAGAGAGAGAGAGAGAGAGAGAGAGAGAGAGAGAGAGAGAGAGAGAGAGAGAGATACCATGAAGCTCTCATCCTGCAGAAAGAGGTTTTCTTGCCACAGTTCTACAGATGTAGTTGACCCCTGACCTGAATGGTTAAACCAATCCTCCACTTCTTTGTTACTTTTCGATGGTCTTAGGCTTTGTCTTATTGCTTGGAAGGTGGCTTCATCAGGTAGTGTCTCCTTGTATTTTTCAGCTTTCTCAAAGCATCTTCGAAGGCATTCCATTGGATTGCTGGATGTTTCCATTGCCTCATCATCACTACTATCCTCTGAAACAAATCCACTCCTCTCCTCTTGGACTCTGGAAATAATAGCCAGGGAGAAATCCTCCCTTAAATAAAACACACTTTGCACATCATGTACGAAGATATAGGTCCTGTCTCCAATCCTGAACTCAGGCACAGCTGGCAACATCATCTGAGCATGCTTCTCAGTGAAGTTACTGACATCCAATGGAAGTTTGATTTCTGTGGTTTTCACAGAGAGCATCTTACTTCTTTGTACTTCAATTGCCTCAACCTCAAGGTCGACTGTGTCTTCAACCTCCTCGACTTCTTGCATATGAGTTGTCTCCTCGCATTCCTCTTCTGGTGCTGCATCCTGCTCCTCTAAAACCTCATCAGGATTCTGCATGAGGAATCCAAACAGGCTGTTGAGGTAAATCATAAAGCCAAAGGCTTCCTGAATGAGTTTGCATTCTTTTTGGTGCAAAGGGCAGACTGAATGTCGGCAAGAGGGTGGTAATTCCCTATACTTCTTCACTCCCTGTCCCTTTCCACCACAGTCATTTAAATGCACAAGAGTCATAGTAGGCAGAACAACCCTTCCTACCTGCACCATCACCTCAAACTTATCTCTGTAGGACTGCAAGAAATTACTGTGCTGAGCTAATAGGTCTTCAATGTCAAACTTTGGATTAAACATAGAATGAATTAGATCATACTTGTCCCCAGCACCACAAGATGCTGCAAAATCAAACAGCCTCTCATCAGTTGCAGCTGGGTCTTCCAGAGAAGACACATCCTCCTTTTCTTTACATTTTGTACTTTCTAGCACATCTGCATCATCTGAGAAGTCTATATTTCTCTTTCTGGTATTTTTCTTGAGATGTACCTTACAGGGCACCACACCCTTGTCGGGTGAGGAATCTTCTTGCCCTGGTGACCTCTCTGATTGGTCTTCACCAAGAAACTTTTCCTCAGATATGTCCTGACAAAAGTCAACAGTTCTTTTGGCAGATACATTAAGCAACTGAGCCTGCAAGGTTTGAAATCCTGGCACAAGCCCTGGATCTGGTTTCAGCCTCTTCTGCCTACTGGACCTTAATCCTAATCATCAAGAAACATAACAAGTCAAAACCATGAGCAAACATGACAATTCTGCCAAAACCAAACCATCATGATCTCTCTCTCTCCCCTTATAGATATAAATATATCTATAAATATAAATAAATAAATAAATAAATATATCTGTCTCTCACCAAAACAGAAACAGAAACACACCTAGTCTCTCTCTCTCTCTCTCTCTCTCTCTCTCTCTCTCTCTCTCTCTCTCTCTCTCTCTCTCTCTCTCTCTCTCTCTCTCTCTCTCTCTCTCTCTCTCTCTCTTTGCATTTGTCTATAGGACTAAAGGCGCGCGAGGAAGGAAATGTGCCTTTTGCAAACCTCTCCGCGCGCCTTAAGTACAACTGCCAGCGAAATAACATTACTAACGGCGCGCGGAGAGAGTAGCAAAAGGAACTTTCCCTTCCTCGCGCGCCTTTAGTCCAATGGACAAATGCAAAGAGAGAGAGAGAGAGAGAGAGAGAGAGAGAGAGAGAGAGAGAGAGAGAGAGAGAGAGAGAGAGAGAGAGAGAGAGAGAGAGAGAGGAGGTGTCTGTGTCTTTGTCTATGGAACTATGGGTATTGAGGTGTGTGTGTGTTGAAGAACACACACACACACACACACACACACACACACACACACCAACTGCTAGAAATACAGAGAGAAAGAGTGAGAGATCACCTTTTTTTGGTGGGCTTTGCAGGAACTCAAAGGGAGGTGTCTCCTCCATTGCTTTTCTCTGTGTCAAGCGGAGTCTGTCTTTCTCCCTCCCTCTCTCTCTCTCTCTCTCCCTCTCTCTCTGAGAGTAAGGACTCCCTCTTTCTCTATCTCTCTCAATCTGTGTCTCTCCCTCTCCCTATCTCTGTGACAAGCTGATCACGCTTTCTCTCTCTCTCAGACTCTCACTCTCTCTCTCTCTCTTTGTGACAATCTGCTCTCTCTCTCTCTCTCTCTCTCTCTCTCTCTCTCTCTCTCTCTCTCTCTCTCTCTCTCTCTCTCTATTGTTCTCTCTCTTTCTCTCTCTCAAAATCACACCTTTAACGGATACACACGGCGGCGCCCCACGTGTCACAATAAATTAAAATATATTTGCATGCGGTCGCACGTGTGGTCATTATTATTTCCGTATACTTTTTGTACGCCATATAAAGCGGTCAAGAGAGAGAAAAACTACACCTCGTGAAAGAGAGTGAGTGAGTGAGAGAGTGAGATAGAGAGTGTGCAAGAGCAAAGCCTGCGTCTCCGACAGCAATCCCACGCAGCGAGATAACGAAGGTCTGCTTCTCCCTCTGGCTTTGCCTAAATCTCTCTATCTCTGTTTCTGTCACCCACACACAAACACACACACATATACACACACACACACACACACACACACACACACACACACACACACACACACACACAGACACTCACACACACACACACACACACACACACACACACACACACACACACACACACACACCCACACTCACAAACACTCACAAACACACACACTTACACACAGACACACATCTTAAAAATACACACACACACACACCCACACACACACACACACATTCTCTCTCCCTCTCTCTCTCTCCCTCTCTCTCTATACCAACGGCGCGCGTAGAGAGTCATACCCGTAGTTCATGTGTCTATGCGCGCCGTTAGTACAGTCCATTGAGCAGAGAGAGAGAGAGAGAGAGAGAGAGAGAGTATCGGTGTGTTATTTTAACCTATACTAACGGCGCGCGGACGTGTTTGGTGAGGTTAAAAAGTGGTCTGTGCGCGCCTTTAGTAATGTGGATTCTCTCTCTCTCTCTCTAGTTATATATGCTAAGCTAGAGAGAGAGAGAGAGAGAGAGAGAGAGAGAGAGAGAGAGAGAGAGAGAGAGAGAGAGAGAGAGAGAGAGAGAGAGAGAGAGAGAGAGAGAGAGAGAGAGAGAGAGAGAGAGAGAGAGAGAGAGAGAGAGAGAGAGAGAGAGAGAGAGAGAGAGAGAGAGAGAGAGAGAGAGAGAGAGAGAGAGAGAGAGAGAGAGAGAGAGAGAGAGAGAGAGAGAGAGATTCATAGAAAGAGAGAAGGGGATTGAGACTCTTCTTTTGGTGTACAGTAAGATGGCTAGAACAAAAGCCACTGCAAGGAAGGCAGGCAAGGGTCCAGGATTAGCATCGAAAGCAAGTGGTAGATCAGCAACCCCAAAGAAAAGACTTGGAAAACCAAATAAAATTCTGAAAGGGCCAAGGATGAAGAAGCTCCAAACCTGCATGGGACTTTTCAGAGAAATCAGAAAGGCACAAAAATGTGTAGATTTATGCATACCAAAACTGCCCTTCCAGAGGATGGTGAGGTCCATATGTGATGAAGCTACCTGGGGCACCAAAAGGTGGAAGGTGGTGGCATTGATGGCTCTACAGGAAGCAGCTGAGGACTTTCTACTGGAGTACTTCAGTGACATGACCATTGTTGCAGCCCATGCCCACAGGGTTACTATAATGGACAAAGATAGTGAGACATTGAAAAGAATAAGGTGGAGGTATGACAAACTGCTGGTCCCCAATGTCTGCAAGGATAAGAAAATGAGAGAAATTTTGTTATACCCCCCGGAGCTAGTGCCTCAGCTCACAGTTGTAGATGTCACACATGATGTGAATACAAGGGCAAAGGCAGAGACTATTGCTCGCCAAACAGAGGAAATGAGGGAAGCAGAGCTTCAGGAGAAAGCAAAAGTAGCAGAGGTGTCCCAGAAACAAAAAGAGTGCAATGTGACCCTGTCTATAGAGGCAATGAATCAAGAAACTCTGCTTTCAATGAAGAATGGTTTGCTTGCAGAGATACTATTTGTAGATGGAACCAGAAGCCTAGCTCTGGAAAAGGTGGACATTGATTTATTGCAGAATCCAGATGCTCAGATTTCAGACACAATTATCTATGCTTGTCTTAAGTAAGTGTTACTATCTTGCTAGCTTTGAAAACTCAGCTAATAGGTTTGCTAACTCAGGTAGAGTCTCTGCAGCCTGATCAAAAGTCAACTCCACTGCACACTCACACAGAGGTGTTTCTCCTTGATCCACAAATGTCTGTAATTATTAGACAAAAGAATAGTCCATCTGGGACATTTGAGAGCTGGTTCCACCACTGTGCTATGCTGGAAGTTACTGTGATCATCTTCCCATATGAGAACAACCATCACTGGAGTCTCATATGCCTTGATGTTGACCAACCAGCAGTGTGGGTGTTCAATTCAATAAAAGGAACCCACCGTGAAATTAGGCTGTAAGTGTTTTGTGTCAGAAAGTGTTTATTATAGATATCCATGTAAATTTGAAGCCTCATGCTAACATCTTGACATTGCCTAATGCAGTTGTATAAAGAGGTTGTTGCTTGCCTATGGCAAGCTATGTGGAAGGTATGAACTATACAAGGCCACAATCAAAGAAGTACCTGTCCCAAATCAAACCGATGGGAATTCTTGCGGCTGGAGATGTCTTCTCCATGCAGAATATGTCCTGCAAAGCTACTTTGCATTAAAACCTTTCATGACTAAGGTACCCATTTTGCAATGCATTCAGTTAGTTTTGGTTTAGTCTATAAAAGAATTCTCATCATGTGGTCTTTCAATTTTGCAGAGTGCTTTAAAAAACTACACATATGATTATTTGCAAAGATACCGGGTAAGTTTAATACAACACCTGCTTACTATGTCTAGCCCTAGAGAGCTTGAAGATAGCGGCTTGGATGAGCGCACTATTGATCTTACAAAACATGACGTGCCACCACGACAAACCCCTACATCCGATACAGTGGAATCGCATCGGGCCGAGGGTGTCATATCAGCAGAAGATCAAAGAGTCGAGGATGAGGAAAGGACAAATGAGCATATGGAAGCAGCTAAGGTTCAACCGGAGGAGACAATAAAAGAGGCAAGTCAGCCTGTGGAACAGCCAAAAGAGCCTATGGCTGAAACCGAAGATGAGGAAAGCAGGCCTGTAGATGAGCAAAAGGATATGGATGAGGAAAGCAGGCCTCGGGACGAGCAAAATGATATGGATCAGGAAAGGATGTATGAGGCAAGCCGATCAACCTTGAATCAGGTAGAAAGGGCCATGGGGGAGACCCCTTATGAAGATTTGAATGATGACTATGAAGATAAAGCGGAGGAGAGCAACAATGACATGAACACTACAGAGACCCATTATGGACCCTTGCTACCTGTAGATACGGTTGTTCCGGTAATGTCTATTCAAGTATGGCAAAATATGTTCAGCTTCTAACTACTTATATGTACTTGTCAACTTTTACAGAGGTTGATTATCTTGGACGTCAATGGATTGCTGCTGATGCGGGTGCCTCTCGGTGACAGAGGACCCTTTGATGATTTGCAAACGTTTCGGATGGGAACTTGTCGAGTCGTGGTTCGTCCAGGAACCAAGGAGTTTATTGAGTTTCTTCTTCCGCGCTTCAGAGTTGGCATATGGTCTTCAATGCAAAGGCAAAACTTATCGCCACTAGTTGCAATAGTTTGCAGTGTATGCCAAGCTCACACGTCAGATTTTGCCTTTTTGTATGATCAAAGAAAATGCGTTACTGTTGAGGGCCACTACCACCCTAAAAAACCAGGATTACCTCTTTTGTACAAACCGTTTAGCCAAATCGGTGTACCCTTTGATGCAACTAATACACTACTAATTGATGATACTCCCGAAAAGGGAGAACTAAATCCGCCGGGAACAACTATCTCACCACCTTCTTTCGAGGGGCATTCCTTCGATTTTTACCTTGAAGACATTCTGATTCCATACTTACAGAAATTGTATCTCAGTCCATTGTTCACGGACGAGTTTGTACTTTCTAATGAATTAAGATGATTGTTCTATCTGTCTTTGTCTTGTCTAACATATATATATATATATATATATATATATAATATAGACAGAGAGAGAGAGAGAGAGAGAGAGAGAGAGAGAGAGAGAGAGAGAGAGAGAGAGAGAGAGAGATTTGATGTGGTAAACAAATGTATTTCAAGCACACTTTTTCACAGGGCACAATTGAAAAATGAGATCAATAAACTTCATGTCTTGAAAGTCATTTGTATACACTTGGGTTTACAAGAATATCTGTTACATTGACACTACTTCAACCCGACCATCCAACTCTTTGCACAAAATATCTTTTTCTCTTCGCCGCATCACCTTACGGCCAGCTAAGAAAAAGGAAAAATCTGATAGTTCCTTGTCCATTGACTCTTCAATGATGTCATTTCGCAAATGCTGAAGACTACATAGCTCCCTTATTGTAACCACCAATAGTAGGCCATTCTCTTTATCAATCACTTCCACATCCACAGTAGGATTATCTTCCAAACCTGCAGAAACTTGGTCCATAGGAATGTACTTACCGTTTAGCATTTGTGATCGCATATACCAAAATGAGAGTAATAGTGATTGGCTTGCAATCATGTACTTGACAACTAGAGTATCAAGCGCGACCTCGCACCGTAAACCAATCTCTTCCTTTGCATACCATCCTTTGTCAAGAAGTTTGTCACAGGATGACTGCTGAAATGACTTGCACATGAACATAGTTTTTGTAACTCTGATGTTGTAGCTATGAAACAGCTCTATGAAGAGTGCAACAGGACAAAAGTTTGCAATTCGAACCAGTTTGGTAGGAACAGAGCTACGCAGAGACCTTTGTATATCCTTGTAGAGCTTACTTCGCATTGCCTCCACCATTGTTTCCTCGGGAACTGGCCAGTCCACAGTGTTCCAATCGGTCGGTAGAGGTAGTTTCACCAACATGCCATTCTTATTGCCTGAGCTGAGTTGGTAAAAGTGGTCATAAAAAAAGATTCCCTCATCAGCCAATCTTTTGCTGCTCCTCTCTGAATACTGTAGAGAACCAATATGGGCATGTACAACATGGAAGAGGCCTATTATGCACTCCACAGGCTCCCATTGCTCATAAGAAGAGGGATAAACATCTGCAATATATATAAGAAGAGTTAAACTAAGAGTATCAATAAGTACAAATGACAAATCTAATGTAATTGAGTTGTGAAGAGTAGAGACATTACTCATAACAAGCGGGAGAAACATTGCAAAATATATAAGAAAAGTTATAATGAGAGTATCAGTAAGTTCACATGTCAAGAGTACTTACAATTGCAACGTGGTTGATGTATATTTGATACATTTCCACCGTTTGCTATCACCTCTGGATGGGTAAACACATGCTGAACAAGAACTTCCTTTACAGATCTTTTGCCGATCTCAACTTTGAAATCCAACACCCTGGCCTTCCATGCTGAGCGGTAAACGTTGATACCACTAAACCTCTTGGGTCTTCTTGGTTGCATGAGGACCCATGAACCTTTGTTTATCCTTTGTCCAACCCATTGGTTGTTTGCACTTATTGAAGCTGGTATTGTAATTGAGGATATGCTACTACTTGGCCTTCTAGGCAAAGTGCCGTTGTTGTTTGTTGGTGTGAGAGACAGTAAACACCTTGAGGCTCTTGGGCGAGAAGACGTGGATGCCATAACTCTCAGAGAAAAGCTTTAGTGGAGGGAGATTCACTTTGAAAGCATTCTAATGGAGGGAAAGTGTTTTAAAATTCCAATATCTTGTGCGGGCTTAATGGTCACCCTCCAGTACGTTAATGACCATGAGAGAATATCAGAAGTGGGACCACACGCAAGCACCTAAAAGCTCGGTAAAAGTAAGGAAATTACTATGCTACAATCCTAGTTTCGTGAAAGTTTTATGCTATTTTCCTATTTTTTGAGTTTTTCCAGGTACTTTTCTACGTAACGTAGCCTTCATGCTCATTGGACGCGCTCTATTTTTCTCTCTCTTCATATGGCCCTCCAAATGACCTCCAAAATTTCCTAATGATAGTTAGGTGAGGTCAACGCGCACCAAAACGCGTACCAAATAATATCCAAAAAAAAAAGATTTAAAAATCGAAAAATAAAAACGTGAGTGAGGGGGAGGTTATAAAAACGGACGGGAAAAAATCGAAAATATTTTAAGCGTGAGTGACTGGGGGGATCACAAAAATTTTGATCGGGATCGGGATCATTTCCCCAAGCCCAAGCCCAAAGCCCAAGCCCAGGCCTAGGCCCCAAACCTCAGTCCTATGATATATACTAGACTCACTCTTATATATATACCCTACCCCCTCAAGAGGGAATGAGAGCATGTGGGGCAAGTCCTCCACTCTCCTCCCTTCTCTTCCCACTTGCACCCTTAGACTTGCTATTTGCAGCCTAGTTCCCCAACTAGGAAAAGACTGTTTCGGCTTTTCTGGAGCAAAATAGAACCAAACGGTGGGCTGTAAAGCACAGCGCGTCCCTCCTAGCGATACACTCGTTTCGAGCTATCACACGGCCCATTCCACGACACGCTCTAAAAAATATAGCAAAAAAACAAACAAAAAACACGCAAAAAACTAGTCACAAGGCCTCCTAGAGCAGCTTTTTGACACCTGAGGGTATCAAAAGCACATGCACTTACGCTCTGGGCGGGTGCTAGAACACGAGCATATTGAGGGTGCCTCTGTTCATACGGACACCCATTACCCATCCACAATAGGCTCTAGACCCTCAACGGGGACACAAGGTAGCACCACCCAAGACCCTAAAATAGCCGCTAGTGATTCCTCCTCCGACTCAGAAATCATGGAAGCATACCCTACCCAAAACACTGAGAGAGAAGGCCATGCACCTCCCAAAGCTCCACAGCCTAGTACTAGTATGTTTAGCCGTTTCATGGAAACATTAGGTAAAGCTACTCGCTCGGAACCTGATGCAAATGAAGCACACGAAGGGGGTGGGGAAGTGGACTCTCCTTTCACATCGCACGTGGACCCCACACCCCCAAAGAGTGTCCATGTGGATATCCTGCCAACTTTTTACCAAGAAGGCCCTATTGAGCTGCCTCCTTCAGAAGTTCCCTCTAGAGTACCGTTGGTGACAAGTAAAACCACGGGGAGCAACATTGCTTCTACCTCACAAGAAACCGTTAACACGTCGACTCTAGAATGATTGTTCATTAATGATCATTGGACATACGACCTCCACACTGAGGTGTTGACGGATCTACACTCTGGCCACGCCTACCATGTAGGATGGATAGAGATTGTACAATCCACCTCTAGTGCCACTAGCATCGAAGATCAACAGAAAATGATCTGTAATGTTATCCATGGCATTATTCAATCAGAAAGGCAAAACCGAGGGGTAAATATACTCTCAACTGGCCCCATGAGATTTTTGGATACGAGCAAGGCTCCACAGCCTACTCTATCACAAATGGAGACTCCTCTAATGAGCCCCATGGACCCATCTTACGTCATTTCACCTGGGGTCTCTATGCAATCTGAGCCTCCGAGCGACAACTTTAGCTTCCCTAACTTGGCTCAACCCTCTATTAAGGAAAACACAGTGCTCACTCCAGGGATAAGCCTGACAGAGAATGTACTGATGACATCTACGGTTAGCGCAGTGCCACTACCTAGTGTCGTAGTACCTAATATGGGGTCTCGACCGTATGTGCCTCTAGCCCCTTATGCACACATGGCCCCCACACCTCCAATTGTACCACTTGTTTATGCTCCTCGAGTGCCGCTCCCTAGCCCTTATCCGAGTGGACCTATGCCCGGTTATGTTCCATATCCTGCATCATCCACACATATGCCAAGACCGGTACCCGTCCCTCTCCCACATATGATTCCAAGAGTACCTCCACCGGCCCTGCCTCCTCACATAGGTGACTTGGCAGCGTTTGCTCAAACCATAGGTCGATCTATCGCAAAAAATATGCGTCATGCATCTGATAGAGAGCCTAGAAGTAAGGCAGTACAAATTGCCAAACTCACGCAAAAATTCAATGGGGACGAAGATGCTAGAAAACACATTGAAGTGTTTGAACAAGTATGTGATTCCTTAGGGGAACGCAACAAACTACATAAGTGCAATGCCTTAAGCTTGACATTAAGTGGGAAGGTTGGAGATTGGTATAGAACCGTAAGGGTGGACGAGAAAACAATCTACCCTACCCTTCGAAGGTTGTTTCTAAAGGAGTACATACGAGAAGGTGTGCTTTGGGGTGTAGCATCTCAGCTACAGAAGGCCGAACGTAAGGAAGGAGAGTTAGTAAGGGACTTCATTAGTCGTCTAAAGCACTTAAACTCTCGATGCCCTGTAAATGAGCGCTTCAACAATAACCAACTGCTTGATCGATTTATTCGAGGGTTGAGGAATGAAGGAATCTATAATGGACTAGTGATTAGAGGTATCACAACCTGGGAAGATGTCACTGCCAATGCAATCCAATTAGATGGAAACTTGATGATAGCAGGCATGAGGGTGTCTACTGACACGAGATCCACTAGCTCACAAGCCATTGAGTATGAACCCATGACTGCAAAGCCCATTGCCAATGAGCCAAAGGTATTTGAGACATTCTTGACAGACCTCACCAAGGCAATCCAAGAGTCTCTTAAGGATAATCGACCCCCTCAAAATAGTCACATGTATCCAAGAAGGGAGCAACAATGGTGTTCCATTTGCTTAGGTCCACATAGCACTAGTGAGTGCCCTACGTTTAGAGTAAAATTTAATGGAACTTGCAACGCATGTGGTAGGTATGGTCACCAAGCTAAGGATTGTTTAATGATCAAACGTATGATGGCAAATAGACCACCTGTAGCCTGGATGGATGCACCTCGAGCTCCTGTATTGATGCCTGCTCCACCTATTGAGAAACTACCGCAGCACATGGTCCCTAGATCTCAAAATTTTGTACAAGCTACACCGCTACCACCTCCTGTGCTAGGACCGCAGCCCCCGTATCCAAGAGTCGCCCCTATGAACCAAGTGGGTTGCGAGCCATCTAATGCTTATGCAGATGGCTGTGAGGAGGAAATAGACACTAGTATTGCCTACGGACTTGATACATTGGAAGAGTGTCCTATATACTACATGGAAGATTGTTGGGGGCAAGTCAAGCCGGTTTATCAAGCTGCTGCTCTCACATCTAGAGGTCAAAATATCAACACCCAAGCTAGGAGGCCACCTCCTTAATGCTACGAGTGTGGTGGACCACATCGGGCAGCGGAGTGCCCTATTAGGCTGCAAAAGAATGTTGCACAGATGCAAATGAATCAAGGGAGCACGTCTGCAATGCCAATACTCACATGTAATCGTTGTGGCATAGATCACTTGATTGCCCAATGCCCCTATAACCCAAATGCACCTAAAATCACACCCCTAAATTTGGTCGAAATGGCTAGTGTGACATCGCCAATACCACCGGTCGCACCCGCTTATGCGATTACACGGTCCATGCTTCAAGGGCCAGGCCATATCCTCGAAGAGAGAGATACCGCGTCAGTTATCCAAGCAAAGAAAAAGAAGACACGAAGGAAGAGGTCGCAGAATACGGGAAATTCAAAGCCAGTTCCAAAACAAACATAGGAACAGGAGATGACCCCATGTATATGAATGACCTCGAGGATGATTCAGATTCAATCGAGACAATGGAGACTAGAACCAATACCACAAAGGGGAAGACCGACAAAGAAAACCGTAACATGGAACCAAATGAAAACCGAATAAGAGAAAACCATAAAGAGCCTCTGAAAACCGCAGGGGCAAAAAGGGAAGATTCGTAAAAAGAAGATTGGGACGTACCCAAACCCAGTAGACGAGATTGAGCAGGTGAAACATCTAAGAGGTTTAGTGGAGGAGACTCAAAGGAAACTAGAACCAGAACCCATGCATGTCAAAATTCATGACACAATGTTTCCCACGCAAGTTCATCCACCCCACATGAACCATAGACCATTAGCCATATCTAGTATCATCCAAGAAGGGAGTGAGGACGGGACATCAGAAAGTGAGCATACACCTTTCTTGTTGGAAAGGATGTTTAACGAAGGAATACCTGATCCCATTGAGGAATATGAGATTCAATCCTCACCACTTCCTAGTCAAGGACCTACACCCTGCAAAATGCCAATGAATGTTGCCAAACTAGTGGACTTCATGTCTTCTGAGGTCCGAACCACGATCATAGCAAAGCTGTATGGAGATCCTGAGTTATTCCTTGCACTTCGAGCATTCCTTAACGGAGAGCTACAAACGGGATTACCGCAGTTTGCGCAACCAAATAGGCCTGACTCAATTATGATTGATGAGGAAAATCATGTGCAATCACTTGACTTAGATGGACACGAGTCTGTGATCGAGGTACCCATTAACGAATTAGGGCAGTATTTTGAAGGCGACGAGTCTAATGCGACCCTACCCATCACTACGAAGGGATTAAATATAAAGGGAATTCTTGATGGTGGTGCGGGAGTTAGCATCGTTACAAAAGATTGTTGGGAATCCATGGGAAAACCCCGCCTCAGTGTTACTAACATTGTGGTAAAGATGGCAAATGGTACCATAGCCAAACCTATGGGGATGCTCAAGGATCTTAAGATCAAAGTTCTAGGACACAAGGTACGACATACGTTCATTGTAATGGATTTCTCTAAACACCTTATGTCATATGAAATGATTTTAGGACGACCATTCATGAGGGAAGCACAAATGGTTCATGATTGGTCTAAAAATCATGTCTATTTGCAATTCCAAGACTCTGTCCTTAGAGTGGATTTGGTGACTGGTAAGGTACACCCCTTAGGGAGTAAAACCATTATTGATCATCGCTCTGACACCACAGTTCACTCGGCCCCACTACAATATTGTTACACTTGTAAGAAGGATACAGACATTGGCCAAGATTCTCCTTACATGGATGTGTTACCGGGTATGACGGAATCAGACAACGTAGACTGGGTACACCTAGCTGCAACCATAGATACCTGGGGAAATAGAGGAACCACTTGGGTCACACTAGAGGGGGAAGAGGTACCACAAATTGCACCTCTGAACATGATAAGTGCCATACATGCATCTTCTAAGGGCAAGGCAATTGTGGACCAATCTGACAGTGACACCGATAGCTCAATAGAAGACTTCGACCAACACGACTTGGACACTGACTCCCAGAGTGAAACGGATTCTGAATCTCATGAATTAGAGAGTGGAGCAAGTTCATAGTCAAAACATTCGGAAGGACAGAGCACATCAACCAATGATAGCTCCTCCGAGAGTGAAGAGGACACCAACGAGGACTCCTTTAGTGAGCCAGATCTAAATGAAAATCAAAAGCAGGTCTCAAATAAGAAAAAGAAAAACCTTAAGAGGCGTCGATATCGAGCCAATGTACGTGCTAGGATAAACAAGAAGAGATCCTCAGCAGAATGGCTCAGTTATATAGGAGCATGTGATGCTCATCGAAAATTGGTAGACAATTGGGGTGAATATCTCCAAAATATTATGTGGTGTAGACCACGACCCCATGACATAGCCCAATTAGAGATCATAGACAAGCCAAAGTTGAGCCGCACTGCAAGGAGGCGTCAAAACCAAGAGTTAGCTCGACAACACAAGAAAGCAGAAATGGAAGCACAAACCAACGCACAACCAGAATCCACAGACTTGCATCCTGCACCAGAACATTTCAAATCTTACACCACAGGGGAAGCAAAGGTTGTGTACACAAAAGCCCAAAGAATACCTATCGATGGGAATAATGGAATCTATGATGGTCCGGAAATAGTTAAAGAAATAGAATTAGCCAACCCCGGTGAAGAATCAAAACCTGTTTTTATTGCCCAAGACCTCACAGAAGTTGAAGAGGCGGTGCTCAAAGAGGTTCTCAAGGAATTCAAGGAGATATTCGCTTGGACATACCATGATATGAAAGGTGTTCCACCTTCTGTGGTCCAACATACGATCCCTATGATCAGCACTGCGAAGCCCGTACAACAAAGACCCTACCCGATGAATCCTAAGTACGCAAAGATCATTCAAGAAGAACTAGAAAAGCTTATCAAATGTGGGTTCATATATCCTATTGAACACTCTAAATGGGTGTCTCCAATAGTTATCGTGCCAAAAAAGAATGGGAAACTCGGGGTGTGCGTGGACCTCAAAAAAGTTAATGCAGCTACTAGAAGAGACCATTACCCCCTACCATATTCCGAACATGTACTCGAAAGAGTTGCAGGCAAGGAAGCTTATAGCTTTCTAGATGGGTACTCAGGATACAACCAAATCACGATAGCGCTAGAGGACCAAGCTAAAACTGCCTTCATCACAGAATTTGGCGTGTTTGCATTTCGTGTGATGGCTTTTGGCTCAACAAATGCCCCTGCTACATTCCAACGATTAATAAACACTGCTTTTAAAGAATATTTGAGAGAGTTTTGTGAAGCTTTCTTAGACGACCTTTGTGTTTACTCTTCTTGGAAAGAACATCTATAATGTTTGCGAAAGGTGTTTGAAAAGTGTAGGTTATATCGTATCTCATTGAACCCGTTCAAATGCCAATTTTGGGTCAAGCATGGAGTTATTTTAGGGCATATAGTATCTAAGAATGGTATCTCAACCGATGAGAGAAAAATTAAAGTGATTCTAGAGTTACCACCACCAACCAATTACAAGGGAGTTCAAAGGTTCATGGGACACGTGGGTTATTATCGACGGTTTATTTTATTTTTCGCTGAGATAGCGCGTCCTTTGTACAAGCTTCTCATTGAATTTATATGGACTGAAGAGTGTGACCAGGCCTATGAACAATTGAAGAAAACACTAGCAAGTGCTCCGATTTTAAGGACACCTAACTGGGATGTCATTTTCCATGTGCATATTGATGCATCAAACTTTGCTATTGGGTGTGTTCTCACTCAACCAGGAGAACATAAATTGGACTATCCCACTAGCTTTGCAAGCTGTCAATTGAACAATGCTGAAAGGAACTACACCACTACAGAGCGAGAAGGTTTAGCAATTGTTTATGCAGTAAAGAAATTTCGCTACTACCTTCTGGCAAACAAGTTTGTATTTTATGTGGATCATCAAGCGTTGCTGTATTTGGTAAACAAGCCATGCTCCACAGGAAGAATCACACGATGGTTGTTAATTCTTCTGGAGTTTGATTTCACGATTGTAGTGAGACCCGGTAAAAGGCACGTCATGGCTGATCATTTGTCTCGCATACCCAATGGTGAAGCCCCTACAGGAGTTGATGATGAATTACCCGATACTTCCCTATTCATAGTTGAGACTATGCCTGAATGGAGTGAGAACATTGTTAACTTTTTAGTTAATGGTTTTCCACCCAAGGAACTTTGTAAGGATATCGCTCGAAGGCTAGTAAAAGAATGTGAACCCTATTGTTTGATTGCCGGAACTCTGTATAGACTAGGCAAGGACGATATTCTTAGGCGTTGTGCCCGCGAGGATGAATATTTGTATATCTTGCAAGAAGCACATATGGGCATAGTAGGAGGACATTTTTCAGGAGACCTGACTGCTAGAAAGGTGCTGCAATCAGGCTATTGGTGGCCAACTTTATTTAAGGATGCATCACTTTTTACAAAAGGGTGTGATGAGTGCCAACGTTACAAGACCACACAACGCAAAGACAGAATTCCCTTACATCCTATTAAAGTAACCCAACCATTTGAAAAATGGGGCTTAGACTTTGTAGGTCCAATTAGTCCCGCAGATCGCAACACTCAATCTCGATATATTCTAGTTGCTACGGACTATGTAACAAAGTGGGTTGAAGCTAAGGCTTCACAAAAAGCTAACGCGAGGACAACAGCTAAGTTTCTTTTTGAGAACATTATCACAAGATTTGGTTGCCCTTTTGAAATTGTTAGTGATAATGGTACCCATTTTATAAATGAGGTAATAAGAGAGCTTACCACGACCTTTATGATATCCCACCATAAGTCTACACCTTATTACCCGCAAGCTAATGGACAAGCCGAGAGTACCAACAAGACTCTAATCTCTATTTTAACCAAGATGGTAGAAGCTCATCGCATTGATTGGGATTTGAAGTTGACATCTGCTCTATGGGCTTATCGTACTGCTTATAAAGTGGCTATTAATTGTACGCCATTCAAAATGGTATACGGCCAAGAAGCGGTTATGCCTTGGGAGTTTGCCATTCCTAGTCTTAGGGTAGCTTCGCAAGAAGGATGGAATGGTAACCCCTTAACCGAGCGTTTGTATATCTTAGAAAAACTAGACGAAGAGAGAAAGTTGGCTGTGCAAAATGCTCTTGTGGAAAAGGATAGGAGAAAGAAGTGGTTTGATCGCCATGTGAAGGACAAGGACATCAAGGTTGGTGATAAAGTCCTTATGTATGGAGTACGTAAAGAGAAGAAAAAGTTGAAATATGCTGGTAAAGGACCATATAGAGTATGTGAAATTACCCCACAAGGTACCCTTCGTGTGGAAACTCTTGATGGAGTTGAAACCATTGGATTCCTCAGTGGGAGTAAATTCAAAAGATATTATGATCCTTTAAGCCAAGAAGAACTACGGGCCATTCATCAAAAGAAGGCCGCCAAAGCACAAACCGAGTTAAACAAGATACAAGCTCAAGCTGAGGCTAAGGAGCGACAACAACGTATAAGACAAAAACAAGAGGCTAACCTTGGAGTCACAAATGCATTCCACGTGGAAATCGAAGAGGGTTGGTTGGACTCTGACACACCTCTACTATACCCTATTGAGTTAAATAGTGCCTATGGAAAAGTGCTATATAACGCCTTATTGGACACGGGTGCTAAATATAATCTGCTATCCTATGGGGTGTGGTGTCAGTTAGGGAAGCCACCTCTATCTGAGAGTATTATCCAAGTCAAGGGTGTCAACAAGAAAAAAACTACGGTTTTTGGAATCTGGCACACTTCTGTCAGTTATGACAATGGAATTGTAGCTCAAGACTTTTTGGTCATGCCTATTGGAACTATGGAGGGTAATATAAACCTAGGACGCACGTGGATGATAGCCACCAAATGCACTATTGATTGGGGGACTGGGGGTGTCACAACGCAAAAACCAACTCTTATCCCTACCACTCAAGCCATAGTCCCTGAGATATTGCCTAAGGAAATAAAACCCAAGACATTGCATGTCCAGGAGGTTGAACCATACGTCCCCATAGCCCAACTCTCTAGATCTTCAACTAATGTAGTTGAAAGAAAGCTTGAGACACGCAAGAACCATCCTAATATAACAAAGAAAGCATACAAGTGGGTCCCTAAAGCTTCTTTAGTAACCATGGCTGATGCTAAAAAACGGAAGCCTCGTAAGAAACGTCCCACTCGCTCCAAGAAATGTAAGAAAACGTGGCGCTGGATTCCTAAACGACTATTAAAAGCCCAAGGATACTATGATGGAGATGAGCAAATTTGGGTACCTAAACATCAGATGTGTCCTTCCCTATCGACAACAAACCCATATGAGTCAAACAATGTAACGCTAAAGCCAATGGCAGAACGTGGGAAGGGAAAGATCACAGAATGCTACACACCTAGTCCAGAGCTAGTTTGGGCTCCAAGGCAAACCCAATTTATTCCACCTAGCTCAGGAAGGGGGGAGTTCCATGAAGCTTCTAGCTCCTCATGTAATACATCCATAGAGGTAAAAGCTTCTACACAGCATCCATCTATAGTAATGGACCTCAATGAAGCTACAAAAGAATCCACAACTCCCAGTGTTCAAGAATCATGTGATAAACCACTTCAAGTTCGATCTTGGGAGAGTACCTTACCACCCTTGCAACTTGACGAGGCACCTAGGGTAATAGAAAACTACTGGCAAAAATCCTCACCTATTACCAACTGGAACAATTGGTTTCAAAGGGTGACAAGCTCATTTCAAACGGTATGATCTACCCAAGGAAGGGGGGAGTGTTTGTGGACATCCATCATTCACTTGCTTCCCTCTCAACCTTTCTCCCTGACCTCTTAATCTCCGATCTTAGGGAATGTATATATAAAGCCTTATACTCACAAAAACAAGATAAAAAAGTAAAAGAGTAAGAGCCATAACACAAAATAATAAAAACAAATTATGCACAAGAACACGACCCTTGTAATATTTGCACTCTAACCATCATCTATTTGCGTGTACAGATATGGCTAGTACGCTAGAGTCATCCACTCCTGCCTTGGGTGAGAGATACCCTCGTTACTTTTCACAAATATTTCACATGATCTTTCCAGTGCTTGCATGTGAATGGGATTTGATAGGTACGCTAGCATGTGAGAGGAATTTTGAGGAGTTAGAATGGCTGATACGTCTCTTGACCACGTTTGATCCATACTTAGTAGCGAGCGTTTCTCCCATTGCACAAGCCTACCCTTTTGACCAAGATGACTATAGGCGTCTAGTGACCTTCTTAGTAAACATGGGCACCTATTATGAAGAAGAAAATTTACATGACTACACGGATGGCACATATGGTCTCATGGATGATGACTTTGTTTATCTCGATGACGAGGATAGGGGTTTAGCCTTAGGGTTTACCCCCAACCTCTACAATATCCTATTCCCTTGACTCTTTAGGGGGAGTGCAAATAATTAGGTTAGGGTTCCTTATGTTTTTTGTTGTGTTCAATAAGTGTTGGTACCTTTTCCCACTAATGTGCCTCCTCGAGGTATTCCTTTTGTTTTCTAGTGTGTACAGGAGCGTGTTGCTATTGATAGGATTTGGACCTTCATGGAACCTTTCTCTCGTTCACACTTCAAATCAAGCGCGACCATCAACACAAACAGGTGTTTTATGTCCATTAGCATTGCACTTATCTTTTTGCATCCATGTTTGTCTGCTTTGATTGTGATTGGTAGCATAATATTCAGCGCATTTTCTTAGTATCAAACATTTAATTCAATGTAATGTTTTGTCATAATCACTTGTCTAGGTTTAAAAATCAAGCAGTCCGACTAAGCTAGTTTGACCAAGCTAGGTATTAGAAATCTTCTCTTAATACCATGGGGAATGCCTTTCTAATAAGCAATGGTTACTTAGGTTCTTAATCCGATTTAGGCAACATTGTGTGAAATGTACTAGGGCTTTCTAGTGGGCTTAACCCTATTGACCTTTAGCTTAAGTATTATAAAGGGAGTTTACTAATGTGATGAGCCTGGGGAGGGTAACAGTGTTATATGACCCCCCAAAGTTACAAAATTAAAATGCTGAAAATGAACAAACAAAAAATCAAAGTGCCACAATGTAAAATTTTAAGCTGGAAGAAAAATCCCTGCTTAAATTGGTACTTCACTCACATATATCGCCTATGGTACTAGAGCCCTAGAGGTTCCTAGTGTGGGCGCTTTTCCTTGAAAAGAAAAAAGCCCAAGGCATACAAAATAAGCACACACATCAAAATTGAATCAATGTGAAAAGACTTTGGGGGGTCAAAGAAAAAGGTAATCAGTCAGGCGATGATTTCATGCGAAATTCCTTTTATTGTAGCTTAACTACAAGGTCTTCTAGGTATAGCCTCTAGTCAGCCCTCGAACATCCAATACTTGGCTCTCGCGATTAAACAACTTAATTGACCAGAAAAAATTGAGAAGTTACCCATGGTATTAATAGTCGAGCTCTAGTGCCTTTTGACCGTTAAATTAGCGACCCCGGACTTGTTTAATTTTTTACCTTTACATCTGTTTATGCATTTGATTATATTGCAATTTAATGTTTATTGCTGACAAATTGTCTAAAATTCTGTTAGCAATCAATTTGTCTGTCTATTGCATATGATTTTTAATTGTATATGAGAATGCAATTACTATGGCAATGTTGTTTGATTTTGCAGTGATTGAAGAAGACTACGCACATCCATGTCGACTGCTCTCCCATCTCGACGAACGAGCTTCAACTGGATAGCTTTCCAGGACGGAATCTACATCAGGAAGGGGGGCATGTTAACCCTCACGGCACACGGACACCCTATGATCTATAAACGTTGTATTATTTAGAGTCACGTACCGGGCTTGTCGGACCAATAGGAACAGGGTAAGGGTGATCGCCAATGACAGGCGCACTCTAACTAGAATATTCAAGGAGTTAGTTGGCTAAGTATGGGCGCCCAAGTGTGAATGGGGTGAGCTCATATAAAAGCCACTAAACCTAATTTTTACTCATTCTCTCATTGTGCAATAGAAGCTGCTCTTGCTCCATCTTCACCTTCTCCTTCACCATCTCCTTGTGTGTGTGTGTGTGTGTGTGTGTGTGTGTGTGTGTGTGTACGTGAGAGAGAGAGAGTGTGTGAGAGTGTGTGTGTGATCGAGTGTTGCGGCGGCACGACGGCGGCGAGGCGGTTGAGCGCGGCGTAGCGGTGTCTCCCTCTTCTTCGCGGCGCGGGAATCCTTCATTCGCAACTACGCAGGAAGGTGAGTGACACACCATTCTCCCTTGTGAGCTTGTCTGTTATATGACTGTGTGCTAGGAGCCTTTGTGGCTCGCACACGGCGCGTAGCAAGTCCCTAGCCGTGACATTCTCCTTGTAAAACATTTATTATTTTGATAAATCGAGAATATTATAACTCCTATTTTCTCGGATAAACCTTGTAATTAATGAGCTGGGGCTACAAGCTTCCAGATTGTATCAGCCAGTCATTTCCCAACTTTGGTAGAACTCCAGATTATTAGTTTTGACCACCCAAAAACCTTGGCTAAGGTATAAAAGCCAATTTTTGTAAGTTTTTTACAAGTTTTGGATACGAAATACATAGCGTAAGCTAACGGCGCTCACTTCTCTCCTTCTCGCGCTTCCTACTCCCTCTCCGGTTGTCACATTGCAAATGCATTTATTGCATTGCAACCGCAGGTAAGAGATGTACGTATTGACGTAAGCAATTCACAGTATTTCGTAGCTTTTGGCGTCGCCGACCTGCGGCCTAATTTCATCATAACTAGGAATTTTACACTTTTAAATCGAAAACTAAGCATAGGCAGGGTATTGGGGGGCATCATTGCTAAGCATTTAGATGAATTTTGGGTAAAAAATGACTAGGTCAAAAATGCACTGCTATTAATAATAGCGATTTTGGAACTTGACCTAAAGTGGGGTTTGTGTTGGGAGAAGAGAGGGGAGATCGACCGCTTACAATAGTCAACACAAGCTTTCAAGCAATCACCATCAACCTGTCCACCTCTTCTTCCAATTTCCAAGCACACATACTCACCTAGACTATGACACACACACACACACACACACACACACACACACACACACACACACACACACACACACACACAGAGTAAACATAGAATTGACATAGACATGCTTGTAAGAGAGTGTAAGAGATGTGTAAGAGATGGAGACTAGATTAGAGAGTACACAGCAAATAACCATAGCATAAGAGAGTAGGGAAGAGAATCTGCAAGAGAAAGGCCTAAATCTAGCCCCAAACTCCACGGCACCTCCCTTGTGGAGTTGGTATTTAATATATTATTTTTGAGTTTAAGGTGCCAAAAATCGAGGCCCCTCTTTTTACAACCACTTTACTTTTGCAAATGAGTAAAGCTCATTAGTTCTTGCATGACCCATAAGGGGAGTTCCCACTACAACTATTTACAGAGCCATAGTGGCTTATTGAAATGATGTTCTAAGATACTGTGCAAATATAAAATGGCCAAGAGTAATTTCCGTCGCCTCTTCATCAACTGAATTAGTAAAATAAATAGACAGCACATAATTAACCATTACGCCAACTATCCCAATTGCATCTAACCACTACAACAGGAGGGTGCCCAGTCTCGTAACACTTTGAGACCATAGGCATGTGTGCTTAGGTCTTGTAAACATGTCTTAGAAGTTTCATTACGTTTTGATGTCATTGATGCTGTAACGGATGTGATTTGCTTGCCGATGAGCGATTGGCTTTTGGTGATTTCAGTCACTTGAGTGTAGCCTAAGTTAGATGCGAGTTGTTAGTTGTTTATTAAGAGATTGTGTAACATTTAATGGCCTAAAAACTTGTGTGTAGCGGAAATTAGCATGAACATAGTGGGAATTTCATTAGAATAGATTCCTAATGAGAAATTACAAGAGTGCTTGGGTGGAGAGAGCAACAAAAAGCATAACACCTAGTTAGATAGCATGAACAATACTTTCAAAAGAGAGAGAACTTAAGCTATTGACAATAGTTGAGGACCGGATTTGCATGGAGCCAGTCCCCCCTCCAAAAGGCTTTGTATTATGGTTTCTCCCGTCAAGAGAGACATTGTACAATACAATTCTTTGTGTTCCTTCAAGACTAGCTAGTGCAATGAAGATGAAAGCTTCATGCACTAAGCAAAAAACTTAGCAAACACAACATCAATTATCCCTGGTCTCAAACCCAATATCTCACACACCTTAGAAGATGGTGAGAGCTAGCAGGGTATGAGAGTATATTGAGAGGAAGAAGGAGTATCTTACGAGAAAGATGTACATCTCCTCACATAATCACTCATATTAGCATATCTTAGCTCAGTAATTAGCATGGTAGAGGAGATGAGCATGCATTGAAGCTTGACTCTTGGTTGGATTTGCATCCACATGCCAAGAGTGTGTCAATGTAGGCTTCTATCTCACAAGCTTGGAGTAGGTGATGAGCTCTCCATTAAAGCTTGGGAAGAGATAGTCTTTTTCTTGCTTCTCACATAGACTGTGTGAGAGTGTGTGTGTGATAATGCCTTGCAAAAATCAGCCCCCTCTTTCTCTTGGGCAAGCCCTCTTGCTAATTGCTCTTGCTATCCTCCCATTGGACCTCCAGGGCTAGCCAATGACTATTAAGAAACATAAGTGATAGCCTTCTAACATGTGTCCCCCTTTCTCCTTTTGTGAGAGATTTAGGAAATTTAATAATTCAACTAAACTCTCATTGGACCCCTTTGTCTCCTGGCCAATAGAAATCAGGAAAGCCATTGGGCTGTTGAATGCTCATTGGACCCCTTGGGAGACTGTCCAATAGTCTTCTAGAGGACTTAATTCTCATTGTTCTTTTATTAAGTGTTTTTAAATTAATTAAACTAGATTTACTCTAGACTAATTCTCATTGGTCCACCTCCAAGGCCATCCAATAGGAATTGGGTACACCTTGTGGGCATATGGCCTAGGGAGCTGACATGTGTCCCTCATTCCCTTTGTGTAAAGGGAGCTTGTGTGTGTGTGTGTGTGTGTGTGTGTGTGTGTGTGTGGATTTATCTCTCATCCCCTACATGCAAGGCTCGCCCCCTCCCAAGTAGGGATTGCAAAGACTGTTTTGTACACACACAAAGCATCCAATTCCCTTAAGGTTGACCTTTGGACACAACCTTTGAATTTTGGAACCTTAGCATTTTGGAAGTCTTAATGGGCTGAACCTTAGGGTCTTTTTAGCCCATTGTTGCACATGGATCTTTTGTAGATGGCCCCCCCTTTGGATCCCTATTTTCTGTCCTTTGGATCCCTATTGTGGTCGGTCTGCTAGCTTAACCAATTTCTAGCTTTTTCTCCCCTGGCACTTCCCCATATTAAATGATCAGTTTAACATGAGAAAATCAGTTAGGAGAATTAGATATTGATTATTATGACATTACCTCTCTCTTGAAATCATAGTCGTCCTCGACTATGGTATAGAGAAGATAAAGCATATTCATGAGTCCTTTTCTTAGCGGGTAGAGGATCCATATGTTACCCTACGACATCATTCCACAACTAGTCCATTTGGCGCTTGAGAGCCTAAGGCTACCGCAAGCATGTCTGCATATTAGTCCTATCAATCTTCCATAGTAGAGTGACAAGCTCTACTTGGTGTTTGGGAGACGTCGTCTCCACAAACTTGATCTAAGCATGCATACTACATTTTTGTACACAATAAAGAAAAAGAGAGTCTTATAAGACAAAAACTTTGTTCATTTTTTAACATTTTGTACATTTTCTTACTCTTGGGAAGCATTGTAAGCATTGACAAGGTTTAGGTTACCCTTTAATTGTATGCCTTGCATCCATCTAGCATCTTCAAAAGGATAGTTCTTAAACTTAATAAGATATCGTCGGATAGTCTTACCGCCTCTTAATACCATCTTCAAAAGGATAATCCATCTAGCATCTTCAAAAGGATAATTCTTAAACTTAATAAGATATCGTCGAATAGTCTTACCGCCTCTTAATACCTTGTCTTCATGTCAGAGAATGGACTCGGGCTGCAGCACCTCCTCTTGGTCCTCGATCTCCGGTGGGTCTTCAATAGTTGGTTCTTGAGGTGGCTCTCCTTTGTAAGGATTTAATAGGCTCACATGGAAAGCATTGTGTATGAGCCAATGATTGGGCAACTTGAGTTGATAGGCCATCTCATTGATTGGCCTAAGAATCTGGAAGGGACCATAGTACCTTTTTGCTAGTTTATCATAGTACTTTTGTTGTCCCGTAGGATTCTTGCCCATCGTGTGCCTTAATCGAGCCTTGGGAAACTTTAATAAGACTCAATCATTTTCTTTAAAGGCTTGGGATCTTCTGTGCTGGTCAGCAGCAGCCTTTTGCCTTTGCTCTGAGATAGAGATAGCATCCTTAATCTTTTGAAAATATTCTTGTAGGTCTCGGCTATACTCATGTGCAGCGAAGATCTTCCCATGTACCTTAAGTAGCAAGGGACTTTTTGATCTTTCCTCAATTACCTCAAAAGGTGATTTTCCCATGGAAGTATGTACAATGTTATTATAATCATACTCCACTAAGGGCAAGTACTTATCCCATTGGGATCTTTAATCTACTTCCGTTACATAGGCTTTTTGTAGATCGAGAATTGTTAGGTTAGCTATTTCACTTTGGCCATCCGTTTGTGGATGATAGGCCGAAGAGAAGTTTAGCCTTGTTCCTAAATTCTCAAAGAGACCCTTCCAGAAATTACTGGTCATTCTAGGATCTCTATCCGACACTATGGACATTGGCAAGCCATGGTACTTGAAAATTTGTGAAATGAAGAGGGTTGCCATTTGATGGGCTTTGATAGTCTTTTTGACAGGTATAAATTGAGCTTGTTTATTGAACCTTTCTACTATCGTCCATATTCCCGTATTCCCATGGATAGACTTAGGCAATCCAAAGATAGAATCCATGGATATGCTCTCCCATGGTGAATTAGGGATTGGCAAGGGTTGAAGCAATCCAAGTTGCTTCCCTCTATCAAATTTTGTCTTTTGGCATACCACACATTTAGAAACATACTCTTGTATGTTCACTTTCATGGTAGGCCAATAGAAATATGTTTCAATTCCCTTTAAGGTAGACTGAATCCCTCTATGCCCCGCATAAGGTGGAGCATGAGATTCATACATTACTTTCTCACGTACTGAGTTAGTAACACATAGTCTTTTGCCATAGAGAAGATAATCATCTTGTAAAGTAAACTGTTCTTCTTTCTTCCCTAATGCAAGGGCTGAAATCACATCTCTAAAATTGAGATCAATAGCGTACTCATCTATCATTGAAGATAGATCATTGTGAGTTGCTATGGAAACCGCATTCACTCTCGGCCGTCTTGAGAGTGCATCAGCTACTTGATTATGCTTGCCAGCAATGTGAGCAATATGAAAATGAAATTGTGAAAGGAAATTTGCCCACCTCATTTGTTTGTCGGAGAGCTTGGTCTAAGTCATGAAGTACTTAAGACTTTGGTGATCCGTTCGAGAATGAAAGGAGTCCCCAATAAATAGTGCTTCCATGAGTCTAAGGCATGTAGAACTGCAAGGAGTTTCTTTTCATATATGCCTAGAGCTTTCTCTCAACAGGGTCGAGCCTTCGACTCTCATAGACTATGGCGTGCCCTTCTTGGAGCAAACCAGCTCCAAGGCAATCACCACAAGCATCACATTGGACCTCAAATGGTTTTGAGAGATCCGGTAGTGTAAGCACAGGTTGAGAGATAAGCTTTTCTTTAAGCTTTTCAAAAGCATTGTTCTCCTTAGCAGACCATGTATACCTAATGATTTTCTTTGTGAGGTCATGTAATGGTCCCGCAATTTGTGAGAACTTTTCTATGAAGCGTCTATAGTATGCACACATACCTATAAAGCTTCTTAGTTCATGAAGATTCCTTGGTTTAGGCCATCCTTTTATTACCTCTAACTTTGATGGATCCATTTGGATGCCATCTTGAGAGATAATGTGACCTAAATACTGAATCTCTTGCAAGAAAAATTCACTTTTCTTTCGATTAACATAAAGTTTATTCTCTCTCAAAACTTGAAATATTACCTGGAGGTGTTGCTTGTGTTCGTCTAATGAATTAGAGGAGATGATAATATCATCAAAGAACACTCCAGTGAAGGTTCGATCAGGCCTGAACAGCTTCTCCATCAAGTGGTTGAATGTGGCTGGTGCATTGGTCAAGCTAAAAGGCATGACAATGTATTCGTAAAGACCAAATGTGGTGCAAAATGCGGTCTTTACAATGTCTTGATCAACTATCCTTATTTGATGATAGCCACTTTTTAGGCAATCCTACTGAAGTAGGTTGATCCTTGTAGCTTATCAAATAGGTCTTCTACCCGTGGAATGGGAAACCTATTCTTGATAGTGATCCTATTTAGTGCTCTATAGTCGACACACATACGATATGTGTCATCTTTCTTTTGCACTAATAGCACAGGTGAGCAAAATGGAGATGAGCTAGGCCTAACCATGCCCTTCTCAACTAACTCATGTACTTGCCGCATAATCTCCTCTTGTTGAGCTAGGCCTAACCATGCCCTTCTCAACTAACTCATGTACTTGCCGCATAATCTCCTCTTGTTGAGCTAGGCCTAACCATGCCCTTCTCAACTAACTCATGTACTTGCCACATAATCTCCTCTTGTTGAGCTTGAGAGACTCTATAAGGAGGTTTGTTAGGCGGTGAACTTCCTGGAAGAAGTTCAATTGCATTGTCATCATTACCTCGTTTAGGAGGTAACTCACAAGGGATGTCGTCAATAAAAAACATCTTGAAACCCCTTGAGAAAATTGGATAACTCTAATTCCTTTTGGTTGCTTTTATTATCTTTTGCTAAAGCATTAAGTTCATTTTGAGAATCTTTAACAAAAATCATGTACACGGAAATAGAGCTCTTTATTGACTTATTGAAAGCTGGTGTATGTACAATGGGGATAGTGTTACGCATTTCCTTAGCATCTATATACATGTCTTTTTCCCTGAACTTAAAGGAGATTCTCCTTTCAAGAAATTTAACATTGGCAACCAGGCGATCAAACCATGGTGCCTCTAGGATTACATCCTCATGCTTGAGAGGAGAGATAAAGAAGTCCTCTTTGTCCACATAGCTTTGAACATGAAGCCTCAATTTCCCGATTAAGGGAGTGACTGAAGCTTCTTGCTCCTTGAAAGCACTATCTGTGGGGGTAGGACATCTCCCATCTCATAGGCTTGTATGCCTAGCTTGGTGGCCAACTCTATAGATATAAAATTGTGAGTAGAACCATGGTCAAAGAGAATAAAAGCATCATGTTCTCTTACCTTTCCCCAAGCATGGCATAGAGGAGATCCTTTGTGATGAGTTTGGTGAGTCTCCTCCTCTTGGATTTCAACCAAGGAAGCTCTAGGAGGATTTTGGCGGTTGTTCTTTTGGGTACAAGCGCGATACGCATACCCTTGTTCACCGCACTTGAAACACCAGTTATCCTTGCGATAACGATCAAGCTCTTCAGGAGAGAGTTTGTTTTTACCTTTGTAAACTCCCTTCTCTTTAGCTTTGTTGGAGTTGCCCTTAGGAGACTTTTGGACATTGTCCTTCCCCTTAGGCTCATTGGAACCCTTGTTTTTCGTGGGCTTATTATTTCTTTTAGCCCCCGTTTGGAAATTGATTCGAGAGGCCACCATAGTATGGTGTATTACTGCCGATATGGTATGTGGCCTTTGGAAGTTGACATACTCTGCCATTTATTCGGTTAAGCCCTCACAGAATTGTTTCTTTTTCTCTCCAAAATCCAACTTTTTGAAGATAGTGGCTTTGAGTTTTAGGTCCCAAAACTTGTCTACATATTTGTGGATGGATTCATAGGGAGAGAGCTTTAAGCTTCGCTATTCGGTGAGTACTTTGTCTTTGGCATCGGTGGCCAAAAACTGCTTCATAATGGAAGCTCTTAAAGCTTTCCATGTTTGTGGAGATTCACCGTTGGCTCGTAGGCTAGACCACCATTTCCTGGCGGACTTTTGAAAGTGCATAGCTACATGGCGTAGCTTAGAGGACTCCGTGAAGCCCTCATCTCCAAACGCCGCATTAAAATGTTGGATAAAGGCCAAGACTTTGTCTGTAGCACCAAAGGTGCCATCATAGGTAAGTAAAGAGATGCTCTTCTATCCCTCTTTGAACTTTTTTAGCTTGGATGACCTCTTCCATGCGGCATAGGATTTCCTATGGTCTCTTCTTTTTGATGGTTCAAAGGTTGCACCATCACTTTCTTCAGAAGGTGAAGAATTTGAAGAAGGTGGAGAAGAGGGTGACGTCTTTCTCGCCTTTTTCTTGTCCTGATTTTTGTCGTCTTCACCATCATTTTCATAAGAGGAAGAGGATGAAGAAGATGGAGAAGAGGGTGTCCTCTTTCTCGCCTTTTTCTTCTCTTGCTTTTTATCATCCCTCTTTAAATTATGGTGTGGAGAAGAGTGTGATGGTCTTCTCCGCTTTGGTGGTGATGGAGAGCATTTAGCCCGCCGTCTTCATGGAGCCATCTCCGTCGAGGTGGCGGGAGACTCACTTCTTTCTCGTTCCTTCGGTGGTGGCTCTTGAGTTCTCCTTTGGGAAGGAGATGCATCATCAAGAAGTAAATTCTTGAGCCCTTCGTATGGATTCTCTTCTTCTTCCCGAATCGGAGAGAGACCTCTTTTGGGAGTCTCACAAGAAGGATACCTAGGTGTTCTCTCGTCATGGTGATGAGCTTGGAGAATCCTGTGAGCACGGAGCTGCCGTTGCACTTCACTTTGGAGAGATGGATTGCCCATGGCTTGTTGAAGCCTAGAAACAAGATAGTTAACAAGCATCGGAGCATCATTCGTAGCTTGCTCATTAGCAAAATCAAATTTATCAACATTAATTTCACTCTCTTTACTATTGTCAGCCATTCTAACAACTTTTAGGTGTAAACTTTTTAGGTGTACTTTGGCACTTCAAGCCCTAATTGCTACTCTGCTTTACCCCTTTAGAAAAGCACTCAAGCTACCGTACCCGTGGCTCGAATACCATTAATTGCAAGGAATAGAAGAGAGGGTCTTTCAACACCAAAATAGCACCGGCTCCTGTCAAGCTTCTAATAGCTCAAAAGTGGTTAAGCCGTAGGCAAGCCCCGTAGGACTCCACTATTAAGACCATAGCTCTTGACGGCGATGCCCCATTAACTGCACGAAGGCAGGCGCACTGCAAGGCTGAAAAATCCCTATTCTACTTACTCACAGGCCATTAATAATACCAACCATATATAGCTAGCTTGAGGACCTCCCTTCTTGAGCAAGAAAAGAGAAACCTTGTGCTCTGATACCAATGTAACATTTAATTGCCTAAAAACTTGTGTGTAGCGGAAATTAGCATGAACATAGTGGGAATTTTATTAGAATAGATTCCTAATGAGAAATTACAAGAGTGCTTGGGTGGAGAGAGCAACAAAAAGCATAACACCTAGTTAGATAGCATGAACAATACTTTCAAAAGAGAGAGAAATTAAGCTATTGACAACAATTGAGGACCGGATTTGCATGTAGCCGCCCCCCTCTCCAAAAGGCTTTGTATTATGGTTTCTCCCATCAAGAGAGACATTGTACAATACAATTCTTTGTGTTCCTTCAAGACTAGCTAGTGCAATGAAGATGAAAGCTTCATGCACTAAGCAAAACACTTAGCAAACACAACATCAATTATCCCGGTCTCAGACCCAAGACCTCACACACCTTCGAAGATGGTGAGAGCTAGCAGGGTATGAGAGTAGATTGACAGGAAGAAGGAGTATCTTACGAGAAAGATGTACATCTCCTCACATAATCACTCTTATTAGTATAGCTTAGCTTAGTAATTAGCATGGTAGAGGAGATGAGAATGCATTGAAGCTTGGCTCTTGGTTGGATTTGCATCCACATGCCAAGAGTGTGTCGATGTAGGCTTCTATCTCACAAGCTTGGAGTAGGTGATGAGCTCTCCATTAAAGCTTGGGAAGAGATAGTCTTTTTCTTGCTTCTCACATAGACTGTGTGAGAGTGTGTGTGTGATAATGCCTTGCAAAAATCAGCCCCCTCTCTCTCTTGGGCGAGCCCTCTTGCTAATTGCTCTTGCTATCCTCCCATTGGACCTCCCCAGGGCTAGCCAATGACTATTAAGAAACATAAGTGATAGCCTTTTGACATGTGTCCCCCTTTCCCCTTTTGTGAGACCTTTAGGTAATTTAATAATTCAACTAAACTCTCATTGGACCCCTTTGTCTCCTGGCCAATAGAAATCAGGCAAGCCATTGGATTGTTGAATGCTCATTGGACCCCTTGGGAGACTGTCCAATAGTCTTCTAGAGGACTTAATTCTCATCGGTTCTTTTACTAAGTGTTTTTTAAATTAATTAAACTAGATTTACTCTAGCCTAATTCTCATTGGTTCACCTTCAAGGCCATCCAATAGGAATTGAGTACACCTTGTGGGCATCTGGCCTAGGGAGCTGACATGTGTCCCTCATTCCCTTTGTGTAAAGGGAGCTTGTGTGTGTGTGTGTGTGTGGCTTTGTCTCTCATCCCCTACATTTTAGGCTTGCCCCCTCCCAAGTAGGGATTGCAAAGACTTTTTTGTACACACACAAAGAATCCAATTCCCTTAAGGTTGACCTTTGGACACAACCTTTGAATTTTGGAACCTTAGCATTTTGGAAGTATTAATGGGCTGAACCTTAGGTCTTTTTAGCCCATTGTTGCACATGGCTCTTTTGCAGATGGCCTCCCCTTTGGATCCCTATTTTCCGTCCTTTGGATCCCTATTGTGGCCGGTCTGCTGGCTTAACCAATATTCTAGTTTTTTCTCCCTTGGCACTTCCCCATATTAAATGATCAGTTTAACATGAGAAAATCATTTAGGAGAATTAGATATTGATTATTATGATAGATTGACAACCTCTTGTAGCCTCTATGCACTAGTCGAGTCAGCTTCGTCCCATGGTTTGACAAATTAATCTTGGTTCTCGCTAATACTGCAATAAGATAGGATGGTGAGGCTAGACATGCGTCCCATATTTGGTGCCACTGCCGAGGATCAAAGAGACCTAAACTAGGGAAAAACATGAGCGTCTTGTGTAGTTGTCCTTTAAATTACTTTAGGTTCGCCTAGAGTTCAAAACTTTCTTTTAGAAATCGTATAGCTTAAGATTGTCATCTTTTGCTGTGTAGAGGTAGTTTGGAAGTAATCGTACTTGTTGAGTACCTTTAGGAGTGTAGGATTGTAGATTTAGATTAAGATTTGGAGAATGACTTGTAGACGAGACAAGTCTTAAGATCAAGACTCTGAAAAACTTAAAAAACACAAGAAAACGAGTGTTTATGGACACTTTCCACAACCCCATTGCATGAGAATCTAGGAGTAGGGTAAGTAGGATCCGAGGTGGATTTCAGAACATTGCTTTCTCTGAAAGAATCAAGTGTGAGTTGTTATTGGAAGTTGCAGAATTTCAGGTCTACGGCTAGAAATAGCTTGAAAAGACTCGAATCCACTCAATCCGGCTAGAGAGTAAGCCTAAGAGTTGTCCGAACCAGTGGGTAAGCTCAGAGACACTTTGAGGTAAAAATATCAAGAGTTGGCTAAAACTCAGATTATTTACTTTTTCTTGACGTTTTAGGTCAAATTAAGTTTTGACTTGATTCACAGGCTTAAAATACATCATGTAAAGACTGTCTTTGAGAAAATTGCAAAAAAGTGCTCATTTCAAGCCTAAAGTTTATAATCGCAATTATTAGCTTTCTGCTCTAAATTGGCCAAGGTTCCTACCATTGACTCATTGCATGTGTACAAACAACTTTTGTAAAGGCCCAAAAGATTTGGATCACTAGACTGTCAAAAAATTGGGTAAAAACTAAAGTTGTACTGACTTTTGATTCTTGAGTATAAATTTGGAAAAAATTTATCCAAACTTGTTGAAATTTGATTCATAGGCTTATGCTGATGTGATAAGCATGTGTATATCCTCAGTTGACCAAAGATTCGTAAAAATTTGTCAGAAGTAAATAATCGTAATTATTTACATCTACCCTATTTTTTAACTTTTTTGACCAAGTCTGCATACCACTAGCTTCACCATGTTGTAATAAGCCCACAAACCAAATTTGGTAAGATTTGGACCACTGGAGTGAAATTGTGACGAAAAATTGCAAAGTTAGTCTGCGGATAGATAATTGATGACCATTTGACCAAAAATTGTCCAAACTTGATGAAAATTGGCTAGTGACCTTAACTTAAGGTGCTTAACAAATTTGTATCTAAGTTGGGACAAAAAATTGTAAAAATATAGCTGGAGTAAATAATCGCGATTATTTACATTTTCTTCAAAACTTGATGATTTTGCAAATTTGAGAATACCACAAGGTCAAGCACATCAAGTAGACCTCACAAATCAATTTTGGTGAAATGTGGATCCCAAAAGTGAGACTTAGGCCAGATTCTCGAAATCAGAGTTTGCAGACATCAAACAGTTGATACAATTGATCAGAATTGGTCCAAACTTGTTGAAATTTTCCCAGAGACTCTAACAAGCTGTATACTTGCCAAACCTATAAAAATAGTGTAAAAAATAGACAAAAGTAAATAATCGTGATTATTTACTTCTGCTACCCAAAGACATCATTTTTGAATTTTGAACTTATACAGTGATAAACCAACATAATATAAAGCCACATGGAAAATTTGGGTTCAATCGGATCAAAATTGTTACATGTACACTCAGTTTACAAGTTGCAGATTAGACCTTTGATTTTTGCTAAAGTTGAATCTGAAAGTCAAATTTTGACTCCCATAGCTCGATTTGAAGTGATATGCAGAGATCAATCATGAGAGTTCTCAAGAGCTCTACTGTATTTATAGAAGAATAGCTAACTTGATTAAATTTGTACAAGAATCAGGTCGCAGACGAGGAATCAGTGGCTTGAGAGAAAGTTGCAATTGAATCGAGTGAAAATTGACGACAAGTCTATCCAAAGGTGAGTACTCTATCCAGGGCTTCATAAGTCTATATGAACCTTAGATCTCTCGTGTACTAGGAAATCAGGACATACTCGGAGAAACCTCCAATAGAGTATCTACCGAAGAAATCATGAATCAAGGCAATTACTTGCACACAATTCCTGAAGAAGTCTCAGACACTTTTTCAAATTCAATATCTGAAATGTCTTCTTACTCGACTCACTTTGAAACCGGAACGACAATGCGCTATAAGCATATACTATCTTTTTACAAGACTAACCGTCATGGAGCCCAGGTTTACTTGGACCCTAACGAGGATTATGCTATTCGCATTGATGACCATGGTATCAAGTTCGAAGAATAGGTTAGGGCAAACAAACAAGGAAAAATGTATATGGATCGAAATGGAACTCAGCATTTACAGGTCGAAAACCCGGACGTGATAGACAAATGGGGGTTAGAAGTAAACACTATAATCCTAGATATGTCAGCAAAAGAACGACCACCAACTTTAGAATTCGAGGGATACGATCAAGTATACTTGAAGCCTTTGAAACAACTTAGTATAGATATTCCTAGGATCGGAGTCTATTGTTGGGAAGATAGAAACATAAAAGATCTTTTGTGGACTTCTCATGCCAAACCAGGACAATTAACTGCCATGAAAATCATCTATATCTTCAAGATCAAAGATAAGGGATCAACAGACCTACCAACCTACCTGTTTAGGGATTTTTATAAGAACAACTTTGTTATGATGACTCCTGAGGAGGTAGAACAAACCAAATTCCAAGGGTATTCCATACGGGATTGGATATTGGGGCAAGGACCAGAAACAATTCCAAGAGATGAACACCGTGAGAGATCATCTGAGAGTAATGTGAAGAAACCAGAAACCACCTCATCACGTAGAAAACCGGGTGACACTAAGGCGCATCCAGGGCTACATGAGTCACTATTTCCAACATATTGGTTTGAAGGACTCAGAACAGGACTAACTCTCAAAAGACCTGGAGTTGAGCCAAGCAGACGTATCAAACCAACTGATTTTCAAAAATGGGTCAGAAAATACAGTGGATCAGGGGATCCATATGACCACTTAGCAAGCTTTAAGCAAGTGCTAAGAGCAAAGCGTATATTCGATTTCCATACTCAATTCGAGGGGTTAGGAATGACATTAGAAGGAAAATCTTTGACATGGTTCCAAAACATATCACCAAGGTCGATCATGGACTTGAACACATTAGCTCAAGGATTTGTAGCTACTTGTTCCAAAACAGGGATTAAACATAATACGATAGCTCAAATCTATAACTTTAAATAGAAATATGTGAGTCTTTTAGGGATTGTACACTCGAATTAAACAATACATTGCCAGATGTCTAGAGATGGAGATACCTGCAGAAGAACGACTTGTATCTTTGTTTCTAGAGGGACTGCTAAACAAAGAACTTCATGTTAGACTCTATAGAAAAAAGCATACAACCCTAGAAGCGTGTGTGTCTGATGCTATTGACCTAGGAGACAATTGGAGATCTTCAACGATGAATATGTCCCTAAGGATAACCAAAGCGAGAAAACAACATCCATTAAACCAACACAAGTGGGAAAGGATGCTGCAGAACCACTCTCAGCCATAGAAGATACGCTAAAAAGGATGAACGACATGATGAACAATGTGCAGAAGGCACCTATGAGAGGACTAGGACAAGGGATAACTCCACAGGGACAACCAATTAGGCCACAAAAATGGTGTGCAAATCAAGGGTAAATGGACCAACCATGAGACCCACGAGTGCTACTTCAGACCAAAGTATGATGGGCATGTTCAGTACGTGCCCATGAGGCCACAAGGACAACCCATGTACATATATCAGCCTAATATGGCCCAAGCTCAAAGACCACCAATGCGTATGGAAAGACCTCAACTTGTGTTGGGACAACAACCTCCATATCCAGGACATAGTGCAGTGTCTGTAAAGTACATGCACTCTGAAGGAGTCATCGATGAACAAGCATTAGTGCCTGTTACACCCTATGCAGAGCCTAGTCCATCTACAGTAATGGTAGAAGGAGATTGGTATAGTCCACATCCACCACCAATGGAAGAAATCATGAATTATGCTCCACCAGAGCTTGCACCAATGTATTATGTATCTAATCAAGGTGTCAGATCTCCCATGGGAGGACCCATGATGAAGCCTAGAACAGGAAACTATCATAACTGTGGTGATGATGACCATTGGAAGAACAAATGCCCAGAGCCTGACAAAAACCTCAAACCAATTGAAGCCTATTGCGTACAATGTTGCAAAAAGGACGGACACTTTCTGGAAGATTGTCCTAAGAATCCTTTGAACAAGGGAAAAATTGTCGTAAACGTAGTCCAAGTGATGCGTAGTAGCTCATCAGAGAGTGGACCGATTGTTCCAATCAAGGTAATCACTAGAGCCCAGGAAAAGAAAAGGACTTACTTCGGTTTTGTGCCTTCTTACCCTTCTTCTCTTTAAACTGTTGTCTCCCTCGAACGACCAAAGCACTATTGCCTTTGCCTTTGTCAATGTTCTTCCTGTTCACTTCCTCTGTGAGCAAGCTGCCTTCTACATTGGCACTTGTAAGACCTTCTGGCGCGACAGAATTACTTAACGCTGTACGAAAAGTATCCCAACTGTCTGGCAAAGTGATTAAGAGAAACATAGCCTTCACCGAATCTGGAAAGACTATCTCCTGTGCTGTTAACTGGCTGAAAATTGAGTGAAATTCATTCAGATGATTTGACATGGCTGTCCCTTCCTTCATCTTCAAATCCACCAATTTCTTGAGCCAGTAAATCTGAGAAGCAGCACTTTGTTTCTTGTACATATCACATAGCTTTTGCCATACGCCATACGCTGTAGTCTCTTCTGCTACATTGAAGTAAACATTTTCTGCCAGTGTCAGCATGATTGTGGAACAAGCTAACTCGTCAAGCTCTTCCCACTCATCTTCAACCATAAATTCTGGTCTCTCCCCTTTGAGCTTCAGTGGCTTCACTTGTTTTTTCTGCACCAAAACCTGCCAAATCTGCTTCTTCCAGAATGGAAAGTTTGTGCCATCCAGCTTCTTTATGTTGTAAAGAGTCTCACTTTGAGAAGATGCCATATCTGCCAAACTGCTTACTCCTGAGAAAAATCCGACAGAGTTTCCCCTGTAAACTGGCGTCTGTACACAGTAAACAAGCTGTAATCAACAAGCTGAACACCTCTCCTCAGGAACTGTCAGTATTTTGAAAATTTTTGACAGAGTCTCCCCTGTAAACTGAGCTCTGGGAACCAAAAGATAGCTCAAAAAACAATCATAAATAGCTAACCAGTGACAAATCCTGTAAGCATACACTGTCTCCTCTCTGGGCGATGACAGAACCTGTATCTGTCTCAAGACTGAACCCTGAGCAATGCCTCAACGGCCTGACGCATAAGATGCAATCCAGTGTCTACACAAAGTCATACATCCTAAGGGATAAAAGTCGCCGAAGAGGATGCGTGTAGAGGGAAACTCCAGCAACCTAATCCACCTCACACTGGGTAACCCAGCCCCTAGTGCTTGGCTTCAAAAAACCTCACACACGACCCTCTCAGATGGCTCAGCAAACTGCGCAGAACTAGCATACATCCTATAATAGACCAATCACTGTCCTATGACCGTTGCGGCGGTCTGTCTGCTAGTGTGACTCATAACTAGCAGACCCACAATCACAGTACATCAATCTGCAATACATGCCAGTGGTGTCAAGCCGTCTTATGGCCACACCTCCCCTGGAACCTGGCAAGCACAAGAAGTAGCAATGCAGACTGCAATATATATATCTGATGATATATATGTGTACCTGGTCTATAGATGATGCTCTGAAGACGAATAAGTGATGTATGTCGATGTCGATATTGATGTCGACCTGCTCCTGCTTGCCAATCTACACAAGACGGATTTCTTTGCGGCTGAAATCTATCTTCTACTGTAGTGCTCAGAACGAAATTCTGAGGGCATAAACGGCTTCGAAAGGGGGGTAAAACCGCAGGTCACCTGATGAAAACGCTCCCGGAACGCCGAGTGTGAATTTTCGAACTCCGGATCTAGAATCTGCCGAAAAAGTGCGCGCGCGCGCGATTGCGTAAATCCGCACTAAACCAAGGCTCTGATACCAATTGAAGTCGCGGAGCGGAGCGTGGGTCGACTCTCTCACACACACACACACACAGTGAGCTTACACAGTACAGTATGCAGAGAACTGTTAGAAGGGTTATATCCCAAATCCTTAGTATTCACAAAGTATAAGTTAGTATATACAAAGAGTTAGAGGTAAGTGAGTTAGGCGGGCGGCCGGCCATATCCGCATAAGAGGCCACTTGGGCTTTAATCCCAACAATTATAATAAAAAATTTGCTAGGAAGATCAAAGAAGAGATTGAAAAACTAAAGGAAGCTGAATTCATTTACGAAATTGAACACACAGATTGGGTGTCTCCCATTGTGGTAGTACCTAAGAAGAATGGAAAATTACGAGTGTGTGTTAATCTCAAAAAGGTGAATACAGAGACCACCATTGGAGACAAATTTTCTCTTCCGATAAATGACCATGTTTTAGAACGAGTTGTAGAAAAAGAAGCTTATAGCTTCTTAGACAGCTTTTCGGGATACAATCAACTTTTGGTTGACCCAAAAGACAAGCATAAAACTGCTTTTGCAATAGAATGGGGTATATTTGCCTATCCGGTTATGCCGTTCGGGTTAGCTAATGCTCCATCCACGTTTCAGAGGTTGATGAGCCATGATTTCAAAGAGTATCTTCGGAAATTCTAGGAAGTATATATGGATGATCTATGCGTACATTCGTCAATTCGGGATGATCATTTTTAACACCTCAAAAAGGTATTCGAGAAATGTAGACTTTATAGGATTTTCTTAAATCTTGAAAAGTGCACATTCATGGGAAGACAAGGAAAAATTCTTGGACATATAGTGTCTAAAAATGGCATAGCTACTGATATTGAGAAGATTCATGTCATTGCTGAATTGCCCAGACCAACAACAGTCAAGGGGGTACAAGCCTTCATGGGACATTGTGGATATTACCGACGGTTCATCTACATGTATGCTATAATTGCAATACCCATGTTTAGCTTGATTATGCACTTTGAATGGACCGAGACATGTGAAGAATACTTCATGAAGCTTACGCAAGCTCTCACCTCAGCTCCAATATTGAAAGCACCAGATTGGGATAAGGTATTCCACGTACATGTAGATGATTCTAATTTTGCTATTGGTTGTATACTAGCTCAACCAAGAGACGGGAAAATTGACTTTCCTATTTCTTATGCTAGCCAACAATTGAACATGGCAGAAAATAATTACACCACCACCGAAAGAGAAGGAATAGGAATGATCTATGCCGTTAAAAAGTATAGACATTACCTATTAGCCAACAAGTTTGCGTTCTTTGTGGACCACCAACCTTTGTTGTATTTGGTCAACAAACCGTGCAACACAGGGAGAATAGTGAGATGGTTCATCATTCTTCTCAAATTTGATTTCACTGTGGTTGTAAAAAAAGGCACTACACATCAACGAGCAGATCATTCGTCAAGGATTATTTCAGGGGAATCACCTAAAGGGGTAGACGATGATCTACCAGATGCCTATTTGTTCTCCGTGGAAATGATACCTAGATGGTCGGAAAACATTGTGTCATTGATGACAATAGCTCAAGTGGATTCACAAATACCACTTTCTATCACAATCGGTTTAATAGAGCAATCGGCTATGTATCAATTACTAGCTAGAAGGCTATACAAAAGAAATCAGGACTGGATATTGCTTGTATGCATTAACCCGGAAGAAAAAGAACAATACCTAAGTCAAGCATATGTTACCATAGTAGGACTTCACTTTGCGGAAGACCAAACTATGCAACGAACCTTGAGACGTAGTATTTTGGCCGACTATGAGGAGAGATGTTAGATCTTTTGTAAAAGATTGCCCTCAATGTCAAAAACAAACACCCATTCCTCATCTAACATTGTTTCAAATGTCACCTGTTCCGAAGTGGAGTAATTATTTGGTTACTTACTTATTGAGCCGAACATTGCCTGAGGATATGAGTAAACGCCATCAAAGAGCAATTGAAATGGAAGAAAGGGACTATGCTCTTATTGGAAACCAATTGTATTAGAGAGGTAAAGATCAACATTTGCGTCTTTGTGCAAATGAAAATGAGTATATTCCGATTATAGAACAAGCACATGCTGGATTAGCTGGAGGTCACTTTTCTGATGCAGACAACGTTTATTCTCTTCCCAACCAATCAACGGATGTGCCGACGGAGTCACTTGTCACACTGGGATGCTTTCAATGTTTCCCCAACTTAGTTGGCCGTTTACCTTAGCAGCACACTTTTTCCAAATCTGTATCGGCCTCCCATGCCCGCCCAACTTTAACCCCAACACTAATCCTGCCGTTTGATTGGACGTGTAGCAAATTTTCTAATTTCTCGCACGTGCTCAGTGTGACAGCATTTGTGCTAGCTATTGTAATCCGAACTCTTCTCATGCAAGGGCATGTTGATCATGGTCATCCAACTCATGATTGACACACGGCCTAGTGTGATAGGAGCCTAATTATGTGTGTATATAGACAATACAATTCTATATCAAAACAATACAATTGCACAATTAATTGAGACCTACTTTCGATAAATCTTCCCCCTCCCCCTTACCTTCAGCAGGCCATCGTGACTCCTCACCTTGTTCTTTTAGCGTTTTCTTCTCTTTAAAGTGTCCTCTCTCTCTCTCTCTCTCTCTCTCTCTCTCTCTCTCTCTCTCTCTCTCTCTCTCTCTCTCTCTCGTCCTTCCCAACTAATACTGTTGCAAATCTACATGCTTCATCATTGTCTGTTGTTACATGATATAGACTAGTGCATCGTTTTTGTTGGTGTTGAAGGAATCTTTAAATTAGGAATACTATATATATATATATATATATATATATACATTATATATAATATAAATGGCTCCAAAAAAAACTTTTCTTTGTGGTGGTGTATGGGTGAAATTCGTTTCATCGTGCATAAATTTGTAGATTCTTGTAACCTTGTTCCTATGTAAGTTTGTAAGAGCACTTTCACACGCAAGGTGAGATAGCGTAAGCTGACATCTCACTATTTTGGCTGCTCTTCAAAAGGCTACTTCAAAGAGCCAACTTTGCCAATTTTGGTTGAGTTGGTTGAATTCTACCTACTCTTACTCCTTCGGAAGCACTCTCTCTCACCCTTCAAGTGCAAGACGACACAGTTCCTTATGACATCATAAACCCTGCCTCTGTTTCATGCGAAACCTACCTAATATGATAGCAAGAGCATAAAAGTTTCCTCTCACACTTTTGAGGACACATAGTCATACCATTGAGAGAAAATGGCGCACGTGAAGCACACCCGACGATCTTCTACTTGTAGCTTTAAGCGAGTTTTCAAAACATAAAAATGTGTACGATGTCAATTCAATATGCTAAGGATGCAAATGCAAGCAATTTTAAATGTGTTTAGCTATTCTATTACCAATATACAACAATACTTAGAAAATAATCTTGAAAGTTATTAGGAGCTTACTACAATGAGTAGGAAATGAGAAACTCTAAGCGCTTATGGCAAAAACGGCACTGCAACGGGATGTTGAGTTGCAAGGTTGCTTAGATCTGGAGGCCACTTGGAATTCGGTTGAAAGGGTGCTCAGTTGTTTGGGTAATTGAGAGCGCATGTTGCTTGAAGGCAGGTGCTTTGAGAGGAAGTGTGAAGATATGGGGGCCTTCACTCGTATGTTGTTGCCCTATGGCCCGCTACAATTGTGAGCTTGACGGGGTAGAGCTCATGACCCACAAGAACAGGGGAGGTTGAAGCGCGCTTATTATCTTGTATTAGTAAAACGGCACCACCGTCGGCGACGACACGGCCCCTCTTACCCTCAAGCCCTTGCTCTTGACAAATTTCATAAAAGCAGATCAAGAAAAGTACTCTCTCTCTCTCTCCTTTTGGTCTCACAAGTCATAATGGCCAAACATTTTATTTCATTTGTTTCAAACCACCCCCCCCCCCCCCCCTCTCTTTTCCTCTTGCTCTTGAGAGGCATTTTGATGAATTTTTGAGTTTCAAAGCGATGTGATCATAAGGTGAGGTGCACTTTTTGGCATGCCCAAAGGGCAAAGGCTATAGTGATGCCTTCTCCTCTTTTTGTTGACTAAAATTGACAGTAAAAAATGCTCATTGGTTGAAATATTTGTGGACACTCATTTAAGTGACTAGTGTGTAAATCTAATGATGGACGTGTCTTGGTACTAGCTAAAACTAATTTGAGGGTTTATGAAAAACAAAACATTTCTATTGGTGGATTATAAAGAACGTAATCTCATGATGAAGCTATATATATATATATATACACACACACACATATATATATTAAGGTTCAGAGTAAGTGAGATGGTATTTATAACAGTGAGTGGGACTGGTGGAATATGATAGCGATCACGTCAAGCACGCATTACAATGCATACAAGTCGAAAGAACAACGATTTTTAATTAGAGTTTAATCTTTTCAATTTCTCATGAGCAAAGCCTGCAAAAGGGACATAACGGGAGGTGTCGCTCAGTGCACATGGATTTGTGAAGCTCGTTTCATCTACATGAAGGTAGATGCAGTGACCATCTCACTTCTTGCAACCGCAAGTGTTGATAAGGCGGAAGCTGAGGGGGAACTGTCACGCTGTTGACAAGGGCAAAGTTGAGGTAGGATAGTGGGAACCCCAGGTTCTTCAATGCAAGGGTAGAAGCCTTTAAGGGTGAAGTTGTCCTTACAGTGGCTCACATGGTAGAGAGCTCTCGAGGGCAAACAAATTGGGGGATGATTTGGCACATAGACCGCATGGTGGAGTAGGCTGACTCTCTAGAGTTCAATATTGAGTATGGATAAGGCAGTTGATGACGACTCAGGCGGATGCATGAGGTGTAAATGCAGAATGTTTGATGCTAGTCAATGGCAAAGCTGTCTACTTTAGACGGTGCTCACGCAAGGCTGGCCATGGGGAACGATAGTGCTGTTGGGGTGGAGGGTGCACCTGGGCAAGTGCGGGCGACATATTGTGCACCAATTCATGCGCCCAAAATTTCCAAACCAGTAGCTCACTGAGGGGTACTCTACATCACCAGCCTTGCTCTCCCTTGTCTGATATTCTCACCTTCATCGTGTCCAACACAACTTGAAGACTGTGTGTGTGTGCACAAGAAACTTCGCAATCTTCCACTCATCCTCTCAATCTTTATGAGGGAGACAAGTGTAGAATATGGAAACAAGTGTAGCCCCATTGACTGCTCTGAAGTGAGGTTGACGCTCACCGTCTCTCTACAATGGGAGGCCTGGAAATGCATATCTTGATAGTTTAATTGATTTCAAATAGTTTGTTAACGTCCCAGGGTCTTCACTAAGGATTATCGTATGGTGTCACATGAGTGTACAATAGGGGGGTTTATGAGACCAAAAAGGTAGATTTTTACAAAGGAGGGTACCGTATATAGGGGGTAAAATGGTAGTTTTCATGCACGCACATGACATCTTCCTAGTACTACTAGTGAATCCCCCGGGGTTAATGTGATCTAATTTCTATGTGTAACATTGTATTTCTGAGTTGTAGAGATTCATTTGTCATATAGTTGTAAATGTTTTGAAGAGTCATTTCTTCATTGTCATAATCTACCAAAATTCCGACATATTTTATTCATGTGGGTGCTTCATTTGCAGCATACTTGGAAACAGCAAGGGTGGGAATGTTACACGGCTAGAAAGAGAGTAAAAACTTTGTAATGCTAAGCTCTACTAAATGTTTATCAGGGACACTTCACAAAGTCTTATGGTCTGCTTAATGAAGAAGACTATTTTTCTCAAACATGTGCAAGCTAGATTTTAATATGCACTAGTATAGCCGGCGGGCTTCGCCTGCCTCTCCGCCTCTCTCTCTCTCTCTCTCTCTCTCTCTCTCTCTCTCTCTCTCTCTCTCTCTCTCTCTCTCTCTCTCTCTCTCTCTCTCTCTCTATGCTCCCGGAGCTGTAGGCCACACCCTACGCTTGAAGGATGTTCTGACGCGTGGCAGGGAGGGGGAGCCGGAATTACCTCCCCCTTTATCCTTAGTATAGATTACACCTCTCCTTTTATATCATCTATTTCCTCACTCATCTTCCTCATGTTTCATACATATGTCTAATCTTTACATTGGTGCAAATGTATTTCTGTGATAATCCATGCTTTTGTGAGCTTCCATGTGTGGCGATTTTACTTGATCATCACAGTTAACTATTGGCATCGTCTTGCTTGGCATAACTTGCAATGTCTTTTGCATCTATGCCAAATATGATGTATTTCGAAATATAACTTTTTGGGATGTAGTCTCATAGACGACACCTAAATAGGTTTTTCCACTATGGGAAGGGCCGGGGAGCTATGGATTGTTTTCACTCCATCCAAAGCGACGGTCTGTCTCCCAATGCAATTTTTACTTATGCTTGCAATTTGAAGGCATGAGAAAACACTGAAGAAGTTGACAAAGCTTTTTCAGCGGCCATGTGTGATGCACTTGTTGGAGCTTCCAATGAATGATCTTATATCTTGAGCTACACCTATTGTAGGTCATGCCCAACATAGCATGGCAAAGAAGATTGATCTAGGGTGGACTTTGGATGCATAATGAGATTCTTTCCACTTAGGCTTGTACCTTGAAGGCGTGAGACTCTATGCAATAAGTTTTTTTTTTTTTTTTTTGCAAAACTCACAATTATGAGTGAATTATATTGAATAGACCAAAAAAATTACAAGGTCTTGTCATGCTCTTGTTGAGCCATGACATCATCCAGGGACTATATTTACATCGGCTATCTGGGCAGCCAAGCAATAAGTTTTTTCTTGACTGCTTCTAGGGAATACGGGGTTAGGGATTCTCTTCAAATATCATCATGTATGCTTATGTTTTGTAGTCATGGAGCATTATGCAAGATGTTGAAAAATTATGTCTTGCTTGGCGGGGGCTTTGGCTGACATATGTGTCAAGAAAAACAAACTAAAAAACACATCCTTGGCCCCAAAGTTCAAGACTGTGAGCCAAATCTCACTCTATGGAAAAGGTGGACAAAAATGGCTCTCTTCCATTGTATTATTATATTTGATCAATAGATTATCCAAAGCTACTCCAAGTTTATGATGGTTAGGATATCCATACATGGATGGTCGATATCTCTTTCCTCTCCCTCTTTGATTAAAAAGCACTATCTCTTTCCTCTCCCTCTTTTATTAAAAAGCACTCCCTTTGAGAGTGGAGTGGGACAAACAAAAAAAAATTGGGGTGATAGGGTAAAACCCCCAACTTAAGGCCACCTAAGAGAGGATGCGTCATTCACAGATGATGCTGCATTGTTTTTGCCTTGGAGAGGCGTGTTTGAAAGTGGAGCGTAATGTGAACCACTCATGGGCATGAAAGTAGCCGTTGCGCCACGGAGGTTTGAACTCCTCATCGAATGGCCAAGATGCATAGAGTGTTGCTTAAATCACCCAGCACTGGCAACTACATTTTGGCATCTTATGACTTACTTTTCTCCTATTCACAACTTTCCATGAAGGATTTACACACCATTCAAATTTAAAAATATAACACACAAATGCCAAAAGTTTTAAAACGGACGATTATTGTACTAAGCATGGAAAAAGATGGTACTAAGCAATGGTTTAATAGACCCTTCTCCTCGGGCTGCAAGATAATGGACATTGGGTTGCGAGATATGCCAGTGAGCGACCTACGGGTGCCTTAGGGAGCCAACTTTGCCTTGTAAAGTATGTGCTTTCTCTCAAAAATTGAATTTCATACTTGTAAATCAGAGAAACAAAGTAATAGAGCTTCGTCACATTATCAACATGAACAGACATATGTTGCAAAATCTAAAAATATTAGACTCCTAAGTTGCTTATACAATTGAAAACTATCTTATGTTGCGAACTTCCCCATATTTTTGTAGACAATGGCTTTGAGATGTAAATCCCAAAACTTGTCTACATATTTGTGAATAGATTCATAGGGAGAGAGATTCAAGCTTTGCCATTTGGTGAGTACTTTGTCTTTGGCATCACTAGCCAAAAACTGCTTCATGATGGAAGCTCATAAAGCTTTCCATGTTCGTGGAGCTTCAACATTTGCGCATAAGCTAGACCACCATTACCTGACGGAATTTTGAAAATGCATAGCTACATGACGTAGCTTAGAGGACTCTATGAATCCCTCATCTCCAAACATCGCATTGAATTGTTGGATAAAGGCCAAGACTTTGTCCGTAGCACCAAAGGTTCCATCGTAGGTAAGGAAAGGGATGTTCTTTCCTCCCTCTTTGAACTTTTTGAGGTTGGAAGACCTTTTTCAGGCGGCATAGGATTTCCTATGGCCTCTTCTCTTGGGCGGTTCAAGAGCTGCACCATCACTTTCTTCAGAAGAGGAAGAGGATGAGGAGGATGGAGAAGAGGGTGACCTCTTGCTCGCCTTTTTCTTCCCTTGTTCCTCCTCTTCTGCACCATTACTTTCTTTAGAAGAGGAAGAGGATGAGGAAGATGGAGAAGAGGGTGACCTCTTTCTCACCTTTTCCTTCTCGTGTTTCCTCTCTTCCCTCTTTGAATTATGGTGAAGAGGAGTATGTGATGGTCTTCTCTGTTTAGGGGGTGTTGGAGAGCATTTTACTCCCCGTCTTTGTGGAGCCATCTCCGCTGAGGTGGCAGGAGATACACTTCTTTGTCGTTCTTTTGTGGGGGCTCTACCGTTGAAACTTGGGTTCTCCTTTGAGAGGGAGATGCCTCATCGAGTAGTAAGTTTTTGATCCCTTTGTATGGATCCTCCTATTCTTCCCTTATCGGAGAGCGTCCTCTTTTGGAAGTCTGACCAGATTTTTCCCAGGTACTCTCTCTTCTTGGTGGGGAGTTTGGAGAATACCATGGGTGCGCAATTGCTGTAGCACTTCACATTGGAGGGATGGATTGCCCAGTGCTTGTTGAAGCCTAGAAACAAGATATTTTACAAGCATAGGGGCATCATTAATTGCTCTATCATTAGAAAAATCAAAGCTATCACTAGAAAATTTTAGATGTAAATTTTTACTTGTACTTTGGCACTTCAAGCCCTAGTTGCTACTCCTCTTTACCTTCAAAGATAAGCACTCAAACATCTATACCCGTGGCGATATCCCCGTTAATTGCATAAAGCAGGCATGCTTCAAGGATGAAAAATACCTATTCTACTTACTCTTATGCAATTAATAAAACCAACCATTTGTAGCAAGCTTCATGACCTCTCTTCTTGAGCAAGAAAAGAGAAACCAATAGCTCTGATACTAATGTATCATTTAATGCACTAGTAACTTGTGTGTAGCAGAAAATGATAACATAGTGAGCATTTCATTAAAAACAAGTTCCTAATGAGCATAGATAGAGTACTTGGTTGGAGAAAGCAACATCACAATTACACCTAGCTAGTTTAGCAATTTTAGATGTAAATTTTTACTTGTAATTTGGCACTTCAAGCCCTAGTTGCTACTCCTCTTTACCTTCAAAGATAAGCACTCAAACATCTATACCCGTGGCTCGAATATTATTAATTGCAAGGAATAGAAGAGAGCGTCTCACAGAGCGGAGACAGCACCGGTTCTTGTCAAGCTTCTAATAGCTCATTAATGGTTAAGCCGTAGGCAAGCCCCATAGGACTCTATTATTAGGACCATAGCTCTTGACGATATTCCCGTTAACTGCATAAAGCAGGCATGCTTCAAGGATAAAAAATCCCTATTCTACTTACTCTTATGCAATTAATAAAACCAACCATTTGTAGCAAGCTTCATGACCTCTCTTCTTGAGCAAGAAAAGAGAAACCAATAGCTCTGATACTAGTGTAGCATTTAATGCTCTAGTAACTTGTGTGTAGCAGAAAATGATAACATAGTGAGCATTTCATTAAAAACAAGTTCCTAATGAGCATAGATAGAGTACTTGGTTGGAGAAAGCAACATCACAATTACACCTAGCTAGTTTGGCATAGACAATACTTGAAAAGAGACAGAAAAAGAACAATTGACAACAATTCCGGACTGGATATACAATACCATATGACAATTTGGGTGACATAACGGAGGTCAACCCTACAAAATAAATTTTACCGTGAGGAGTAAAATTATTTTTCCAAAAACATCAAACGCATTAATTTGGATATAGCCATCACCGGTTCATCATCTCCAAAGGCTGTCCAAATTCTTAAATTGTATTTCCATCATCTTTTGGGGACACGGTGTCATGCTGTGACACGTACATAGTGGGAACGCATGCTACAAGATTTATCTTGTAACTTTTTAGATACATAGTTATATTTCCTATAATATACATATACATATTTAAGTATAATAATATGCTTTCTATCTCATTCTATTATTTATCTTAGGGGTAATCTATTCTTACTTTACCATCTGAAAATACTATGGAGAAAGCGTTAATAGCTCCGCCTCTTTAACTTGGGGCAAAAAGCATTGATTCTTTTTTTCTACTATCTCATTATCATCTCACACCCTATCTAGATCCTATATCTAGGGTAAACTCCAATATATATATATATTCTATGTATTTTTTACATTTTTCTTATATTTCTTTTTAAATAGCTACTAGGAGGGAATCAAATCCTAGTGGGACACTAGGTGGCATGATTTCAAAGATATACTTATTTTAATGCATTATTGCAAGCATGATTACAAAAATTTGTCAAGGAGCAATGTCATGCTTTCATATGGCATTATGTGTCCTTTGGAATCAAATGAAAGTTTAAGCTAAGGGGACCACAGGAAGACTTTTGCTGCCAGAAATGGACCCTATTTTGATGATTTTTTAACACAAGGTTCCAATCCGAATTGGAGAACAAGTTTTAAATGAAAATCGTAGCTAATGAGCTGAATTTTTGCCTATATTTTTACTTTTGTATTTGAAGCCACGATTGAGGAGATATGATGAAAATACTGGACCCCAGTCTGCCCACATCATGCAGGGACAACTCATTTCCAACTTTTTCAATTTCTGTTCACACTGGCTCTTCTCTTCTTGTGTAAACCCTTGGGGGTTCTCTTCACCTATAAAAGGGGACCTCTTCTTCCTTGAAAAGAACTCAAGCATTCAAGCCATTGATGAGAGGAATTCATGAGGGAGGGAGTAGTAATGCCAAATTGTACTTAGTCATTAACATAAGCCTAAGCTTACACTTTCTTCTAGAAGAAGACTAGCCATTCTTGCAACAAGCTAACCTTGGAAGATCAACTCTAATCAAATAAGGTCTTGCACTTGGTGTATCAATCAAAGTGGAATTATCCACTCTTCTTCTCTCTCCATCAATAATGGTGCCGAAGGGTTTGTCAAGTAAGATGTGTTTTACATTGATGTTTTCTTGATTTCTTGTTGTTTTTTTTTTCATCTCTAATCCAGCATATATATATATATCTAATCTCATCTCCTTAACCAAACCTATCTCTCTCACTCTTAGTAATTCATCCTCCCTACAAATTTTAGGTTCTCCTTGCTACAGGTACATCTCTCCCCGTAGTATCATTATTGCCTACGGGCAAGAATAGGGCTTGAGAGGGAAACTTCTCATCTCTTCACTTCTCTCATATCTACATTTCTCACATACTATCCTAGATAAATAACCCACATGATGATCATTTCTATCGCTTTTACTCTGTACGATCTATTAGAATTAACGTATGGATTAGCCGTAAAATACACTTTCAACAACGTATAGTGTTTCTCTTTGGCCCAAAAAGGCTCAATGAAATACTTCTATCACCGGATCCCATTATACTACCTCTCATAGACTATAACTTTTCTTTTGACGTAAGCGTAGTTATCTTGCTATGAACCAAGAGGATTTGTACACACAGTTAATCCCAATCACCAGACAAAATATATATATTATGGTAAGCACAAAACTACAATTCCAAAGAGAAATTCGTAGCCTATTTGGTCAGCCAAGATTGAATGCCATTAACTCATCTATTAACCCTTTCATATCACCCATGATACGATATGACCATAGCCTTGATGTTTTCATCTTTGTGTTGTTTTGACATTCTCTTTTGTGTTCTTTCTTTGTGTGTGTGAGTGCAAGAGAGAAAGAGTGGGGCTTCTTTGATTGCACTTCTTTCCAAACCCTAGTCTTCATGGCATCTATGGTTTAACTCCTTCATATAGTTTTTGTTGAATTCTCTCACAAAATCTCACAGCCATAAGCCCGGTGCTTTCGTGGCAAGACCACAAATTTCTCGACAACGGGAGATTGGACGTCACGAACTCGACCGACTCGCAGACCAACCGTCTAGCCGCTCACCTTTTTGGCAATTTCCTCGCACATCGCCATTTTGGACCGGACGCCAACACAATTTAAGCTAAGTACATTTTATTTTTGGCATTTCTTTTACTCTTGCTCACTTATTTTGCATACTGCTCTATAAAAATCTCCATATAGCCAAATTTTTGTAAGCACACATATATATAATAATAATAATAAAAAAGCAAAGCAAGCAATCATGACACACCTTCCACAAGAACCCGCAATTGCTGTGAACAGCTTGCCAATTTGCAACAATCCCTCACATATGAACGAACGCATGAGAAGGCAAGAGCTTAAAGATAAATTAGTGCATTTTGCACACATTAAATATGCACCAGTACCCAAGCAAAACAAAATTAGCAGAAAAGCCTTCACTTTCAAGGATTTTGATGGCACTCAAGATGCTAACACGGTTCTAGCATGGTTTAGTCAATTAGATGACTATTTTCATGATGAAGACTTTCCCAAATGTGAAATGGTAAAATGTGCATCAAATCATGTCATAAGTAGCGCTGCACTGTGGTGGAACACCACCAAACAACACGGGAAAAGACCACGTACCTGGCATGCATTCAAAAAGTTGTTTTTACCTCAATTTTTTCCCACATAGTATAAAGCTAAAGCACGAAGCCAGTGGGATCTAGTTTGACGGTGTTAAAATGAAGATGTCCAAGGCTATACTAATCATTTTTGGAACTGTTTAATTCAATTGCAAGCTATTGAACATCTCAGTCGCACGAAATTAGACGTACATATATCTCTAGCTTAGCACAAACACAAATTGTTGGTGAAGTAGCTATGTTTGAACCAGATTCACTGTAAAAGGCTATTAATTTGGCCCTTAATGCGGAGAAGAAGAAATGTGGACAACTCTCTCACTCCAAACAAACTGCTAACACTAACCATAACAAGAGAGCTCTTTCTCTCCTAACCTTGACAAGAACAAACATCAAAGCCGTACCTTTTTCAAGAGATATAGATTTGACAATTCTGCTATAACTTCCCAACCTTATAGAAACAACAACAACAACACGCGGCAATGAGGCAACCAAAATTATTTCAACAAACCTCCTGTTAAAAACTTTAATTATAATAAAAAGGTGAAGTGTTTCAAATGTTTTCAATAAGGTCACTATGTAGATAAGTGCCCAAAAAGTCCTGCTAAGAGCAATGGTCAATCCAATGGAGTCAACCAAAATCCAAGCCAAAAACCCTTCAACAAAAATCACCCCAATGCTGCTACTGTTAACCTCATTGAAGATGCTAATCTTGACGACAATTATGGTGAGGGATATGGTCCTAGGATGATCACAATGACAACCCGTCTTCAGGTACTTCTATAACTCCTCACACTTTGTTTAAAGTGCAATGCACAATCAAGGGTGAAAGTGTCACCATTCTTTTAGATAATGGCAGTAGCCATGATTTTATATTTACACGATTGACACAACAACTATCTCTCTTTGAAATTTCTTCACAAGGTCAAAACAATTTTTAATAATCAACATTTTAATTGCGAAAACCAAGTAACTGTTGAAGGTTGCATTGGTGAATTTACACAAGCACGTACATTTTTGGTATTGCATGGTCTTCACATGATATTGGGAATTCCATTTTATGAATATGATCCGTTGATTAATTATAAAACACATACTATGTCTCTCACTCATAATAATAAAAAATTATCCATCCAAGCAACACTAACACACCAAAAATTTCCACTCCTTTCTCACACTCAAGCCAAAAGAGCCATTCAAAAACAAGGGAAAACATATCTAGGGTTGGTAAATCAAATTACCAATGAAACCAAAACCTCACATAACTCTTCACATGATGATTTTCTCTCACAATTTTAGAATTGTTTCATGCATGATCTACCACTTGGAATACGACCTTCATGCCCAGAAGACCACAAAATAGATACTATATCGGGTAGTGAATCTCCTTGTAGAGTACCTTATCGTGTAATTCCAGCTGCACATAGGACGATACAAACTCAAATCACTGACTTGTTTGATTGAGGAATTATAAGACCTAGTAGTTCACCATATGGAGCTCCAATACTTCTTGTTAAGAAGAAAAATGGTACTTTTCCTATGTGTATTGACTACCATCAAGAATAGGTTTCCTATTCCGAGAGTAGATGATCCATTAGATAAACTAAAAGAGGCAAACATCTTTAGCAAAATTGACTTCAAATCAGGGTATTACCAAGTGAAAATGTTTGATCAAGATGGATACAAAACTGCTTTCAAAACACAAATGGGACACTATGAATTTCTTGTCATGCCATTTGGTTTGACAAATGCACCTGATGAACTTATATAATTTTCATTGACCATCAAGATTTTGTGATCGTATTCTTTGTCGATATTCTTGTATTCAATAAATTAGAACAAGAACATAAAGAGCATTTAACAAGAACATAAAGAACATAATTTTCATTGACCATCAAGATTTTGTGATCGTATTCTTTGTCGATATTCTTGTATTCAATAAATTAGAACAAGAACATAAAGAGCATTTAACACATGTATTTGAATTGCTTGCACACAACCACTTGTATTTGAATCCTAAAAAGAGTTCATTTTTTCAATCTGAAACTAAATACTTGGGACACATTGTATCGGCAGGTAAAGGAGTTCATGTAGACCCTAAGAAAATTGAAGCCATTCGATCATGGCCCAGAACCAAAAATTTGCATGAACTTCGTTCTTTTATTGGTCTATGCAGCTATTACAGGAAGTTTGTACTTAACTTTTCTTACAAATCTCATTACCTCACTCTCCTGCTCAAGAAATATTCTCCTTATGTATGGACTGATTTGCAAGAAAGTTCCTTTAATGTACTCAAGAATGCTTTGATAAATGCACCAATACTGCAATTGCCTGATTTTGGTAGACCATTCTTTGTCGTTGTCACACTGATGCTAGTGGAAAAGATATTGGTGCAGTCCTTATGCAAGATAACCATCCACTCGCATTTCAAAGTCGTAAATTTAAACGATTTAAGGCAAAATTTAGTACATATGACAAAGAGTTGATTGCTTTTGTACATGCTTTGAGAACTTGGAAACATTATTTAATGGATGTTGATTTAATCATCAACAAAGTATTAAGTATTTATTGTCTCAACCCTTAATAGATGATAGACATATTAAGTGGGCTATCTTCATTCAAGATTTTCAACCCAACATTCAATTCCAACTTGATAAGGAGAATGTTGTAGCTGATGCTTTGAGTCAAAGACCCTATCTTAATAATCTATCAACCATTACGAATACTTCATTTGATTCAATGCCTGACACTTATGCACAAGATGATGATTTCAAAACTACATGGTTGCATATGATCCCGAACTCTGTGCACACATTTTGGAATACACTATTCAAGAAACCTTTTTATAAAAAAAACTGTGTGTAACTAAACCTTTTCTTACATTGATCATTGAAGAGTTGCACAAACCACCCTATGCTGGACATAGAGGATTTGCTGCTAGTTTTCAAAATTTATCTCATGATTTCTTTTGGCCTACTATGAAAATTGATTTTAAACATTATGTTTCAACTTGTTAATTTGTCAAAAGGTTAAAGCAGCAATAGGTAAGAAATTGAGACTTTTACATCCTCTCTCTATTCCTGAAAAACCTTGGAAACATATTTCAATGGATTTTGTCATTGGATTTTCACTTACTGTTCACAAGCATGATATGATTTGAATTGTGATTGATCATTTTTCTAAACAAGCATACTTTATTTCTTGTGAGAAAACACTCACAAGGTGCACTTCTATTACTTAAAGCTGCCTTTCCACACCATGGTTTGCCTAAAGTTATAATTCTCATCGAGATTCCAAATTTTGTAGTGCTTTTTGGACTACTGTTTTTGAAAATCTTGAAACCACCCTTGATTTTACTTTTGAGTTCCATCTTGAATTTAATGGTAAAACCAAAGTCACTAATCGCACCATCATTGACTTGTTAAAAGATTATGTTTCTTCTCAACCCAAGAAATGGGATGATTACTTGCATATTCTACGGTTAGCATATAACAATACCACTCACACTACCACAGGTAAATCTCCATTTGAAATTGTTTATGTTCACTCTCTGCCTACTCCTGCTTCCCATATTTTCAATATTGTGCCTGCCGCCGCTGATTATTTTACACAAGTGTGCATTCTTCCATTAAACACTCACAAGAACTTTACACTAAGCATGCTAACAAGCACGGCACACCAATTCAAAGAAGGTGATTATGTTATGCTTCGCATTGAAAACCAAAGGATCAAAAGTATTGATACTAATATTTTTGTTAAACTTGCTCCTCGTTTTTAACGGACCTTTTAAATTTTTTGTTGTGATCAATGATGTTTCATTTTTTGTAGACCTCCCTTCACATTGGCACATTCACAATTCTTTCCACATTAGTTTTTCAAGACCTTTTAGAGGACCTCTAAATACACATCACATTTATGAGGATCCACCTTCACTTGTGGACCAAGAAGAACAACTCATTTGTGCACAAATAGTTGATCACGAGACCACCACCACACGCACTGGCATGGTTTATAACCGCTATCTTTTGGCCTTTAAAGGCCACCCTCAATAGGATGTCAAATGGATGCCTGAAAAAATTTCCGCAACTTCCTAGACCTTCTCCATACTTTCCATCACTCACGGTCCAGTTGATTCTTTAGTGAGCAACTGAGGACAATTGCTATCCCTGGTAGGACGGTTGTTACGAGACTCGGCACCCTCTTATTGCATGTGGTTAACTACAATTGGGATAGCTGGCTTAATGGTTAATTATGTGCTATCTATTTGAATTTTACTAATAGTGAGTGCATGATGGTTTGTAGATTGGAACTCTGGGAGTTGATGAGGAGGCACCGGCAAATAATAGTTCTATGTCATTTTATCCTAGCACAATATTTCAGAAAAAAACCACTATAGCTCCTTTGTAAATAGGACAATGAGAAACCACCCTAAGAGGGTCATGCAATAACTAGTATGTATCACTTATTACTTAAGTGGAACTAAAGTGTAAAAGACGGGCCTCCAATTTTGGCACCAATAATAAATCAAATATCAAATACCAACTCCACAAGGAGAGGTGCGTGGAGTTTGGGGCTATGATTTTAGGCCTTATTTGTGTAGATGCTCTCAATTTTCCATATCCCATATCTTAAGCTATTCTGTGTTGCTATGTACTCCTTAATTAAGTCTACATCTTCTCTTCCATGCTCTTACACCCTGTTATAGATTGTCTATGTCAATTCTATGCTTTGTGTGTGTGTGTGATAGTCTAAGTGTGTGTGTTTGTGTGCTTGGAAATTGGGGAAAGAGGTTGACAGGTTGATGGTGATATGTGTGAGTGATTGTTGAAGTGTTCTAAGCAACCGGTCTACCCCCTTTCACCCAACAATATGCATCCATGTTGTACAAAATTTAGCCCTAAGGGTAGGGAGTCTGACTGATGTGCTTCTAGTTGTGGATGTTTTGAATGAATGAAAGAATCAACCACAAGCCTATATTGATGGTGGTGACCAAGTTTGTGTGCTTACTGAGTCCGCTATGAAGGATATTGGTATCAAAACTCTGGCTTGTTCTAATGTGCGGATGAGGATGGTTAACCATGCCAAAGCTCAGTGTTTGGAAGACGCTTACAACTTGAAGGTAGATGTTTTGGGAATTGAATGCCTCGTTGAATTCTTGGTTATAAAAGTAGGTGAAAATTATTACCCAATCATTTTGGCTAGGCTGTGGTTGATGGAAACTGGGGCCAAACAAGATTGGGGGTTCTACATTGCCAGATCGAGAGAATGACAGACAAATAATGCTTGACTTGAAGATAAGGGAGAGACACTTTCATCTAGAGGTTGAAGGTGATAAATAATATTCAAGCACAAGTTATGAGTATGAGACAAAATCCAGTTATGATGAAGGCTCTACTAGTGTGGAAGATGAAGAGAGTGATGAGTACTTTTTGAAACTGGACACAGATTTGTTTTGGGTCATGATGGATTTTGCCAAGCCAAGTGAAGGTACACTTTGTGGTCTAGAGGTTAAAGAGGTTGAAGGTATGTTGGGTGAAGATCTAATCAAGTAAGAAAAGGAAAGATATGATAAGTTACATGCATCCTATCCCAATTTGTTTGCTATGGAATACAAAGATTTATGGGGAGCTAAGGACGTGGAGCATCAAATTCTACTCAGGGATGGATGCAAGCTGCAAGCAAAGAAGCTACCAAGGTTGGGAGACATTTAGAAAGAGGCTCTATGGAAAGAATTCAAGAAGCTACTTGAGGCAGATATTATCTATCCAATGAAGGGGTCTGAGTGGGCTTCACACCCGTTGTTACCACACCAAAGAAGAATGGGAAATGGATGGTGGGTGTAGGCTATAAGCCATTAAAGGCTGCTACAAAGGAGTATCACTACCACTTGCCATTCAAGGATGTGACTTTGAACTCGTTAGTAGGAGATGAGTGGTATTCTTTTATGGATGGCTTTCTATGTTATTTTCAAACTGATGTTTCTTTGGCGGACCAATTGAGGACTACTTTCATTTCGGCGTGGGGTGCTTTGCTTACCGCAATATGCCCTTTGGGTTGGTGAATGTTTATGAAACATTTCAAGATTGGATGAACAAGGTGTTTGGGCCATACTTGGGTAAGTTTATCAAAGTTTTTATGGATGATATGGGTTGTTACAGTTTCACAGAAGATCACTTGTCCAAGTTAAGGCCATGTTTTCAAAGTCTAAACAAGGAAGGTGGGCAATTGAATCCAAAAAAAAGCAAGCTAGCTTCGCGGGGGGGGGGTGTCACTATATGTATTGCATGGGTTCAAGGACTATTTAAAAAGTCCTTATTTATAAGTTTTTGACAAATAAAATACAACCTTTTATTATTCAATGTGTAAATTGTTTGTTGCTTTTCTTTTATAGTACCCTTTTGTACGTGAAAATCTGAGAAAAAATGACATTTAATAATCCCACCGAGACCATTGTCTCCTCAATTTAGGGTTCAATGCAAGAAATTGCCCAAAAGTGATATTAGACTTTTCATTTTGAACATCACTCACCAAATTGTACTTCGGATGGCCAGGCCCCAACTGGAAATTTATTTGTTTGATCTTCCAACGTAGTCTTGTTTTGTTTGTCTCTGTCTACTCTTTACCTTCATTCACTTTCTCTTTTCCTTTCCTATCTCTATTTTCTCATTTTGTCTTGGTCTCCCATTCACCTCTTTCTCTTTTGTTTGCCATAAAACTGACCTTCTGCTTGTCAACACCGATAATGTTAACTCTGGGCATTTCATCATTACCTAAAAAGGTAGGCAGTGCTTGATTTTTAATTGCTTGGTGCTCCCTTTGACCACTAGATTGTGCTTGTCCTTTGACTTGACCAAACATGGGGAGACTCTTTCCCTCAAGAGATGAGGGTCTCGAGCATCATTACGACTTGTTTGGGGTCTTCTTGGGTCCTTCAATCTGCCCCAAGACTAATGACAATGATTAAGTAGTGTAGCAATGGGAGGAAGCCATGTGGACATGAATGTTTGGTTTGTCAGCCCCTAATTTCTAGGGATCAAACTTGGAGACTAGGCTTTTGTTTTTTGTAAATGGACAAGAAAATTGCCAAATGTCAAGAAACAAAAGATTTGGGCCTATTTTTTACTCTAAATTGTGCTAGATGGAATTCATGGGCCATTGCCAAAAAGTTGGCTAGGCCCAAAAAACGCACAACCCCCCCCCCCCCCCCCCCCCCCCCCCCCCCCTCCCTCCCTCTCTCTCCCTGCCCCCCCCTCCTCTCATTAATTTGACATTCAAGTCTATCTTTTCCCTCCCTCCACTCACTTGTTCTCTAGAACCAACATTAGGAAAAATATGAACCCTCTAGGGGCCCTTTGGGATTAAGGTTAATTAGAGGCCAACCAATGAGAAGAGGGTGCTGGACACACTCTATGCCCTCAAAAATGTAGGGGGACAAAGTAGTCTTACACTTCTTAAATGGGCTCTTACATAGTGAGAAGGTGGGGTGGGGGTGGGTGGGTGGGCCATATGGAACCTCCAACTTCCCTCCTTTTTGATCCGGTTTTGAAAAGATCCCAAAAATTTGAAATTTTTTCAAAATTTTCAAAACTCCCCTAAAACTATTTTATGGTCTAAAAAGCATTTTTTGACCTCAAAAAGTCAAAACGTGCACCCAAAAACCCAAAAATTCAAATTTTTAAAAAAACTTTTGAAAAATCTTTTTTTGCTATCCAGAGCTCCCCCAAAAGTAGTTCTTAGGCAAAAAGTGATTTTCTCTCTCTAGAACCCCCCTTTTCCAACCCTTCCTTGGTTGCAACCATCACACTCATCCTCTACTCCAACACACTCTCTCTCTACACCATCTCCATTGCTGCAGCAAGGAAGCTCCTCTCTCCTCCCCTACCACCTTCCATTGCCACACCAAGCAAAGATTATCCACCTTCTCCTCCCATTGCCACACCAAGCAAGGGTTATCCACCTTCTCCTCCCATTGCCACAAGGGTTATCCACCTTCTCCTATCAATTTATTCTCTGTACATTGTAGCAACAAGCAAGGTCCTTCTCCTCCTCCTAGTTTTCTTTGCTCAACCATGACCAACTCTACTTCGCAAAGGCGGCCAAAGGATGAGGTCACAACACTTGCATGCCACAGCACTAGAGGTGTAGATGATGAGTGGGTGCCACAAGAGTTCACCAAAGGTGCTTGGGTATACATGCAACCATCTGCTATTGGCCCTCATCGTGTGCGGAATCGTGCAAACTTGGATCTTCATTGGAAAGGAAAGCTCCTTGGCTTCAAGAACCGCAAAGACAAGGGGACCGTAGCCATTGTGCAACATGTTTTCTCAATGTCAACCATGCATTTGCAACAACCACCTCGATTTCCAACACATTGTAAGTACATGTTTTGAGAATACAAAGCTAGGTGTGAAATCACAGTGTAATGTTATTATGGATTCATACTTAAGATTTGTCATGCATTTATAGTCATATTTCCATCCACGTTGGTGGAGGAGCAGCCACTACATAGTCTCTCTGGCACATTCAATGCTATACATGCAGATACTAGAGCAATAATGTTCCCACATCTTTGCCCAACCAAACTGGTTCAAAGAAGGATTTTCTTCTATTCTCACTCCTATACTGTCCCTACTTCTACACAAGCGTTTGGAACGCTTGAACCCATCAAAGTAACTTCCTTATTAAGTATGGAGTGGCCGGTGCCAGATTTGTGGTCGGTAGCATCTTTCAAGCAAAAGATGATAATGGATGTCCAAAACTCTTTGAAATACTCTAAAGCTTCTAGGTCTGTGGGCTTGAGTTGGTGTTTGCCTATTCATTGTTTTGTGCACATTTTTAAAGAGTTTGGATTTGTGGAGACTACCACAATGCTTGTATGTAAAGATGCGCATTACAAGGAATTAGGAAGGCTTTTAGAAGAGGACTGGGATTTTGTGGAGGGCATGCACAACGGGGACCGGTACCGTTGTAAGGTTGGTGCTTCAGGTATTGGAATGTGCTATTTGAAATCCCGTACCTCCTTGTACATACAATTTCACTATGATCGTTGGATGTGCAAGCTTGGAGTGTGGACTCCCTTACAGAGTGTAGACGGCGCTATTGCAATATTTGACATTGCAGTGAAGATGCCCAACGATGCTTTGGAGGCAGTCCAAGTGAACAAGCATTGGACTCTCAGTAATGTTCGAGAACATTTGGTTATTATGTGTTTTGAGGCCCTTCAACAAGCACAATTTCGTTTACAAGGTCACAAGGTGAGAATCCTTCCACCACATTTTCAATACATCATGGTTTGTCGATCATTGGATGCTTATTGTAATGAATGTCCACAGATTGGGAAGAGAATGGAAGACAAACTGAAGGTCGAGGAGGACTGGGGGATGGATGGAACTATGCTATCGATCTTATAACTTTGTAACTCTTGCAATTTTCAAACTGATCCCCGCTGTAATCAACATGATTTGCTTCGGCAAATCATGCCTTTTAATATAATTTTTTGCATTGGGATGAGAAATCATTTTTCGTGAAAGTGCCTTTTTTTTTAATGTCTTAAAAAAAGGGTCCATTATAAAAGGGGGGCCACCTAACTCATTCACTATTTTCACTTTTGCAACTCTTGAGCTCCTCCACTCTCTGTCTACACCCCAGGCTAGACATGGATGCTTCCACAGCATCTGCATCTGCAACCACATCCACCCCTTTGTCACACTTCATCCTCTTCCTCGAGGACACCAAATACAAAGGGAAGTTGGACCTCCACACCTTTTTTACTCGTCTCCCTGACCTTGATGCCATAGTTGCCCTTCACATGGATGCATTTGCCGAGATTTTTGTGTTCATGGAGGAGCACATCATAAAATATTCTGTATCTATCCCCCCACATGTAGGGATCTGGGTGCCTTGCGATCTTTTGCGCTATATACACAAAGGTGATCGCCCATTCTCCAAGCGGTTGCAACGATTCCAAGAAATTGCAACCGATGCAGGCCATTACTTGGATGAGCAAGCCCCAAGGGTGTCAGCGCTCAAGAAGCGCAAGTTGGGGGTGGAGTACCTTTCTCGGCTTGCAACATTTATCTTCTTGGTGAGAGAGAACCTGATTTGGAGGAGCTTCGCTTACCACACCTTCAGGTTGGGTCCTTTATCAAGGACACCAAGGAGCAGCAGGTTATCCCCATGAACCCTGCAGCGAAAGGAAAGGCACACTGGCTCGAGTACCCTAGGGGTCTTGAGGAACTGGTTGAGAAATCCATAGTTGCGGCTGGCCCTAGTGACACTCCAGTGCCACTACCACTGACGGAAGTGGCTATCCCAGAGGTAGAAATCAGTCGCTTCTCCTCAGTGTTAGTGGATGGGGAGGAGTATGTGTTCCTGCATGATTTGGAGAAAGCATTTGGCCTGCGCATGGATGAATTCTTGAGCGTGCTATGCAACAACACCAAATGTCCCTTAGACAATACGCCAGATGCCCTAGAAAGGCTTTTGCCAGATGGGGACTCTGTTGCTGACACTATTGCAGTTGTATGTGCGGAGGTCCTCGCAGCAGAGCAGTTGCACGTGGCTGATGAAGAATTCCAAGCCATGCAAGCCAAGGTTGAGGCTGCTAGGATGCCTATGCCATTATGCAACCTCCCATCTGATGATCCAAAGGTCGTATCTGTGGTGCATGGGAGCATTGACTTGGTTGCAAAGGGCAACAGGGAGGAGGACGACAAGGAGCAGGAGGTAAATTGTATCCTAAATTTCATGTTACTATTTTATCCTTCATTGTCTTTTTTCTCAATCTTCATCGGTTTATGACAGGATGTCGTGGAGGTTGATGATTTTGCTGCAAGGACGGGTGGCAAGCGGACGGGCTTTGGACCTCAAGCTTCCCTTGCGCACTACCTAGGACAACTCCCCCCTGGCGATGTGCCCATTATTCATAATGAATTTACTCCCCAAGCCCATTTTATGACTTGGTCGTTAAAAGCTTTGAGCAAGTTTTTGTGTTTGAGCACCATTGCTCAAACTGCGCATCAAGTGTTCCTATTGCGTAGATCCCTTGGATGCACAGCGTTTGGCATTGGCTTTCATGGTAAAGTGCTTGCCCAGATAGGGATACATGCTTCCATTGGCTCAACTGACCCAAACATTAGGAGATTTCGGAGGTCTTTTGGAGGGCCTTTTGGAAGAGAGAGGAAAATAATCCTCTCCAATGAGAGAAGAGCGTACGTTACGTTGAAAAATAGATTGATATTAACAAAAATATAAAAGATGTCCCTCTCTTCATTTAATAATCTCGTGGTCCTTGACGACGATCACTCTCTTTCATTTAATGCGAGCAGCTTTTGCAGAAGGTAGATGCGGTGCATCTAATACAGCTTACGTCATCACTGAAAACTCAAAAACTCACAAAACTATCAAGTGGTGGAAGATTTTGAAACTTTTGATATTGTCAATGCGTCCGGAACGCCGCAATATCCTAGAAATGAATGTCTAATTGCCTCGCTCCAACATCCAAAGAGGCAAAAAATGTCAAAAACCCCTAAAAGAACATTTTACTAACGGTGTGTGAGGGGGCATTCCAAAATTTTGGAATGCCTCCTCGCGCGTCGTTAGTAAAAAGCCTTTTTTTTCCTCTTTTTAGGGAGCTTTTTGAGAAGGAAAATGTCAAAAAAACTCTAAAAAGGGGCTTTCTTGAAAGTTAAGTGTCCAAAAACCACTAAAAAAAGCTTTGTACTAACGACGCGCAGGGGGGCATTCTAGAATTTAAGAATGCCTCCTCGCGCGCCTTAAGTAAAAAACCCATTTTTTGGGGTTTTTTGACATTTTTTGCCTCTCCGGATATCGGAACGAGACAAGTAGACATTCGTTTTTAGGGTATTTTGGCGCTCCGGACGCATTGGTGATGTCAAAAGTCTCAAAATATTTCACTATTTGATAGTTTGTGACTTTTCAAGTTCTAGTGATGACGTAAGCTACATTGAATGCGCCGCACCTGCCTCCTGAAAAAGACGCTCGCATTAAATAAAAAAGTGACCATTTTCAAGGACGATTGGGAATATAAATCTACTTTTTAGAGTGTCTGGTTGTCCTTTTGGACGTACTCACAAGGTGCAAGTGCATTTTAAAAAAAGTTTCTAGAGAGAGAAATACAATTTCTTACAAAGCCCTCCAAATGACCTCCGAAATTTTCTAATGGGCCATAGCGCACTCCCTCTTGACTGGGGAGTTGCCTTACGCGCAAAATAGGCGCCAGGAAATGGTCAAAAAAATTATGAACTCCTCAGATACATGATGTAAAATCACCGTTTTGGAAGTAATAAAAAATATTTGAAATTGTCTCTCTATCTTGCAAATTCTTTTGAATGTGATTTGTCAATCTTGAAAATTGTTTCAATTGGTGATATGAAAATTGTTTTGATAAGTGACTTTGTAATTTCAAGTTCTGTATGTAGTTTCAGTCAATTTCAGTAAATTTAGGTATTTTATGTTCCCTAGGGGGTAGATAAGGCTACCAAGGGCCAAAAAAAGCCTGGCCACAAGGGCGTGCAAATGGCCCATCCATCAGTTTTGGATGGGCCATTTGCGCGCCCTTGTGGCCAGGCTTTATTTTGCCCCTTTTAGGCTTATCTACCCCTTAGGATACTTACAAAGCACAAATTTATTGAAATGAATTGGTTTTGCATCATTAATTTAGATGCACCCTTTCTATGGAAATTCCAGCATATGTTCACACTCAAGTACACTAGAAAAGGTGAAATCAATTATAAAATGAAGTTTCCAGCACACTATCACCTGCTTTAGCTCTACCTAGTACACCCTTGCACCAAAAAGTCCAATTACATTGGACATTTGAAAAATCTTAATTAATGTTGCATAGACACTTGGTTTCACAATATGTTATTTTTTTTGATATCCTATAGGGAATTCAAAGCTTGAAATGGCCAGAAAAGGATGTCCACAAGGATCCATGTAAAATAATGCTGCAAAACCAATAGGTTTTAGTAAAGTTGTGCTTTTTAAGTACCCTTGGGGGTCGATAAGCCTACAAGGGGCAAAAAAAAGCCTGGCCACAAGGGCGCGCAAATGGCCCATCCAAAACTGATGGATGGGCAATTTGCGCGCCCTTGTGGCCAGGCTTTTTATTGCCCCTTATAGGCTTATCTACCCCCAAGGGTACTTAAAAAGCACAAATTTACTAAAATTGACTGAAATTACATACAGAACTTGAAATTACAAATTCATTTCATTACAAAGATAGTAGACACAGTAGACACAACTGTTGATCATATTGTCATTGGGAAGTTAAATCATTACAAAGATAAGGGTGTGCAATACAAAAAGAGGGGTAACTTTGGCTAATGCTCGAAGTCTCGTCGTAATCGACGTGCAAGCTACATGTCTTTTGGCTGTATTGTCACTCGCTTTGCATGTATGGCGCATAGGTTGGTATCTTCCAACACCGAAATGATGTGTGCCTCTGCAGCTTCTTGAATAGCCTCTAGCGCTATTGCTTGCATTCTATACTGATTTCCATAGGTTTGAAGAACCTCCTTCTCAGTGCGAGCAAAGGGGGCGTGTCGAATCAAAAGTTCCGTCGTCTTCTGGTAGTGGCGGATTTTTGCAAATGCCCTTGCTATTTTTCGGCGTCACTGCGGTTGTCTTGGGGGAACTTGCACATTTCCTGGCGTATGGCGTTTAGGCTTCTTGAAAAACTTAGACTTGCGCCTGTTTACATGCTTAGGGGCTGGTTCTGCAGCCTCTTCTGATTCTTCCTCTTCCCTTGGCTGCCGATCTTGTTGTGTGGGGAGAGCTCCCTGGCCTCCAGGCAATGTCTTCCCCCCAACGGCCACCCGGTGTGTGCGCGGTATTTTTTCTCGTAGCCATAGTGGCTCACTCTCTGATTCAGTGTCTGTATGGACCACCCGAGTCCTGGATGGTCTTGCTTGTGATTGGTGGCGCGACGGCTGCTCCCTATGGGACTCTGTTGTTTGCTGGCCCTCTTCCTCTCTCCAACGCTGGGCCCGTTGCTTCATTCTCCTTCTAGGTGTTATATCTTGAGGAGGTGGAGATTCAACAGTCCTCGATGACTCTCGTGCCCTACCACCATGCCCACTACCAGATGAGTTCCTGGAACGGCCAGGCGTTCGTGGCCGTTTTCTTGTGCCTTTAAGCCATGACGGCTTCTTACATCTTTGGAGGGTGTTTTTTTTGGAAGGCGGATGCTCTTTCGTGGTTTGTTTGGTGCGTGCCATTTCGTTGGTAAGAGCTCACCTGTTCTTAAGAAATGAGTGGTTTATGAGAGCATGCAATATTTATAAGAGCCCATTTAAAAAGGGCCCTGTTCACACTAGTTTTTTTTAAAAAAGTATTATTTTTAAAATAAACATGTCGCTAAGAGTTGGACCCTGCGTTCACGTTTAGTGACTCGCGCAGTATCCACTTTGATCCTTGTCACGCCGCCATGCAGCATGCTTGGTGGGACCTTGCGACATTTGCCACTTGTTGCTATACTCTTGACGACTCCATTTCCGCACTTCAATAGCAATCTTGGATTGTCGCGCATGCTCCATTGTGAGCTTACGAGCAAATGTTGTGTGAAAAAACCAATTGAACATCTCCTCCAAATAATTGGATTGCACCATTCCACCACCATGTCGAGTATTTTTGAAGTACACTCCCCTTGCTCGATAATGGGACTTCTCCATGCCTTGAGTGCTAAAAATTTCAAGCGATCCATACTTGTGCATAGAAAATGCACCATGCGCAAACAAGATATGCTGTTCACATGAGTAAACGATCCACATTATTAAATAAAAACAATCCCTTGTAATGAATACACCATGTAAAATGACTTACCATGTAATGTGTGATGTTATTTTCACCCCAAGAAAGGGTGAAGACCTTGGTAAAATCCGCCAAGGCTTCTTGAAATGATTGGCGTTGTTCTTCTGTTGTGCTGTTAAGGCCCATAAGCTTGACCATTTTATCAAAATGTACCGAAACTTGCTTGCGCTTGTTTGCAAGCTCGCCATTTGAATCATTTTCGGTAGTAGCTTTGCATAACTCCTTCCAAAGCTCCCAAAGGTTACCTGCCTGCTATTTGGAGCTGTTTTGAGCATCATATCGACTTGGCTTTCCTTGGGAAACTTTCTTCAAAAAGTGTCTAGCTTTTTGTCCACTCATTGATACTTGTTGAGTAATTTCATGGGCCTCCCTTGTGTTCTTTGCAGCAACGATAGACACATTTCCACCGTGACAGCCAATGGAATTCAAGAGTACCTCCACTCTTTCGATCGTTTCCTGGGACTTTTCCAACGGTTTCATCGTGAAAGCATAGTCAATGTGGAGCTTCAATAGCCTATCAAAAATGCGCATGAATGCGTGTAATGTACAAAAATGTACATTCGATAGAGGAAATCGAAAGATTGGATTCCAAGCGTGGTCCTTTTGATCACGGTCTTGGGCATTGAGCATGGGACATCTCAGAATAGACGCTTCCCATTCTCTACCTTCATCTCCGACATCACGACAATCTAACCCTTGTTCTCCATGCCCTTGCCATGGAAGCATGGATCCGGCTTTTGCAGTGCTCTTATGTGATTTTTTTCCATTAGGTTTGTACCCTCTAGTGCAAAATGGACAAGGCATGAGAGAAGAAGCCCCTTGTTTGTAGCCAAGCAAACACTTTATGGTCTTCAAATCCCCACCTAAGTGCCACTCCACATCATAACTACCAAAACCCTCAATCTCCAACTTTTGACCTGCAATTTGGGAGTGTATTACTTCTGTGATCCATGGAGTTCTCTCAAAAATCCATGAAAGTACTCCATTGGTCTCTTTGGGCACCTCAATAGCACCCAAGCACCAAATGTCTTTCTATGATTGCACGCTAAAATATGGGGTGGGAGATGGCTCGATTGAATCCCTTCGCTTGATTTGCAGAAGGGCCTCGTTCATTAGAGTGACACTTAGCCTCTCTAACCTTCGGCCTTTCACTATTTGACACTCATCGAGTTTCAGCACAAAAGCGACTTTTGTGCCAAGCACTACAAAATAAATAGTGCTAAGACCTTAAACTTCAGAGTCTATGATAAGAATAATACCAAAGAAAAAAAGTAAAGTGTGTCACCTTCTTCAGGTAACTCGTAAAATCTAAGCATGGCTTCTTGAAGCCTTCTAAGATCCACGAAAATATTTTTCCACATTGTGTAAGGAAAGCCCTTCTGCGAAGGTCTTATGGATTGTTTCTTACCTTTTCCGCTTGTCTTTGTTGCGCACGAAGTATAAAGGGAAGTTGGCATTGTGTCCTCAATGTGTAGGTATGTCCCAATGCGGGAGAACACATATTCGTTTATGGCCTTCTTTGCGAGCTTGACCTTGTGAGGAACGGAAAATAGGTTTTCCACAATGTCATGTTCTTTGAGGGGATCCTTTAGGAGTTGGAAAATAGCCTGATAGGCCTTGGTGCTGATTCTAACCTCATCACAAGCTTGTTGAATGTCATCATCACTAACCACATTTCTTAATTTACGCATAAGGTCCTTGGTGACTGCATCCTTAATGTGCTTACCTCCAGGTGATTGTAAGATAGAAATCACGTCCTGTGTATTGAGAAAACTAGTGAGAAGGTTGACTCGATCATCTTGGCTTGTTCCACCGCATGCCTCCTGGATGAAGTTTCTAGCAACAAATAAAAATAAATGTTAAAAAATAGTGTGAAGTAAGAATGCATCATGCAAGTAAAGACCAAATCACCTTGTGGCTGTAACTCGTCGTTTGCGTGCTCCTCCCGAATGTGCAAGAGTTTCAATGGATGAATACGTGCATTTGCGTTCCCTTGCACCAAGGGGTGTTTCTTTCAAGTATGTGATGGTGTTGATAAGCTTCTGGATGTGGGACTCCTTTTCTTGCATTTGTTGTTCAAGAGTTTTAACTACCCTCTTCGAAGAGGCAACACTCTCTTGTAATGTCGTCATCTTGAGGTGAAGAGCTTGACATTCGTGCATCCACATATGCAAAGAATCACCTGCACCCATACACAACCGCTTGCAATAGCCTAACAAACCTGCTTCTCCCCTCCCAAGAAATTGAAGAACTGTGGAAAGACTATTAAACGGTGGATGGAAGCGGTTTATAGGATCGTAAGGGTACAAATGGCCATCCACCCAAATGTCAACATTGGTCTCACAAGCGGTGCGACGTTCCTGTGATGACCTTTGATCACCTTCACTAGTGGTATTCGGTGCAAATGTCGTGGGTAAGCTAATATGTATGCTTTTGGTGTGCGGAGTACGTGATGGTGGAAGCAAACCATTTGTGATTTCCGTGAGCACCATGGAAGCTGTTGTGTGAGGAAGCAAATGACGAAAAGATAGAGGGGGAAGGGTAGAGAAGTTGAGGAAGATGGGAGGAGAGAAGGAGGGAGGGGGGGGGAGGGAGAGATTGGGGAGGAGGAGGAAGGTAGGGGCAAGGAGGGAGAGGAGAGGGAGAGAGAGAGAGAGAGGAAGGAGGAGAGAACAAAATGTTTATTACTTTTTGGGGGAAAAGAGTTTTGAAAAAATGGACTTTCTAAGCTTGTGGGTTAAAAAATGGGTCAAAAAATGATTTTTGGATATGTATATATGTTGGAAGGGAGTTTTAAGTTAGAAACAAGTAAAAATGATTTTTTTTTTTAAAAGTCAAATTTTGTCTCTTTGTGATCCACGTTTTTGCTGATGTGGACACACCCCTATGCTTCCTTCACTTTAAAAAAAGTTAGAAAGAGAAAGTAACCCTTTAGGTCCACATCCTACATTTGTCTTAAAAAAAGGCTAGAAAAGCCTACTCAAAACTACCTTCTTCAATGCCCTTGCCCCCTAAACCCCACACAACATTAACCTTAATCCTTAAAAATTAGGATTCCTTACAAGGCCCATGCAAAGTTATATTTCTCCTAATGAAGAATTGGTTTTCACTCTCTCTACTATTGAAAGAGTACCTGTCTAGCCTCCTCTCTCTCCAATCTACCTTTGCTATCTCTCTCAAGCCTTGATCTCATTTTTGGCTCCTTTTTGGGATAGGGAGAGCTTCTAGCATAGTCTGTTCTCCCCTTCATGGAGGCCTCCCCCTCACACTTGCACCCATTCTCAACTCTCATCGTGGGTAGCTTCAACTACCCAAGCTTAGGGTTTAGAGACCTTCAATTTGAAACACTTTAAGGTTAAAGAGACTCATCTTAAAAGGCTTTGGGGTTTAGAAGCCTTTAACTTACAAAGCTTTAGTGCTAAGAGAGATTTAGCTTGCACAATGCAAGAAGCATGGATACCATGAGTCATAGACCTCACTCCAAGGTAGACTCATTTTAGAAGCAAGCATGTGAACTTACAACACGTCTACATAAATATGAAATCAATATTTTCTTTCACTAAATTTATGAGAGTTGTATGATACTATTGTAGAGATAATTACATCCTTTATATCGTATTCTACATAAAGATTTGATATATGACATTTTGATTTAACACAATGATTTGTATCCATCATAGATAGTGAAGAGTTATCACTTTGATGATTTATGAAGGGTTATGACTACAGATATTAAAGAGATACAATTTTGATAGTTTGTCTTATATTAAAAGATTGATATTAATGAATCATGTTTGGACGAGACGAGAAGAAATAACGTGAAGGGAAAGAACGAAAAGAAACGGAAGGAAGAAGGGGATAGGGCAAGAGCATGGAAGAGGAGGAGTGGAAGATTGGAAGACTCAAGGAGCCAAGCTCACCCGTGACCGACGAAGCTCTCAAGGGAGAAAGGAGCAAGCACAACGAAATCAAGCAAGGGAAGGAGACCTCATCAAACGCGGGTTTCTTCCTCTTGACCTCGAGAGAGGAAGGAGAGAAGACTTCCGAAAAAGGGAGGCTTAAGATATCTCTCTCTCTCTCTCTCTCTCTCTCTCTCTCTCTCTCACTCATATCTCGGGAAAGGAAAATCTATGGTGATAAAGAAGGACAAATAACATCAAAAGCTCAAACAGAGGGATGCCTAACAAGGGTTTGGATCTATCAAAAGGATAATCGAAGTAAATAAGCTCTTGGAGGTGGCCCTAGCCGTGGAAATCAAGCAGTACAAAGACGATGCATTCTACAAGTTGAAGAGCAGTAAAAGTTGAGCAGAGACAGAAGGGAAAATTTTGGGAACTAAGGAGCAGGGAACTGTATAGGGTGGGGATTCACATGATGATTACATATCGCTTCCTTCGCATTGGGGATTTCTTGTTAGGTTTTGCAAATCAAAAGGCATATCAACAATGGTGTATGCAACCGGTTTGCAATAGGGTTATTAGAGATCAAAAATTGGAATCATCTTTTAATTTCCAGCATCAATTAAGTGTCGATATCTTGTGTACATTAATTGTATTTAGATCTGTGATATGCTTCCACAATTGCTCTCTTAGTGTTTACTAACTCTAAAATCGGTCCTAAACTATACTCGTTTTTCTTGGTTTGCACCTCGGTTACTTCTTCGTCTACAGCTTGCAGCTCGTCGCTTTCTTGATTGACCTTGGAGAGACGCGCACTCCAAATTTTTTGGTGCAATTTACCGGGGTTGACTGAGCACCCCAATGTGAAATTGACCGGGGTAGATAGAGCCAACCATGTCGACAAACCGAGAAAAAGAGATGCAACAGATTATGAGGATAATTGTTGCTATTTTGCAACAACAATATTCAAATCAAGTACAGACTATGAACCAAAAATTTGATTACCAATTTGAAAATTGAGAACCTAGAAGTGTAGCAGTCTGCAAAAAGTAAAGACGATGGATTTAAAAAGCAGATTAACACAAAAAAAATTCAAGCATCAGAGTCAACAACGGGAAAGAGTGAATATAAAGAGCCAGTTGACTAGAAGCATGAGATGTTGCAGCAGTTGGCCCTTGAAAATGCCAAACACTCAATTTTTTATCAGAGGGATTTTGGATGGTTATGATCCATTAAGATACTTGGAGTGCTATGTTGAGGAACGGGAGCTCCATGGGGTGCCAAAAGAGAACAACATTCTAAAATTTGACAGATTTGTGATACCATATTTTATTGAGAGAGTCCAAGAGCTTCAACAACAAAATCTTCATAACTGGAGCAAGTTTAAAGCTGCAGTCATCCGAGAACAATGAGATCCAAGCATGTATGAAGATGATGATGATTGTGTTAATGTGCCTAGCTATATGGAGGTTTGCAAGCAGATTAGGGCTAAGCTAAAAATTTCCATTGATGAATGCTTTCTTGAGGATGATAGGCTATTACAAGATAAAGATGATGAAGAGGTTTTCCAAGCTATCTATGAAAAGCTTGGAATTACACAGTCCCCACTAATGGCTGAAGTTGAAGACTTACATGGTCAAGAAAAAGCATGAGGATTCAGAGGGTCTGTACACACATCAGGGTTCATAGGGTGTGGATGTACATGAGCATCTACAGTACTTGTGTATATCAAATATTACAGGGTTTGGATACACCAGATTTTTAGGGCTTGGATGAGCAATGGTATATGCATCTTGAATGCATGTGGCACTATCCAAGAAACTGCTATGGGTGAAAAAATTCACGATGATATTGTCAGTCAAGGGCTGCTACAAATGAATGCCATGTGAGGAAATACCTTGGTCAATATGCATGTTAAATGTGGTGCCTTTACAAAAGCACGTTAAGTTCTTGACGAGCTTTTTGTTTTGAATGCCGTACGCGGAAATGCCTTGATCAATGTGTATGCCAAATGAGGTAATTCGAACCAAAGGAAACAAAAGGAAGGCCACCCAATATTAAGTAAAAGAGGGCATTCTAGTGTGTAAAGGAGAAAATAAGAGGGAAAATGGCGTGCAAGAAGAGGAGAGAGGACGCCAAATAGGGGAGAAGGACTCGCAATGGGTAGTAGAGAGAACGGGGTTGTGCTCGTAGATGAAGCGAAAGACCCTCGTGAAGTTCTGGCAATCTTGTTCGGCATCGTCGGCGGCAATTTTTGTACTGGTATGAGGCATACCTACTATGTCATTGGCCTCATTCCCATACCACGTCAATGAGATTTGCATGGAGAAAAAAGGAGAGCATAGCGTGAGGGAAGCAAGGGAAAACAAGAGGAGAAGAAAGAACGTGAAGGACAAGGAAGAAAAAGGAATGGAAGGAAGGAGGGGGTAGGGCAAGAGAACGCCATAGGAGAAGTGGAAGATTGAAAGACTTAGGGAGCCAAGATCGCCCTTGAACAAGGAATCTCTCAAGGGAGAAAGGGGCAAGCACAGCGGGATCAAGCAAGTGAAGGAAGACCTCATCAAATGCCGGTTTCTTACTCTGGACCTCGAGAGAGGAAAGAGAGTAGACTTCGATAAAAGAGAGGCTTAGGATATCTCTTCTGTATCTCTCTCTCTCTCTCTCTCTCTCTCTCTCTCTCTCTCTCTCTCTCTCTCTCAGGATATCTCTTCTCTATCTCTCTCTCTCCCCTTTTCTCGTATATCTCAAGAAAGGAAAATCTATGGTCATAAGGAATGACAAAAAACATCAAAAGTGCAAACAGAGGGATGTGTAGCGGGGCTTTGGATCTATCGGAAGGATAATTGAAGTAAATAAGCTCTTGGAGGTGGCCATAGCCGTGGAAATCAAGTAGTGCAAATGAGATGCAATGCAAAAGAGATGCATTCTACAAGTTGAAGAGTGGCAAAAATCGACCGAGCAAAGACAAAAGGGAAAATTTTGGGACCTAAGGAGCAGGAAGCTACACAGGGTGGGGATTTACCTGACGATTACAGATTGCTTCCTTCTTATTGGGGATTTCTTATGAAGGTTTGCAAATCAAAAGGCATACTAATGATGGCATATGCAGCCAGTTTGTAATAGGGCTATTAGAGATAAATAATTGGAAGTGTCTTTTGATTTCCAACATCAATTAAGTGCCTATATCTTTGTCTATGTTGGTTTTTATCCGTTAATTGTATTTTGATCTATAATATGCTTCCACAATTGCTCTCTAAGTGTCTCTGTATCTTCTTTTTAACTCTAAAATCGGTGCTAACTACACTCATTTTGCTTGGTTTGCACCTCGGCTACTTCACCATCTACAACTTGAAGCTCGTTGCTTTCCCAGTCGACCTTGGAGAGACGTGCACTCCAAAAAAATTGGTGAAATTGACCGGGGTAGATGAAGCACCCCGATGTGAAATTGACCGAGGTAGAGAAATCCAGCCCTATCAACAAACCAAGAGATAGAGATGCAACAAGTTATGGGGTTAATGGTTGCTATTTTATAACAACAATATTCAAATCAAGTACAAACTATGAACCAAAATTGGATGCCAATTTGAAAATAGAGAACCGACAACTCCAGTAGTTTGCAAAAAGCGCGGGAGATTGTCTCTCTATATAAAAGGACATGCCACCTACGAGCGGAGGGTTACGACTCATGTGAAGTAAAAATGACCCCCCTTTATACAGTTATACGACATGTAGCTACTAAAATTATTATTCCCCTAACTTATATATAAGGTTTGGTATAATTTCTCACCTTCAAGTTTAAAAAAACCAAACCTGACATCGTACATGCTATAATTTTAAAGTTAATACCTTAATCATATTGGCTTGTATTCTCTTTATACGGGCCTGAAATGGGTCCCAAGGGATTCACCATGGAAAACTTACCACACCACATAAGTGCAGGGGAGGGGGGTTTTTTCACAAGTTACATAAGCGTATAAGTTAGGGGCAGGCCCACGATATTTTTTCTCCCAAGCTTAAAATAAGGGTGGGGGGTATCATTTTTTTTTTCTAGGGGGAGGGGGGGGGTTTGAGAAGTGAGAAAAGGGAAAAATGAGAGAAAGTTTTTGTGTTTCAAAATCATGTCTTTCCAAAAGAGTCTGCCCTCTAACTTGTAAGTCAATACCTACAAAGATACATGCAAGAACTAACAATGATTTGTATCAATTGCTTGTTTTGTGATTATAGGTCATCTGTTGAGGGATAAAAGCTATAAAGAGTTTGTATAGACATAAATTTACACGGAGAACCTAACACAACTTCATAACCATGTTTTTTGAGTAATTTAGATGGGTCAAAATTGGACGAGTAGCCAGATATGTAAGATAGGTTTCTTCATTGATTGTCGTTTAAGTGTAGAAAGGGGGGGGGGGGGGGGGGGGGGGCTCATATTCCCTAATACGAGTCATATATAGGGGTTTTATCACAGTTGCCCACTCGTAGGTGGCATCCTGTTTTGTATATTGAGTGAATCCCCCGAGAAATGGGGTAACCATGTAATTCACTAGAAACAATTGGCTTCTTTATTATCAAAATCCTAGATTTATATGTCCATATGTATGTTATCAAGCTCTATCACTACCCAAACACCCCTTATTCCCCCCTTGAAGTATATATCGCAACCCCCCTCCCTTAGTGTGTGTGTGAGAGAGAGAGAGTAGGTGTTGGCAGACTCAACGATTGTCTCGGGTTGACGATGTAAGTCAATGCATCATGAATGTTATCTTTTTGTAATGAAGGAGAAATTATTAGGGGCCTACCCCTAACTTATACGCTTATCTAAACTCCCAATGAACCCCTTTTCCTTTCTCTTACGTGATACAATAAGTTTCTCATGGTGAATCCCTTGGGGCAAAAAGTGAAGTCGATGGATTTGAAAAACAAATTAACACAAAAACTTTTTAAGCATTAGATTCAGCAATGGGAAAGAGGGAATATAAAGAGCTAGATTACTGGAAGAGAGAAATGTTGCAATAGTTGGCCCTTGAAAATACCAAAAAATCAATTTTTTATCAACAAGGGATTTTTGATGGTTATGGTCTAGTAGGATACTTGGACTGCTATGTTGAGGAGGGGGAGCTACATGGAGTGCCAAAAGAGAACAAGATTCTAAAATTCAACAAGTTTTTGATCTGAGGTTTTATTGAGAGAGAGTTCAGGAGCTTCAAGAGCAAAATATGCATAGCTGAAGAAAGTTTAAAGCTACAATCATCCGAGAACGATGGGATCCAAGCATGTATGAAGATGATGAGGATTGTGTTAATATGCCTACCTATGCTTGATATGTGCATGGTTTGGGGCAGTTGAGTTATATGCCATATGATCCAGATGGGGTTCATGATGGTTTATGGGTTCATTTATGTTTATATTCTACTATTGGAAAATTTTTGTGTTTTCCCTATGATCTTGGAGAAGGTTATATTCTAGTAAGGCCACAAGGTGGTAATTTTTTATATCATGCATATAGTACGGCAATGCTTATATGTTTACAGGTTTTTGCTTGCAGTTTGGAATAATGGTTGGCACATACCAGAGGATGTGCAGGTTTAGAGGGGGTGGATGTCGTATCGCTTTGCGGGCACGGGGTGAAAGATGAAAATCTGCATACATATTTGAGGTTTTGCCAAACTTATGGACAATGTTAGCAGCTATTATGTCATCAAGAGGACTGAGATGTATGCTAAATGTGGGTTTTGGTGCCTAGAAATGGAGCTACTGCCTGCAAGCCGAGTTGTAAGTGATGCTGTCAAAATGTGATTTAATAAGATAAATTTTTAGTGCTTGACGTGCTCTCCATTCCTGTCTTTACAACTCATCAATTGGATCTATGGTGAGGGAGTTATGTAAGTGAAGTCTAAGTCGATTGCAGATCCGTACTGGATTGGGCAACTGCTGATGAAGGTTCAAAGTTGATATGAATGCATGGGCATGAAGTGCTCATCATATGGTGCACATTTGTCCTTTCATATTGGCAATTGGAGTTTTGGTTGCCAAGATATTTCCAGTTAAAGTTTTCTCGGGGTCCAGTTATGTGCTAGGTTGGTCGCCTCGACCAGTGTGTTGTCTAAGAGTTTTTTGGGTTTTGACCAGGTTCTGGAATATGGTGCACCTAATAGAGAAATAAGTGCTTGGGGAGTATCATGTTCAGGATGTCATCTCATGTACTGCTTGGTCGGCAGTAGTTGTGGTTGGCAGTGCTTGGGTAGCAATAACAAATCCCTGGTGCTCTTTAACCACATGTGATGGGAAGGCCTTTTGTCAAATGCAATTACCTATACTTGCATCTTGAGGTACATGTGGCACTATCCAAAAGACTGCTATGGGCAAGAAATTTCACGATGATACTGTCAGTCAAGGGCTGCTGCAAATGAATGCCGTGCGAGGCACTGCCTTGATTGATGTGCATGTACAGTGCCTTTATGAAATCACGTTAAGTTCTTAACGAGCTTTGTGTTCTGAATGCCATGCAAGGCAATGCCTTGATCAATGTGTATGCCAAATGAGGTAATTTGAGCTAAAGGCAACCAAAGGAAGGCCACCCCTTTTACCCAGTGATAGCCGTTTTCCGGCTCTCCGTAATTGCCATAGTGAGTTAACCCACCCTACCAAAATCATCCAAACACTGTGGCTATCCCTACCATTTCACTGTATATAGGTGTGTGTGAGTTAGGGGACTTTTCCCATATCTTCTTAAAAACCCTTAATTAGCTAGTCACTGGGCTAGTTGAGCCAAAAAAATAAAAAATATATAAAAAAATATAAGTATATTATGGCCCATTTGTGTGTAAATATTTCATTGTATAAAGGGCTTAAATAAAAGGATTTTTCATAATTATTTTGGTATTTATTTAAATATTTCTACCTATGGTGTGTTATTTATGCTATGTACATTGACTCACCATTAACATATTTTTTCTTACCATTTTGCATCCTCTTTATTCCATATAAAAATAATTTCATGCAAGCTTCTCTTATTTTTGGTGTAACTCCATCCCAACAAAAATCCAAAAAAACTAGTTTTATTTATGTGTATATTTTTTCACTATTGTGATTTTTCCTTCCTACATCTATTCTCTTTTACTCTCATAAATTAGAACACCAAAAATATTCATCTTTTTATGCTAGACTTATAATGAGAGAGATTTATTTTGACCCCTTTATATTTTTTCCACCTATATTATTTATATTTAACATGTACATATTTTTTTAGACCCCTAAATATTTGATTTTCTTAGTTGTACTATTCACTTATATCATGATCTCAACAATATCTTCAATTATAGACCTACCAAATAAGGTCAAGGGTATGTGGCATGCATGCATGCACCATGGGGAGCTCACTCTTGGAGGTATTCAAAAGAATCATCCAAAGAAGGACCTCACAAGGACCTTGTGCAGTGGAAAAAACAGTCGGTTTTGCTGAATTTTTAAAGATCACATGCTCCCCGAATTTGGAAAGGTTATACAAACAAAAGTTGTAGCTCATGAGCTGAACTTTCACCTCAAATTTTTTCATATTTGTTTGAGCTACGAGCTGTGAGCTATGATTTTATTGGTGGACCTCAGTTTGCCCATGCTATGCAACCACACTCCCTCTTCCACTTTATCATTTTCCTCTTTCACACACACTCCTCCCTCTCCTTCCCACTCCCAAACCTGCAACTCCCATGTCCTAATTCACTATCTTCACCATTGCCACATCTCTCACACCTCCATAGCCTTCATCCTCCATTTCTACACCCTATGTGTCCCCCTTTCTCTCTACATATATGTCCATATTACCATACTCTCTTCAACTTTGTAAAGAACTTCAAAAAATCCAAAGATAACCTCTGCAAATGAAGGCTTTTATCATGAATTTTCCAAGGTTTGAAATAACATAGCTTCATCGACACGCGCTGGTTCGCCATGCTGACTGCTTCTTCTACCGGTGCTGTAAAGAGGTGAATGTCAACTTCTCCAAGCTTCAACCTTGCTTTACAAGCTTATCCCTTCTATAACTTTTCTCATCATATATCTCACCATTTGGTGAATGATTTTGTAAATATTTTTTAGTGATAGTTGCTAACTACTAACCACTAACCTTATTGTAAAATGCACCCTCTACTAGAGTAGGCACTCCCAAATTATTCACTCAATCCTCTCTCCTTTCATCCTCAATAATTCTCTTCCCTTGAGTCCACATCCATGTGACTCAAAGGACAAGAGAGACCCACCCTCATCAAAATAAAAATAAAAATATGCATAATCTTTTATTCCTTCAAATAAACTTGATTAGGCCTAATCCTAATCGGGGCTTCTAAAACCTATAAATAGAGCCCTTCTCTCCCTTGTAAATCAACACATGATCACACTACACCACACCATTCTCAACACATAACACACCACTTTTCAAGCCTAGTTGTGTAGAGTGTGTGCATCGTGAGTTCTCTATTCCATCATTACACATAGGTGCATGGAGAAGCTTGAAGTTAGTTATGCCATCTAGAGGAGTGGAGTGTATGCCATACTCTTCACCACACTTGTAGCCTACTCTTGTGCATAAATAAGATTTATAGTTTTGGGTGCAATTGTATGCTGCAACTACGACTCTTCTCTCCAAATTGACTTGATAAGTTGGCTCATCAGGTGGTTGAAGGTATATTGTCCTTGAAGTTTGTTGTGCCATTTCATGCTTGGTGGTTTGAGGACTTGTTGAATTGTTTGCCTAAAAGGTCAATTGTAAGAGGGTGCTCGGTGAGAGGGCTCCCATGACCCTAAGAAAATTTGTGTATTGGCAACAAGGTCTATGTGCATCTAGTCTTTAAGGCTAAGACTGAGTTGCTCAAGTTGATTTGTGCTCTTTACCTCTCTCTGACGTGGTGAATGTTTGTGTTTGATGTGTGTGGCTCTCTTGCATTCCCCTCTCTTTGTGCGTTTGAGTACAAAGAGATATCACGTGCGTCCTAGTTCGCATTTACAACTAGGTGGTGCCCCTTTTCTTGTTTGGTTTCTGGCTGTGGGTTGTTGTTGTCTCTGATTGTTCTTGCCCCATCCCCAATTGAGCAGCACGGGAGCCTCGAAGGGTGTTTAGAGGCCGCTCTTCTTGTTGCCCGCCCCGGACCGCCTCACCAGTACTAAGCAAAAGAGGGCATTATAGTGTGTAAAGGGGAAAATAAGTGGGGAAATGTTATGGAATTGCAGCTCTGACAAGTGGAAAAGGCTTGACCAAGCTAGGCTATTGCAACAGGATATTATATTTTATGTATATCTGATTATTCAATTGCTCTTATGAGCTTTGGCCATTTGTGACCGGCCGACTAGTTTGTACTCAATTTGACCATCCAACAAATCTATAAATGAAATACGTGCAAGAGGAAAATGGTCACTCTTGCACGGGGGTAGATTGCACCCAGTGTCCGACTCATTCTTCTCTCCTCTCTTATCTCCTCTCTCGCCGTGCTAGGCATAGCACTCCGCTCTAGGAGGTGCACTTGCACATGTTCTCTTCCTCGCTCTTGCTTGCTGTCTCTTTTTGTTCACGTACATCGTTGATTATGTTCTATGCAAGGCGTGAGGTACGTTGATTTGCTCATTTATGATTAGGAGTATGTTGTTTCGGATATTTTGTAGGGCAACCACACATCCGTCTGTAGCAGTGGTATCAGAGCGTAGGCTACGCTCCAAAACTGAAGATTTTTGACAAGTAGCAGCTAAGTGTTTTATTTCCTTATGCTTGTAGATTTTGTTAATTGCTTCAATTTCTAATAATTAGTGACGATTGTATGAAATAGATAGTGATCTTTAGAAATTGAAGAGAATCCTTTCGTTATTGTCATAATATAGTGCTTATTAGTATAGCTATGTTAATTAAACATATTAATAGAATAGATTAAATCTAATCTACGATGATACTCGAGAACGAGAAAGGATCACGAGTATTTTGCGGATGATTTTAAGGTGTATGAAAAGGGGGTTTAGTTTAAAAATAAAAATTTTAAAAATACACCAAGTTTGAACCTTCAACGGCTGTGTTGGAAACTCCCATTTTCTTCCCATGTGCACAACATGTGGCTAATAGAGCAATCAGGACACCCAATCGTAGATTTCCTTCCCCTTCACGGATAATCGATCGTGTCAAAAAAAAGAACCAACACTCCACGCTATCAACGATAGTCCATAGCCTGTTGTGGAAGCAAAGGCAGTTGCATGCGACCTAAACAACAACAAGAAGCGCAGTCACAGTAAGGGTAGACCACAGACCGTTAACATGAATCAACAAGCACTGGCAACAATTAGGGGACTGTACGGACGACCACTTCATGGAGGTCAAGCCCTTGTTGCCATCTTAACAAAACAATAGCATCATTAGTGGAAACAGAGGCAGACGACCAAGGGGCACCATCTTCACCAAACCTTTCTCCACCTAATCATTCCACTATTGCATGTGACTCACCATTCACCCGCAGCCCTGTCATTCTCTCTCAGTTATTGCTCACCATGCAACGGTGCCCGGTTTATCGATAAGACCGTCTCTCTCTCAGTTCTTTCCCGCTAACAGCCATCCACTCACTCTTTTTCTCTCTACCACTCGTGTGTTAGATGGGTGCATACACACCTACTCCAGCCACCCTCATGCAGAATTGGCAACACTTTCACTCCCAGCTCTCCCTCTCCCTCTTTAGCCGTCTCCCACTACAACCAGAATCTCTCTCTCTCTCTCTCTCTCTCTCTCTCTCTCTCTCTCTCTCTCCTCTCTCAACTGCCTATATGCAGTGGCTCCAATTTTCCTACCCCAACCACCCAATCTCTCTCTTTCTTTCTCTATCTCTCTCTAGACACCACCCGCGATCAGTCTCTCTCTATCTCTCTTTTGCTGACAACCCCTCTCTTGTACACCAACTCTCAGGGCATACATACTCTCTCTCTCTCTCTCTCTCTCTCTCTCTCTCTCTCTCTCTCTCTCTCTCTCTCTCTCTCTCTCTCTCTCTCTCTCTCTCTCTCTCTCTTACTTGACGTTCGGTTGTTTTCTAACTCCTGGTTGATGCCCACCAGCTATAGCCCAACCTCCCTCCCTCCCTCCCCATTGGCTATTATTACACTCTCCTAGATGAACTGGCTCTGGCAGTCTCTCGGCTCTCACGCTCTCTCTCCTAGGCTAGTCGCTGCCTGCCCTGCATACCAAGACTGTGGCTCAACCAGAAATGAGTGAAGGTCCAACTACCTTCTCCTTGATCATCCAGCCTGAGAATGATGAAACCATATTTGATAAGGGAGATAAGGGTGAAGGTCCAAAAGACAATGCTATAGATGGATTAATAGTCCTCCTCAATGGGCTTGTGTAATGTGAAGGCTGAAAACACATAAAGTGGACATGTACCAATGCCCGCATACACCACACCCATTGTTTGATACGCCAGCAGCAGCATCTGCCAGTGCTTGCCATTAAACCATCCTCTAAAGTTAGCCAACCACAAGAAACCCAAATTTTTTGACATTAGAGTGGTGAAAGCCTTGTGCTCGAAGGTGTTGAAAAGCTTAAATGCAAGCTAGTAACCAAGTTTCATTTGTCCACTTTCTGATGCATATAATACAACACTCTAGTCTGAAGTCCAATGCAACACAAGAAGATTAATTCACATTAATCAATTACCTTTGAGGCAAGGAGAACCTTTTCTCCTTGTGGTCCTGAAGTTGGCGGTCATAGTTATTCTCAAGATCCTTGAGGATGCAACCACTCTACAAGCGTAGTGACTCGAGGGAGTAGTTACTCTCGCTGCGATAGATATTGTGCCTATCACTGCTTCTATTGTCGACATCTACTACTGTTGAATTTTCTTCATGATTTGCCTTTGGGTATGCTTTGTTTGGCCTGACGCATTCTCCAATTCAGAAGGATGTTTCTTGTCTTGACCCGCACTAGCGTTGTCCATATTGCAAGATGCATAGGGAAGCTCTTGTCTTTTTCTCATCTGCTTTGGTAGCAGCATGAGACAAATTAATACTCTCACTGTGTAGAAAGCTCAAGAGCTAATTACTACACGTATCTCTTCGATTGACAAGCATTTTGATAGATTACCAGCCGCTATATTTGGTGCCCAAACATTTGCAGCAACTGATCAATCATTCATGTGCTAGTTAAGCCCTGCATCATAATAGCAAGTCACGAGCAGAGTAGTGCAGGGAAGCTTAATTAGCGGCGTCCCAACAAGCAAGTAGTACACACATATTGGTTTTGGAGTCCCCCTCTTCTTATATACCAACCTAGAAGGAGAGGCACTCTCTTTTGCTAGCAGCTACTCCAAACCTCGCATAATTCAGTTTAAAAGAAACTGTATTTCTTTCAAAGATTCCCCCATATTCCCGGCGTCAGAAACCCCTCTCCCCGTTCTTGTGAGAGAATCATGAGGAGGATGAGGGTCACGATCACAACCACGATGCTAATGACAACTTTGGGAACTGCAACGGCCATTAGGGCTTCTTTCACAGGTGCAAAGAGGTGGGCTTGGAGACAATCAACATGGCATCAATTCTAACCGCCCGTCTCTAAGTTGTCATCATCAACCATACCTCCTCAACGGGGTCATGCCGACCGTTGATGAAGCTCTTCAGCAACTGCACAAGGATTTTTCCCGTTTTTTGACTTTAGTATTTCCCTTTACCTCACTTTATTTTATATCCAAACATTGTATTCGATTCACACCGATTGTATCAATTTGGTCTCATATGTAAATGTGGCCTTCTGACGACGAGTCATATAACATTTCATTTCTCTATCTCTCTTTCCCCTCCCAAAACAACTCCTTACAGCTGTGGACATTGAGGACGCGCTTCGATGACCACTGTAATACTTTCTTTGATGCCGAGCATCCACGGGAATTGATGACAATGATGATTTTCATCTGTCATTGTCATTTAACATCTAGCATCTACGTACGACTCCTTCATCAATTAATGTTCATTCATCATTTGATGTTATTAACCGTTATGCACACATATCCATAGTTAAAAATTGCATAAACTACAAATTTTTGGGGATTTTTATTCAAAGTTGTCCTCTTTAAATGGCTCATTCTGCACCTACTACTTGCATTGGTCAATCCTGTTAACCTTATGTTTTCTTATTTTTTCATCATTATATGGCTCCATACCATCATCAAGACTACCCTATTTTTGACTTTATTGTAATTAGCACACCATTAAGGATGCAAGTTTTTTCAGCATACCATTTACATGAATCCTCTCTTTGTTTTGCAAAATTATTTTAACCCTTTTTGCTTGGTACTTCTTTGGTTCAATATACTAATCCTCTCGTACAATATGTTATTCATGGAAAACAATGCAGTTTACATTCCAGACACTCATTTCAATTTTCAGTAGAAAATACATTGCTATGGTCAGGGCTTACTACTTGCACATTATGAAATTTTATTGCCATGATTATTCATTAGCTATGCAGCTCCTCATTTGAGCTAGGGTGCTCGGGGATATTGAGCCACAGTTTGTAAGTGCTTTGCTACTAGAACATACTCTAATTTGGTGTAATAGGTGGCAATTTTTTTTTCTTTTTATGTCTTTCTTGGTCCGTTGTTCACATGCACACAGATTTGCCGATTTAGGAAGTGTGTAGTTTCTCATTAGTGCAGATTCGTCGATTTAGGTAGCATAACAACAAACTGTAGATTCACGCTTTTTGAACTTATATCAAATGAAGATTCGCCAATTTAGGTAGCATTATTGCTAATTCGCCAATTTAGGCAGCACTTCAGGTGTAGATTTGCGGATTTAGGCAACACCAATCATAAAATCATGCTGCACTGACTGGCCACCACTGTAACTAGTTTGATTTTGTTACCTGGATATATACTGAAAGCGATTTGGATTTGGATGTGGAATTGGTATATGATGATTTTCTGTTGTGACAGTATTTATGAAAGTGAACTTGAGATTGATGAAAATTGACTTCTTGAATAATGAGTGTGACCAATGATATCCTGATTCATCAGGGTATGACATATACTGTTTATTCTAGTGGTATCGGACACTAGAATAGGTAGTATGTGGATGACGGCAGACATAAGCAATGTTGTTTTGTCTCATAAATTTTTCATTTTATAACGTACTTTTTTTTTTTGACATAGAATACTAATCACTATTTTTGACCAAGTATGGTTTGCAAATTTTATCTTCGCAATTGAGGACAGTTGCTTTGTAACAGAGAGGTATGTTATGGAATTGATATGTTCCTATTTATTGCAGCTGACACGTGAAAAAGGATTGACCAAGCTAGGCTATTACAAAAGAATATTATATTTTTATATATCTGATTATTCAAGTGCTCTTATGAGCTTTGGCCATTTATGATCGGCCGGCTAGTTTGTACTCAATTTGATCATTCAAGAAATCTATAAATGAAATACGTGCAAGAGGGAAATGGTCACTCTTGCACGGGGGGAGATTGCACCCAGTGTCCGACTCATTCTTCTCTCCTCTCTTCTCTCCTTTCTCGCCGTGCCAGGCATAGCACTCCACTCTAGGAGGTGCGCTTGTGCATGTTCTCTTCCTCTCTCTCTCGCTTGCTGTCTCTTTTTGTTCACATGCACCATTGGTTATGTGCTATCCGAGGTGTCAGATATGTTGGTTTGCTCATTTATGATTAGCAATATGTTGTTTCGGATATTTTGCAAGGCAACCACGCATCCATTTTTAACAGGAAATGGTGTGCAAGCAGTAAACAACGGGCACAAAAGAGGGGAGAAGGACTTGTGGTGGTAGAGTGAGCGGTTGTGCTCACAGATGAAGCAAAATATGCTTGTGAAGGCTTGGCGATTCTGTTCGGCTCCATCGGCGATAATTTTTGTGCTAGTTTGAGGCTTGTGTGCCACATCATTGGTCTTGTTCCTAAAATCTAATATCTAACCAACCCAAATGATTTTCTCATATTAAACTGATCATTCAATGTGGGAGATAAATGGGAACAAGGGTTAGAATATAGACATGTTCTTACGTGTCTATCTCAACATGGGGCCCATAGTAAAGGGGTCCAAATGAGAAATGATTTGACAAAGAGAAAGGCTAGATAATGGAGCTTAAAGACCTTAGGGTTAGCTTCATTAAAGACCTCCAATGGTTAGAGCTAAAAGTCCTTTGACCTTAGGTAAGCTAGGGTTGTGCTTGAGGTGGGAACGTGGCCCAAGCTTCAGGTGCTTGTCATGCTTGCTTACTAAGGTCCTTGAGGTGCTTGTTAAGTATGAAGTCTGATTTACCCCTTGTAATTTTTTGTATTAAAAACGCACATTTGTAAGGCCCCCATTATGAGGAGAAGCCATTGTGCGTGAAGAAAAATCACTCGTTGAAAAACAAAATCACTCGCCGGAAACCAAAATTTTCACCACACCAGAATATTATGACCTGTCGGCGGCTAGAAAGTGATCGAAAAAATACTAGTTGTTTGGCCGGTTGTCGGTAGTCAATGGTCAGTGGCCCGTGGTCGGAAGTCAATGGCCTATGGCCGGTGGCCGAATTCAATACCCGGTGGCTGATTTCAAAGGAGGACTTGTCTTCTCAAGGGTGACCACACATGGACGGATTGGAGGATCTTATTTGGACTTATCTACACAAGGACGGGTGAGAGTGAAGCAATGCGAGAGTTCTATTAAGGGTATAATGCTTTTATAGCTTACTTCTTGTTTGAAGTACTAAAGCCATTAAGTGACTGCTTTCTCGTGGATGTAGCCCACATTGGGTGAACCATGTATATCGTGTGTACTCTCTCTCTCTCTCTCTCTCTCTCTCTCTCTCTCTCTCATGCCAAGGGTAGGACTATAGGAGGGCACGGCCTTGGCCAAGGGTCGACGGATACACATGCAGTACAGGGGCTATATGTAGCTAAGATCCAGAGGGCCAGGGGCCTATATATAGGCAGGTTGGGTGGTTATGAGCATGTATATCTTCCCTATGGCCTTTCACTGGTATCAGAGCTTAGGGAGTGAGAAGAAGGCTATGGAGCACAAAGGCGTGTGTGATTATGGCGTTCTTTCTCTCAGATTGAGCGGTGGATGGTCTCACATGACAGGCAAAGCACGAACAACAATTGATCGTTTGCAAGCTAAGTGTAACTTTGATTAGTTTTAACTCTTAATTCTTATCTTATTATGTGATTACAAGCCAATTATACGCCTCAAGCTTGGAAGGTCGTGTATGTTAAGGAGATTGTGCATGGCAAGGAAGAAGAAGCAAGTCAACTCCATGAAGGAAGTTGAGTTCTTCCATGTCAAGATAGAAGAGGAAAGAAGGTCAATTTGAAGCTTTAATGGAGCGCTTGGGTCGTTTGACAAAGAAGATCTCAAAATAGTTGCATAATGCATGCATGTTCTAAAACGGGAAAAAGGAAGCATGCAAGAGAATCAACACCAAGATGGCCTCCTCCACGTATCGCATGCACAAGAAAAGAAGCATCTTTTTTGAAAGATAGATCACGGAAGCCATAAGAAGCTGAATCCTACTATAGTTTGGAGATGGCGTTCTTGGAGGAGCGAAGAATCCGGATGGGAAGAAATTGTATGCATGATCACAGCTTGCATGTTTGGCAACAACATGCATCCTTGGCAGGTCATGGGCATAAGGCTTGCCGGCGATGCATGCGGCTTGTCATGCACAAGGTGACCGAGAAGGGCTGTTGGGCAGATGGCCGTGGGAACAGGCCCTAGTGAGTGAATGCCTGCCATGGCGATGCCCTGGACACTCTCCTTGATGGAAGCCACCATGAGCATCCCAGATCGCTCTGCTGTGTTTGCTTTGTTGTGTTTGCAACCCAAGGCAGGGCCTCCGGCTGAGGCTGCATGAGTGCTACCACTGGGTTGGCACCACCACTGGGTTGTGCCAACCAGTGAGCCACGATATGGCTACATGCTTAATGACAGCCATGGGTTTGCAAGGGTAGTGCCGGACAGGAGCTAGCTTTGCATAACAAGAAAAAGTGATGCCCCGGTGATGAGCCAAGGCTGGTGCTTTTTGAAGCTGCCAAGAGAGTGGACTGCGTCCAGGGACAGCCATGAATGGTGCCATGAGGTAGGATCAAGGGAAATTGCCCTTGCTTGGGTAGCAGTGAGGACTGATCTACGTGTCCATAGCCCAAGAAAGGGGGCGTGCTCTGAGAGAGCAGCAAGAAAGTGATCATGGATTCCGAGGACTGATGTGATCCAGCAAGGCTAGGCAACCACCCACAATTGTCAAGGGGCAGCCTTTGAGTGCCAGAAGTCAGCCATGGCTGTACGTGCAGATTGCTCAAAGGGTAGAAAAAGGGGTGCCATAGAGGCGTCATGAGGGTGCCATCGAGTTTCCATGGCTGCAACAGTGCTGACCAAGGGCCATGTTTGCAAGTAGCCAAAGTGGCATATGTGAGGTAGCGCTAGGGGCAATGTCGCCACCAGTACGCCTTAGGGAGGGCTACGAGTAGACAACCAAGAAAAGAGCATGCATAGTTGCGTTGCCAAGGCCAAACCAAGGATGCAAACAGGGAGCATGAGCCAAGATGCAGCCGCCACTCATGCATCGACTGGTAGCATCCGAACAAGGGCAGCCAAGAGGGCATAGGGCTAGGGTTGCTGCTTTTTAGCTGGTACCGGCCAACTTAAAAGGCTTTTAAGCCCAATGCTTATGATGGCCGATTTTTGAAAATCAAAGAAAAAAAAAGAAAAAAAAACTTATTTCTCTTGTGCTGGAGCCTTGGTGACACTGTTGGAAGGCTCGGCAACCTCACGACACCTTTACGGGCATGGCACCCCCCCCCCCCCCCCCCCCCCTTCGATTGGCCGGCCTTATCACCCTCAGGCCCCCGCTTGTCCATGGACCATGCCCCAGCCTAGCCGACCGCCCTCGGTTTTAGATACCCCTTCTCTCTCTCTCCCTGTAGTTTTATTCCCCCGGCGGGCATCGATTGAGATCTCTCTCTCTCTCTCTCTCTCTCTCTCTCTCTCTCTCTCTCTCTCTTTTCCCTACGTATCTCTCTCCAAAATCCTCTCTCTCTCTCTCTCTCTCCCTCTTGCTCTTCTCAACCCGAAGGCACAACGCAAGAAGCCGGAGCCCATTCTCTCTCTACACACACACCACACACCCACACCACACACACGAACACCCTCATCCTCTCCCTCCCTCACCACCTCCAACCCCCTTCTCTCTCTCGCTCTCTGTTTTACGGCCCCAGCCCGCCGCCCGCAGTAAGCGCTCTCTCTCTCTCTTCCTTGCAGGCCTGAGAAGACACATAAAATTCTCTCTCTCTCTCTCTCTCTCTCTCTCTCTCTCTCTCATGCACACACCACACACACATACACACACACCCCACGCTTGCGCGCGCACACACACACACACACACACACACGCACACATACACCATCCCCCCCCACCCCTCATCCTCATGTAGCAGACCACCGTCAACAGAGCCGAAAAAAAAGATAAAAACTATATATATAATAATATATATCATACACATAATAAGCCCGTTCCCACGCACGCTTGCGCACACACACACACATGCGCACCCACATCTATGTATACATACACACATCCGCCCACATGCACATATGTACAGACACACACACATACGCACTTAAATACAAGAAAAACGAAGGATTCCACGACTACGACGACAATGAAAAAGAAGGAGGACTCAAAGCACGCGCCGCCAACAACAGAAAGGAGAAATGCACCGCAGGCATGTCCCGACGGACCCCAAAAAGAAGTACGCGCTACACCGATGCACCGACAACACACCATTCGCTGGCAACATGCAACCACAACGTCATTTCAGTAATTTATAGGTTATTTTCATCATTTCTTCAGTTTTCACCCAAGCCATTGTAAAATTCCCATTTTGTAAATTTCCTCTCTTTAGGTGATGGTCACAAAGGCCCACCTAGAGATTCTCATCTTTTAATAAACCTCCAAAACAAAGCAAGGGTCAACCACACTGGGTCCACCACTTGCTTTGTCTCCCCGATTAAGCTTACCCTAATCACACCGGGATTACCATAATCCAAGCAGCCAACACCTATAAATTGGCACTGAGAGGTCACTATAGGGGGGGGGGGGGGGGCAGTTCATGAGAAGTCAGCACTTGGTAGAATGTAGTGGGAAGAGTTGACACTATCACCATCACAAGGAGGGGGCTTGTGTGTTGGGTTTGCCTTGGGAATTGCACCATGCGAAGGGATCCGCGTCCATCCCTCGACTCCAATGGTCGATGCACACACGTATACAGGCTCTTGGTAGAAAGCTTCACAATCATTGAGTCGTTTTAGAGAGCACACCAAGTAGGTTGTACCATCTTTTCTCCCTACCTCTCTATCACCACGGCATGCCATTTGTAAATACTACAGAAATAGTTCTCCCTCACACCCCTGAGGGTTTTCGTCATTTGCAAATCTCTCTCTCTCTCTCTCTCTCTCTCTCTCTCTCTCTCTCTCTCTCTCTCTCCGTCTCCGTGTGTATGTTTGCGGTGTTCATATCATTGTGGTTTGCGTCCTAGCCGCTCAAAGCTAGGTGATGCCCCCTATTCGCTTTACCGTGGACAGGCTCGAGGCACACCATTCGGCCCCCAGCGTTTTAGAGGCCGTCGGGGTTTGGGGTTCGCTTTTCTCCCGTCACTTACATGGGAATTACTGAGAGCTTTAGGGGGTGCCGAAGGAGAAGGGGCTCTACATGAGTCAGTGGCCATGGTGGCCAGCACAACCGGCTATGGGCAAGGCCAAGGCTATCAATGGAAACATACATGTGTTTGATGGAGCTTGTCTACGACTACCCGACAAGGATTTATGGCAATCAAGGCCATCTACTTTCTGACTTGGATGGGTATGCCTACAAGGTGAACAAGATGACAACTTAATGTCATTCAGGTATTTCCGTCAGTTCAAGTATCAATTTTTCATTTCATGCTATGGCGATCATTGTCAATTACCACTCGTCCACGTTATGCCAGAATAGATTTGAATGATGGAATGTACGCCATGTTCTGTTTAACTCTCATTAGGCAGAGTGCTTGTATGACAAGCCTTTGAGTGTATGAGTCTTATTTCAAAGTACCTTGATAGGACTTTCACAACATCTATGTCGTTGGCACTTGTTCTTGGAATATATATAACGTGTATGACATGTTTTTCTATTCTGGACAAGATGTTGGTGTACATGCGGCTATGATGCCTTCTTCAACAAGGATTTTGTGCGCATAAGTTAATATGTAGCACTTGTATTGCTCCGCATAGCACTGAGTCGCTTCCCATGGAGAAAGAGTCTAAGAGAGGCTAAGAGAAGATGCATTATTTTCTCCATACACATGGTTTGACAAGATTGTCATTTGTTGTTGATAGTATGTATGGTTTGTCATAATAATCAATATCTAGTTCTCCTAAACGATTTCTCATATTAAACTGATCATTTAATGTGGGGAAGTGTCAGGAGAGAAAAAGATAGAATATTGGTTAAGCTAGCAGACCGGCCACTGTAGGGATCCAAAGGAGGGAAAATAGGGATCCAAAAGGGGGTCCATCTGCAAAAGAGCCATGTGCAACAATGGGCTAAAAAGACCCTAAGGTTCAGCCCATTAAGACTTCCAAAATGCTAAGGTTCCAAAATTCAAAGGTTGTGTCCAAAGGTCAACCCTAGGGGAATTGGATGCTTTGTGTGTGTACAAAAGAGTGCAATTCCTACTTAGGAGGGGGTGAGCCTTGCATGTAGGGGATGAGAGAGAAAGCCACACACACACACAAGCTCCCTTTACACAAAGGGAATGAGGGACACATGTCAACTCCCTAGGCCAGATGCCCACAAGGTGTACCCAATAGGATGGCCTTGGAGGTGGACCAATGAGAATTAGGCTAGAGTAAATCTAGTTTAATTAATTTAAAAACACTTAATAAAAGAACCAATGAGAATTAAGTCTTCTAGGAGACTATTGGACGGTCTCCCAAGTGGTCCAATGAGCATTCAACAGCCCAATGGCTTGCCTGATTCCTATTGGCCAGGAGGCAAAGGGGTCCAATGAGAGTTTAGTTGAATTATTAAATTTCCTAAAGGTCTCACAAAAGGAGAAAGGGGGACACATGTCAGAAGGCTATCACTTATGCTGCTTAATAGTCATTGGCTAGCCGTGGGGAGGTCCAATGGGGAGATATCAAGAGCAAATAGCAAGAGGGATCGCCCAAGAGAGAGAGGGGGCTGATTTTTGCAAGGCATTATCACACACACACTCACACAATCTCATGTGTGAAGAAAGAGAATACTATCTCTTCCCAAGCTTTAATCGAGAGCTCATCACCTACTCCAAGCTTGTGAGATAGAAGCCTACATCGACACACTCTTTGCATGTGGATGAAAATCCAACCAAGATCCAAGATTCAATGCATGCTCATATCCTCTACCAAGATAATTACTAAGCTAAGCTGTGTGATTATGTGAGGAGATGTACATCTTTCTCGTAAGATACTCCTTCTTCCTCTCAATCTACTCTCATACCCTGCTAGCTCTCACCGGGGATAATTGATGTTGTGTTTGCTAAGTGTTTTGCTTAGTGCATGAAGCTTTCATCTTCATTGCACTAGCTAGTCTTGAAGGAACACAAAGAATTGTATTGTACAATGTCTCTCTTGATGGGAGAAACCATAATACAAAGCCTTTTGGAGGGGGGACCGGCTCCATGCAAATCCGGTCCTTAACTGTTGTCAATAGCTTAATTTCTCTCTCTTTTGAAAGTATTGTTGAAGCTATCTAACTAGGTGTTATGCTTTTTGTTGCTCTCTCTACCCAAGCACTCTTGTAATTCTCATTAGGAATCTATTCTAATGAAATGCCCACTATATTCATGCTAATTTCCGCTACACACATGTTTTTAGGCCATTAAATTTTACATTGGTATCAGAGCACAAGGTTTCTCTTTTCTTGCTCAAGAAGGGAGGTCCTCAAGCTAGCTATAAATGGTTGGTATTATTAATTACCTGTGAGTAAGTAGAATAGGGAATTTTCAGCCTTGCAATGCGCCTGCCTTCGTGCAGTTAACGGGGCATCACTGTCGAGAGCTATGGTCTTAATAGTGGAGTCCTTCGGGGCTTGCCTACGGCTTAACCACTATTGAGCTATTAGAAGCTTGACAGGAGCCGGTGCTGTTTTGGTGTTGAAAGACCCTCTCTTCTATTCCTTGCAATTAATGGTATTCGAGCCACGGGTACAGTATCTTGAGTGCTTTTTCTAAAGGGGTAAAGAGGAGTAGCAACTAGGGCTTGAAGTGCCAAAGTACACCGAAAAAAGTTTACACCTAAAAGTTGTTAGAATGGCTGACAATAGTAAAGAGAGTGAAATTAATGTTGATAACTTTGATTTTGCTAATGAGCAAGCTACTAATGATGCTCCGATCCTTGTTAACTATCTTGTTTCTAGGCTTCAACAAGCCATGGGCAATCCATCTCTCCAAAGTGAAGTGCAACGGCAGCTCCGTGCTCACGGGATTCTCCAAGCTCATCTCACCATGACGAGAGAACACCTAGGAAGCCTCCTTGTGAGACTCCCAAAAGAGGTCTCTCTACGATTCGGGAAGAAGAAGAGAATCCATATGAAGGGCTCAAGAATTTACTTCTTGATGATGCATCTCCTTCCCGAAGGAGAACTCAAGGAACGAGAAAGATGTGAGTCTCCCGCCACCTCGGCGGAGATGGCTCCACGAAGACGGCGGGCTAAATGCTCTCCATCACCACCAAAGTGGAGAAGACCATGGCACCCTTCTCCACATCATAATTCAAAGAGGGATGATAAAAACCAAGAGAAGAAAAAGGTGAGAAAGAGGACACCCTCTTCTCTATCTTCCTCTTATGAAAGTGATGGTGAAGACAACGAAGATCAAGACAAGAAAAAGGCGAGAAAGAGGTCACCCTCTTCTCCACCTTCTTCAAATTCTTCACCTTCTGAAGAAAGTGATGGTGCAACCTTTGAACCATCAAAAAGAAGAGGCAATAGGAAATCCTATGTCGCATGGAAGAGGTCAGCTAAAGAAGTTCAAAGAGGGAGGGAAGAGCATCTCTTTCCTTACCTATGATGGTACTTTTGGTGCTACGGACAAAGTCTTGGCCTTTATCCAACAGTTTGATGCGGCGTTTGGAGATGAGGGCTTCACGGAGTCCTCTAAGCTACGACATGTAGCTATGCACTTTCAAAAGTCCACCAGGCAATGGTGGTCTAGCCTACGAGCCAACGGTGAAGCTCCACGAACATGGAAAGCTTTAAGAGCTTCCATTATGAAGCAGTTTTTGGCCACCGATGCCAAAGACAAAGTACTCACCGAATGGAGAAGCTTAAAGTTCTCTCCCTATGAATCCATCCACAAATATGTAGACAAGTTCTGGGACCTACAACTCAAAGCCACTGTCTTCAAAAAGTTGGATTTTGGAGATCAAAAGCAACAATTTTGTGCGGGCTTAACCGAGGAAATGGTGGAGTATGTCAACTCCCAAAGGCCACGTACCATATTGGCGGTAATACACCATACTATGGTGGCCTCTCGAATCAATTTCCAAACGGGGGCTAAAAGAAATAATAAGCCCACGGAAAACAAGGGTTCCAACGAGCCTAAGGGGAAGGACAATGTCCAAAAGTCTCATAAGGGCAACTCCAACAAAGCTAAAGAGAAGGGAGTTTACAAAGGTAAGAACAAACTCTCTCTTGAAGAGCTTGAGCGTTATCGCAAGGATAACCGGTGTTTCAAGTGCGACGAACAAGGGCATGTGTACTGCGCTTGTCCCCAAAAGAACAACCTCCAAGATCCTCCTAGAGCTTCCTTGGTTGAAATCGAAGAGGAGGAGACTCACCAAACTCACCACAAAGGATCTCCTCTATGCCATGCTTGGGGAAAGGTAAGAGAACATGATGCTTTTATTCTCTTTGACCCTGGTTCTACTCACAACTTTATATCTATAGAGTTGGCCACCAAGTTAGGCATACAAGCCTACGAGATGGGTGATGTCCTACCCGTAGACAATGCTTTTAAGGAGCAAGAAGCTTCAGTCACTCCCTTAATCGGGAAATTGAGGCTTCATGTTCAAAGCTATGTGGACAAAGAGACTTCTTTATCTCTCCTCTCAAGCATGAGGATGTAATCCTAGGGGCACCATGGTTTGACCGCCTGGCTGCCAATGTTAAATTCCCTGAAAGGAGAATCTCCTTTAAGTTCAGGGAAAAAGACATGTATATAGATGCTAAGGAAATGGGTAACACTATCCCCATTGTACATACACCAGCTTTCAACAAGTCAATAAAGAGCTCTATTTCTGTGTACATGATTTTTGTTAAAGATTCTCAAAATGAACCTAATGCTTTAGCAAAAGAAAATAAAAGCAACCAAAAGGAATTAGAGTTATCCAATTTTCTCAAGGGATTTCAAGATGTTTTTATTGGCGACATCCCTTGTGAGATACCTCCTAAACGAGGTAATGATGACCATGCAATTGAACTTCTTCCAGGAAGTTCACCGCCTAACAAATCTCCTTATAGAGTTTCTCAAGATCAACAAGAGGAGATTATGCGGCAAGTGCATGAGTTAGTTGAGAAGGGCATGGTTAGGCCTAGCTCATCTCCATTTTGCTCACCTATGCTATTAGTGCAAAAGAAAGACGTCACATATCGTATGTGTGCCGACTATAGAGCACTAAATAGGATCACTATCAAGAATAGGTTTCCCGTTCCACGGCTATCATCAAATAAGGATAGTTCATCAAGACATTGTAAAGACCGCATTTCACACCACATTTGGTCTTTACGAATACATTGTCATGCTTTTTGGCTTGACCAATGCACTAGCCACATTCAAACGCTTGATGGAGAAGCTGTTCAGGCCTCATCAAACCTTCAATGGAGTGTTATTTGATGATATTATCATCTACTCTAATTCATTAGACGAACACAGGCAACACCTCCAGGTAATATTTCAAGTTTTAAGAGAGAATAAACTTTATGTTAATCGAAAGAAAAGTGAATTTTTCTTGCAAGAGATTCAATATTTAGGTCACATTATCTCTCAAGATGGCATCCAAATGGATCCATCCAAGTTAGAGGTAATAAAAGGATGGCCTAAACCAAGGAATCTTCATGAACTAAGAAGCTTTATAGGTATGTGTGCATACTATAGATGCTTCATAGAAAAGTTCTCACAAATTGCGGGACCATTACATGACCTAACAAAGAAAAGCGTTAGGTATACATGGTTCGCTAAGGAGAACAATTCTTTCGAAAATCTTAAAGAAAATCTTATCTCTCAACATGTGCTTACACTACTGGATCTCTCAAAACCATTTGAGGTCCAATGTGATGCTTGTGGTGATTGCCTTTGAGTTGTTTTTCTCCAAGAAGGGCACGCCATAGGCTATGAGAGTCAAAGGGTCGACCCTGTTGAGCAAGCTCTAAGCATATATGAAAAGGAACTCCTTGAAGTTATACATGTCTTAGACTCATGGAAGCACTATTTATTGGGGACTCCTTTCATTCTGCGAACGGATCACCAAAGTCTTAAGTACTTCATGACACAGACCAAGCTCTGCGACAAACAAATGAGATGGGCAAATTTCCTTTCGCAATTTCATTTTCATATTGCTCATATTGCTGGCAAGCATAATCAAGTAGCGGATGCACTCTCAAGACGGCCGAGAGTGAATGCGGTTTCCATAGCAACTCACAATGATCTATCTTCAATGATAGATGAATATGCTATTTATCCCGATTTTAGAGATGTGATTTCAGCACTTTCATTAGGGAAGAAAGAAGAACCATTTACTTTACAAGATGGTTATCTTCTCTATGGCAATAGACTATGCGTTACTAACTCACTACGTGAGAAAGTAATGTATGAATCTCATGCTCCTCCTTATGCGGGGCATAGAGGGATTCAGTCCACCTTAAAGGGAATTGAAACATATTTCTATTGGCCTACCATGAAAGTGAACATACAAGAGTATGTTTCTAAATGTGTGGTATGCCAAAAGACAAAATTTGATAGAGGGAAGCAACTTGGATTGCTTCAACCCTTGCCAATCCCTAATTCACCATGGGAGAGCATATCCATGGATTTTATCTTTGGATTGCCTAAGTCTATCCATGGGAATACGGGAATATGGACGATAGTAGACAGGTTTAGTAAACAAGCTCATTTTATACCTGTCAAAAAGACTATCAAATCCCATCAAATGGCAACCCTCTTCATTTCACAAATTTTCAAGTACCATGGCTTGCCAATGTCCATAGTGTCGGATAGAGATCCTAGAATGACCAGTAATTTCTGGAAGGGTCTCTTTGAGAATTTAGGGACAAGGCTAAACTTCTCTTCTGCCTATCATTCACAAACGGATGGCCAAAGTGAAATAGCTAGCCTAACAATTCTCGATCTACTAAAAGCCTATGTAATGGAAGTAGATCAAAGATCCCAATGGGAGAAGTACTTACCCTTAGTGGAGTATGCTTACAATAACACTTTACATACTTCCACGGGAAAAGCACCTTTCGAGGTAATTGAGGGAAGATCAAAAAGTCCCTTGCTACTTAAGGTACATGGGAAGATCTTCGCTGCTGCAGATGAGTATAGCTGAGACCTACAAGAATCTTTTCAAAAGATTAGGGATGCTATCTCTATCTCACAGCAAAGGCAAAAGGCTGCTGCTGACAAGCACATGAGAGCCCAAGCATAGAAGAGTCACTCTACTATCGAAGACTGATAGGACTAATGTGCAGACATGCTTGCGGCAGCCTCAGGCTCTCAAGCGCCAAATGGACTAGTCATCCATTGTGGAATGATGTCGTAGGGTAACATAGGTTTCCTCTCGCTAAGAAAAGGACTCATGAATATGCTTTATCTTCTCTACACCATAGTCGAGGACGACTATGATGTCAAGAGAGAGGTAATTTCATAATAATCAATATCTAATTCTCCTAAATGATTTTCTCATATTAAACTGATCATTTAATGTGGGGAAGCTAGAATATTGGTTAAGCTAGCAGACCGGCCACTGTAGGGATCCAAAGGAGGGAAAATAGGGATCCAAAAGGGGGTCCATCTGCAAAAGAGCCATGTGCAACAATGGGCTAAAAAGACCCTAAGGTTCAGCCCATTAAGACTTCCAAAATGCTAAGGTTCCAAAATTCAAAGGTTGTGTCGAAAGGTCAACCCTAGGGGCATTGGATGCTTTGTGTGTGTACAAAAAAGTCTTTTGCAATCCCTACTTAGGAGGGGGCGAGCCTTGCATGTAGGGGATGAGAGAGAAATCCACACACACACACACACACACACACACACACACACAAGCTCCCTTTACACAAAGGGAATGAGGGACACATGTCAACTCCCTAGGCCAGATTCCCACAAGGTGTACCCAATTCCTATTGGATGGCCTTAGAGGTGGACCAATGAGAATTAGGCTAAAGTAAATCTAGTTTAATTAATTTAAAAACACTCAATAAAAGAACTAATGAGAATTAAGTCCTCTAGAAGACTATTGGACAGTCTCCCAAGTGGTCCAATGAGCATTCAACAGCCCAATGGCTTGCTTGATTCCTATTGGCCAGCAGGCAAAGGGGTCCAATGAGAGTTTAGTTGAATTATTAAATTACCTAAAGCTCTCACAAAAGGAGAAAGGGGGACACATGTCTGAAGGCTATCACTTATGCTTCTTAATAGTCATTGGCTAGCCCTGGGGAGGTCCAATGGGGAGATAGCAAGAGCAAATAGCAAGAGGGCTCGCCCAAGAGAGAGAGGGGGCTGATTTTTGCAAGGCATTATCACACACACACACTCACACAATCTCATGTGTGAAGATAGAAAATACTATCTCTTCCCAAGCTTTAATGGAGAGCTCATTACCTACTCCAAGCTTGTGAGATAGAAGCCTACATCGACACACTCTTTGCATGTGGATGAAAATCCAACCAAGAGCCAAGCTTCAATGCATGCTCATATCCTCTACCAAGCTAATTACTAAGCTAAGCTATGCTAATATGAGTGATTATGTGAGGAGATGTACATCTTTCTTGTAAGATACTCCTTCTTCCTCTCAATCTACTCTCATACCCTGCTAGCTCTCACCATCTTCGAAGGTGTGTGAGGTCTTGGGTCTGAGACCGGGGATAATTGATGTTGTGTTTGCTAAGTGTTTTGCTTAGTGCATTAAGCTTTTATCTTCATTGCACTAGCTAGTCTTGAAGGAACACAAAGAATTGTATTGTACAATGTCTCTCTTGATGGGAGAAACCCTAATACAAAGACTTTTGGAGGGGGGACCGACTCCATGCAAATCCGGTCCTCAACTGTTTTCAATAGATTAATTTCTCTCTTTTGAAAGAATTGTTGATGCTATCTAGCTAGGTGTTATGCTTTTTGTTGCTCTCTCCACCCAAGCACTCTTGTAATTCTCATTAGGAATCTATTCTAATGAAATGCCCACTATATTCATGCTAATTTCGGCTACACACAAGTTTTTAGGCCATTAAATGTTACAGGTTTGACATCTATCCATGCATCACATGCATGGCATGGTGGTGGCCTGTAAGATGTAAAATTTTCTCTTGTTTTGTGCATGTCTCAAGCAAGGTTAGACAAATATGCTTGTCTACATGACACTAGGCTATGAGCCTATGTCTCTTGCTTTGTGCACGGCTCTAGCAAGGTTTGATGATCAATGCACAAATGAGGTTCGACAAGCATGGCTTGTTTGACATGAAATTAGGTTTTGCTATGTAACTCCATGACATCCATGGATGTGGGAGTGACTATTATGGTACCTTATGCACACAATACATGGTATTGATTTGCATATCTAGCCAAAGGTGGGGCCTAAGCCTATCATAAGGGATTAGACTACTAATCCTCTGTTGCATAGGGTGAATGAACATTTTAAGGAGACAACTATAGCAAAGCTGGCTATAGCGCTCCTCTCTCGGTGGCTAGGAGGCCGTGCGTATGTGTGGAAAAGACGCCATACACAGAATGCCTACATAATCATGGATTATATATTTTACATGTCTTGGTTATTTAGAATGGTATTTACCAATGTTGTATTCACATACTTATGTGATTTAGGACCAAGGTTTTGGCTATGAGCCACCAACTATCTCTCTTGACTTGCAAACTCTTTTGCATAGGATAAATATCTAACCATTCTTAAGTTTGATGAAAAGTTTATGCACTATACGCGTAGTGATTTTTCTAGGGCATTGCCGCCGTTCTCTTTGTATGAAAAAGTGAAATCTCCTCTAGTAACGGCTATGAGACCGAATACAAGAGCATCCTTTTCACTAAAGAGTTAGAGATTGGATTCTCTTTACTTGCCAAGTCCTATACATTTGTATAGCTACCCATTGGCAACTCAAGGATAGCACGGCTATATGAGTTTTCTTGACGCAATTGTCAAGTCAAGGGTTGTCTGCAACAACCATATTAAAAAAGTGACATTTATTCACTATTTGTTGCAATTCTACAGGCTAGGGTATGTTGTTGTCAAAGCATGCACACTAGGTGTATGGGCCCTAGTGTTTGGCAATGACATATCTGAGGCGGCATGAGATTTGATTGGTACATAGTAGTGCTCATTACGGAGACACTACACACGTTTAGGAATAACACATTTGTTCACCTTGTACCGATATTCGTGTGGAGTTCATGTTTATGAGATTTCCTCTCACTCTAGCCGAGAGTGTTGTAGTCGTTCCTCCACACATAAGTACTTTGTGTACTTAAGAGATGACTATACATCTAGTCTCTCTACTTGAGACATATTCCACATGTGGAGAATATGAGTCTCATGGGACTAATACATGTGCCACATTTTTGTATTATGGAAAGTCCCTGTGCTGGTCACTTTGTTAACAATTGACCATTATAGCACCGTATTTGGAGCATTTTAAGGGCCAATAAAATGTCAGATACATAGACTTGTTATACAAACAAGTAGTAACAACCTTAACAGAGGGTTGTGTAGCTAGTATGCTTCTATTGATTCATTCCTTTGTAATGAATCATATCCACCATTGGATAAAGGTTTCTCTATGATGGAATGAGACATCTACTCTTGTTATGAGAAAATAAGAGTACTTACCCTATGCTATGAGCATGATGCGTAATATGGTTCTTAATCCCTGCATACCTTATCATTGAACTACGATCCAATGATATTTTACCATTTATTTGGTATCTAACCTTATAAAGGTTTAGTTTGGTTATTAGTCTTTGAACTAGTCAACCATACAGGTAGGACATGGGTTTTATTGTTGTAGAGCTATGAGCTAGAGCTAGGACCTAAGAGATGAGCTATGAGCTCTAAGATGAGCTACAAGATATACGATAAGCTATGGGCTCGTCCCTTCAGGCTAGTATAGTGCCATATACAAAGACTCCTACATATAGTGACTTTATGCTAAGCACTCTATATGGAAATGATATGGAATCACTGCTATGATTTTTGACCCACAAGAATAACATTAGTACTATAATGACTTTTTTTACTGTCAGAATCCAAAGAGGATAGGCAAATTACAAGTTACAAGTGTACTCTTGTCCTGAAGATATGCAAAGCGCATACGTTAGTACCAAGAAATCCAATTAGCAAGAATGTATCGTTCTAGTTGGTGTTGCTTACAATAAGGTAAAGCATGTTTGTGACTTAGTTTACGTCAAGTTCTCAACCCTGAATAGTAGTTATGATGGGGTTGTTTATTGATGAAACTTGAGAACAAGTCAAGGACTTAAACTTGGCTGATGAGTTATGTCAGCAAGTTACTTTCATGCAAAGTGAAAAGAGGTACTCTTTCATGTACATCTTTGTTGTGATAAGTCGTTTAGCATGCTCATGTGCGTTCTAAATAGAATCTACACACTGTGATTGCATAGGAACCGGTAACACATGATGGTTGCAAATGGACAACAATGTGGAAAATCAAGATGTTATTCTTGATTTCATTGAACCTCCTACTAAATCGTGTTCGGATCACGTAAACAGCTGTATCCATGAAGGATGCCACTGTAGAGAACATTAGTGTATCATCACTCTTGTTTTAGCGGACGAAAATGCTTCTCCAAAAGGGGAGTAATGTCATGCCAAGGGTAGGACTATAGGAGGGCACGGCCCTGGCCAAGGGCCGACGGATACACATGCAGTACAAGGGCTATATGTAGCTAAGAGCCAGAGGGCCAGGGGCCTATATATAGGCAGGTTGGGTGGTTATGAGCATGTCTATCTTCCCTATGGCCTTTCACTCTCTCTCTACTCTATAATCTCTTGTGTGTGAAAATTATCTCTCTCCATTAAGTAATCTAGATAAATTATTTACTTAGCTACGTCATATTTCCTAACAGTGCTTGTCGTGCTGACTAAGATGCTTGAGGTGCTTGTCGTGCTTGCTCACTAAGGTACTTGAGGTGCTCCATGACTAAGGTTCTTGAGGGGGTAGGGTGTTCAAAAATTCAATGCATATCCCTACACAAGGAGGAGCGAGCCCTCATTGTAGGATCTAGAGAGAGAACACACACACCCTCACACAAGGTAAGCTTGGTACAAAGAAAGCATCTAGGACACTTGTCAACCTCCTCTCCATGTTTCCCTCATGGTGTACCTAAAACCCATTGGTTGGCCTCCCAAGGTGTCCAATGATAATTTAGCTAATTAAATTAATTATTTATGCATTTATCAAGTCTTCTCTCTCAAAGGGGAAAGGGGGACACTTGTCCCAAGGCTACCTTTGTTGCTTGACATGCACCAAGCTTGTGATTGGCTAGGCTTGGGAAGACCAATAAGATTCATCTTGAGCTAGAAGAGGGGTCGACCCAAGCAAGGAGGGGACCTGATTGCAGGATATACTCTCCCACACACACACACTCATTGTGTGGAGTTGCAAGTGTAAGAGCTCCATCTCCTTCTCCAAGCTAGTAGAGAAGTTGAGAGCCTACACCAACACTCTTGGCTACGGAATGAAAATCCAACCAAGACACATGCTTCAATGATTAAGCTTTCCTGCCAGCCAGAAGAGTGATGATAAGAGAGAAACTATTTCTTTCTTCTATGAATGTCTCTTCTTCCTCTTCCCTACCCTCATTCCCCACTAGCTCTCTCCACCTTTGAAGGTGTTTGAGGCCTTGGGACTGAGGATAGGGATAATTAATTATTTTTACAAAGTCTATGTTATGCTCGTGATGCATGAAGGTTTCCATCTTCATTGCATCATCTAGGTCACAAGAAACAAAAAGATTGTATTGTACCAAGTCTCTCTTGATGGGAGAATCTATAATTCAAAAGCCTATTGGAGGGGGGGCCGGCTCCACATAAATCCGATCCTCAACTGTTGTCAAGTTCTCTAAACTCTTTTTCTTGCAAAAGTATTGTTCATGCCAAGTTTTATGATTAAGTTGCTACCCCTAAATAAGTTCACACTCTATGTTCTAAAAGTAGTCTCACAAAAATGCTCTCTCTAATTCTCCTAATTCCCCTATTCTCAAAGTTCATAGGCCATTTCCATTACATTGGTATCAGAGCTATTGGTTTCTCTTTTCTTTCTTAAGAAGAGAGGTCCTTAAGTTGTGGGCCTATTTATTGCAATATGGTAAGTGAGATAGGGGTCTATTATCTTGGTTGAGAATGACTTAGTTCAAGGTACACCATTGGGAACTATAGTCTTATTAATGGAGCCTCTTGGGGCTTGCCTTTGGCCTAACCATTATTGAGCTACAAGCAAGCTCAACATGAACCATAATCAACCAAGCAATGTTAGACCCTCTCCAGTAGTCTTTGCAATCAAGAGTGGCTAAACCACGTGTGTGGCTGCTTGAGGATTGATTTTCAAAGGTAAAGAAGAGTAGAGACTAAGGTTTTTGAGGGTACCAAAGCACAAAGTGACTCTATATAGATAAGTATAATTAGCATGGGGGGGCTGACAATAACCAAGAGAGTAGAATGAACATTGATAACTTTGATTTTTCACATGAAGGTGCTAATGATGATGCCCCCATGTTTGTCAATTATCTTGTTACTACGTTGCAGCAAGCTATGGGCAACCCTTCTTTGCAAGCCAAAGTTACTCAACAACTTTGTGCTTATGGGATTTCCCTTCCTCTCCAAGAAGAGAGAGAGATTAGGAGGCCTCTTGAGGAGACCCCCAAAAGAAGACTCTCTCCCATACGAGATAATGAATCCAAAGAATGAGAAAGTAATGAATCCCTAAGTTCCTCTGAAGATGTGGCTCTGCAAAGACAACGGTCTCGACGGTCACCAACTCCTCCGAAGAGGAAATGGTCAACACACAGTCCTTCTCCTTATCACTCCAAAAAGGAAGAGAGGAAACAAAGGAAGAAAATTTATAAACTAAGAAAGAAATACTTAGATTAGCCTAGTTGAACTAAGAAAGATCTGTTTGATCATCCTTAAGACAACTTTTTTGTTAGCAACAAGCTAACACGGATACCATTTTTTGGAGTCGAATCCTCAAATATGCTAGTTAGATATTGCTTTGCTGCCTCTTGGAATACCTCTATGGCCACGGCGCCCATCCTAAATTGAGTGTTGTACAATTGCAAAACCTCCCTGCATAGCCTTGCAAAAGGGGCCCTCTGAATCAAGAGCTCGGTGCTCTTTTGATAGTGTCGAATCTCTGCAAAAGCATAGCTGTGCTTTCGTACCTTTTGAGGTCGACGTGGAGGTGCACTTTTGGCACGAGTTGGGGCAGCTTGCTTCCTCTTCTTGTAGACAATGCTCGTTCTCTTTTTTTTCTACACAAGCACTTCCAACACCTCATAATCTGATTCCACCCACTCTCCATCTGATTCGTGCTCTTCACTATTGAGCGGATGTGATGGTGTAGGTCCACTCCCTTTAGGAAGTGTCTTACCCCCAATAGACATGTGAGCCTGATAAGTTTATATTTTGACGCCAACCCATGGGGCATCTTCATCCGTTTGCGTCTCTTCGGAGCCTTCTGACGGCTGCTTTTGGCTGTTTGTTTCTTTTCCTTGGTCGATCTCATCCTCCCTGTTGCCATTAGGATCGTTGGAGTCCGATGAATAGACAACAAGGCGATGCTTCCTTCTCTCTTTTGCTGCTGTAGAGGACTGGCCATGCTGATTTGAAGTTCCAGCTTCTTCTGTATGGACTTCACCTTGAGCTTGTGAAGTTCCAGCTTCTGTTACTGTACCTTTGAGTCGTTGGCCATCTGGCCCCGTTGGATATGCAATCCTTGCTGTTTGTTTTGTTGTTGTTGCCATGGTAGCACCTAGCAGGGAAAATGACAAAATGAGCGCCTTCAACCTTTAAATAGGTTTTTTTTGAGATTTGGGTTCTTTCACACTATGTGGCCAATTGAGTGAAACTCAAATAAACCAATTGAATTTAACAACTAAACATGGATCATGTGGACGGCTGATGTGATGCCCAAACGCTGCCTTTTCGATGCTTAGTTGCACGCCAAGATTCATGGCCCAGGGACGCTCGCGAGCGTTTCCACTTCTCGGATGTTGTAGTACGGGAGGCGTTGCGTAACTGCTTTGCTAACATCGACTCTCTTGCTTTCTCAATAGTGCGAGTTCTCCCAAAGGTGTGTCTAAAAAACCAGTTAAACATCTCTTGGAGGTAGTTGGAGTGTGAACTACCACCACCATGCCGATTATTTTTGAAGTAGACTCCTTTTACTCAATAGTGGGACTTCTCCATGCCTTGTGTACTCCATATATCAATCGAACCATAGCGGTCCATGAAGTATGCACCATGCGCATAGATAATGTGCTAAAACAACCAAAATAGAGATAAGCCAATAGAAAAGTTGCATTTTCAAACATTGCATATGTATTAAGTCCGTTAAAACAAACCATGTAGTGTGTAATCTTGATTTCAGACCATCCGTCCTTAGCGGCCTTTTTGAATTCATAAAGCACCTTCTTGAACTCCTCTCGCTGCTCAACGGTGGTGCTTGAAAGATTCATCAATTGCACAACCTTTTGAAAGGATGACCATACTAGCTTGCGTTGGTTAGCAACCTCCACATTGGGATCTTTGTCCGTCGTGCATGAACACAAATCTTTCCACAACTCCCACCGCTTCTCACTTGCTAGATCAACACTTGCCTTGGATACCTGCATTGGAGACTTTAACATCTTCTTGAAAAATCGACGTGCCTTGGCTCCATTCATGGAAACCTTCTGTTCCACCTCATATGTCTTCTCCCTACAAGTCTCTGCTACAATGTTCACCCTTGATCGGTGACATCCAATCTCATTAAGGAGCGTCTCCACCCCCTGCAAGGAGTCTTTTGATCGTTGAAGGGGCTTCATTGTGAAAGCATAATCAATGTGATGCTTTAGGATCCTATCAAATATTCGCATAAACGCATGCAATGTACAAAAGTGAACATTGTTGAGGGAGAAGGGAATTATGGGGTTCCACCCAGGATCTTTGCTATCCCTATTGGGCACCTGTAGCATATCACATGAAAGAACCGAAGTTTGCCACTCCCTATTTATATGGTCATCATTACCTTCATCCTGACCTTCCAGTTGAGTTTCTCGACTTGTCTTGTGCCCTTTCACACAGAATGGACAGGGAAGTAAAGAATTTGCACCTTGTTTGCATCCAAGCATGCACTTTATGGTCTTTAGATCACCACCTAAATGCCATTCAACATCAAACTCCCCACGTCCTGGAACCATGAGCTTCTCACCGTTTATTTGAGCTTTAATGACCTCTGTGACCCATGGGATTCTACTGAAAATCCATGCAAGCACTTCATGTGTCTCTTTCGGAACTTCAATTGAACCAAGCCACCATATATCCTTCTCTGATTGCACACTAAAAGAGGGCTTTGTCTCTTCACTCGAACTGCAAGATTGCTTGGCATAAGCTAGGGCTTCATTCATAAGCGTGATGCTCATTCTCTCCAACTTTCTCCCTTTAACAATTACACACTCATCCAACTTCAGCACGAACACAAGCTTGCCTTCAAGAACTGCCAACAATATAAAACCTCAGAATGCATGTTATGACACATCATAGAGCATGTAGGCAACCCTAAACTAACCTGCATCACTCAAATGGTAGAAAACAGCCATGGACTGCTGCAATCGTATCAAGTCCACAAAGATATCGTTGAATTTGGTGTAAACAAACCCTTCGGACCGCAACACATTGTTAGAAACAGCACCGCTTCCCTTCCCGCGGCCCTTCCTTCCTTGTGATTTGCTACGGAGCGGCTGAAGAGGCATCATGTCTTCAATATACAAGTAGTCCCCTAATCGCTGAACAACATTTTGACACCTTCTTGGCAATCGCCACTCTGTGAGGAAGTGGAAATAGGTTTTCCGTGACTCCTCGACTTCTTAATGCATCTTTTAACACTTGATGTATTGCTTGATAGCCCTTCGTACTAATCCCAACACTATCACAAATATCCTGAACATCTAGATCACTGACAATATTAGAAAAATCACTAAGAAATCTCTTAGTGATTGCGTCTTTCAAGTGTTTTTCCTCTGGAGCATCAAGCATCCTAATAAAGTCCTCTTTGTTGAAATAAGAATGAAGTAAAGAAGCCCTAGCTGACGCATTCTCGCCGTCGCACGTTTCTTGAACGAAGTTCCTATTACACAAAACAACAATGATGAGCGGTATTAGACTCAAACAACATGAGGGATAGAACATCTTACCTCATAGCTATCACCCTTCGTTTTCTTACACCTCCACGTGGTGCAAGAGTTTGAATTTCGGACAACTCTCGTTTCCTCACCCTACCTCCCATTGCAGTACTCTTCATGTGTGATAGAGTATCCTCAAGCTTTTTAATTACATTTTTCTTGGTTGTGATGGTGCTCTTTGCCTCCTCAAGCGCACTAGTAGCTGTTTGCATATGATCTTGAAGATTGTGGAAAATCCCATTCAGCACAACTGCCAATGACGCAAGTAGATCTCGGACCGCGCAATCTCGTGTCTGTTGAGTCTCTTGCAGTAGCCCAACAAACCTTGCTCTCCATTTCCAACGTATTGCAACAGTGATGGAATGTTTGTAAAAGGCGGATGAACATTGAGAGAAGGATCCTTTGGGTACAAGCATCCGTATGTCCAGAGATCCACATTCTTCTCCCCTTGAGCGCGGCGTTCGTTGGCTGAAGGTAATGTACCCAAGCATGTTTTCTTTGTCGGAACATACTCTTGAGGTAGGCGTAGGAAAAGCCCTGGAGACCTACCGCGTGAACAACTTGCTGGGACATTGGTCACGTCGTCAACAGGCATTGTAGGATGGAGAGATGGAGCTTGAAGGATGGAGAGATGGGTGTGTAGGTGCAGCAACACGTGCAGGTGCAAGGGGGATGGGTGTAGGAGAGGAGCTTAGATTATGAGGGAAAGTTTTCAATTTTGGGGAGAATTTTCTAAAAGTTTTGGAGGGAGTCAAAAAATGTTGAATTATGAGTAATTTAACTTAAAAATATTTTCTTAATATGTATATATGTTGGGGGTACTTTTTAGGGGGGAATAGAGTTTTTTTGAAAGTTTTTGAAAAAAGTCATTTTTTGACCTCTTTGACCCACAGATTTGATTAGGTGGCATGGGAGAGTTAAGAGGCCACTTACAAGTTGGCCAAAAAGCTAGAGAGAGAAGACCCCCTACTTTTCAAATGGTTTACCCCCCCCCTTCCTTACTTTTTAAATGGTTACCCCCCCCCCCCCCCCCCCCCCCCCCCCTTCCCCCTACCGTTTTAGGGGTCAAAGGTGGAGGAGACCCTACCAAAATAGCCCCATTCAAAGCCTTTGTCCCCCTTAATCTTGGCAGGCTTCCATTAGGGATTCTTACAAGGCCCATGGAGAGTCCATTTTTTTCCTAATGAATGATAATCGATCGAGCCGTCATTTTTCGTAGGGTGTCTCCAACTTCTAACACTCCCTCCCTCCTTGCTCATGTCGTCCCCAACATGGCTGTTGAGCTGCTTCTTCATCTTATGGTTCCGCGCATCTTGAGCAGCGACTCATATGTTGCATGTAAATCCAATAGTATTGGGCGGAATATATAGTGTTGATGGTGAAGAAGCCGATGTAGAAAGCTTCTTCAAAGGCCTAGAGGTGATAGGATGGCAGAAACATGATCCTTTCATACTGATAGCCGTTTTTTCGGCTCTCCATAATTGCCATAGTAAGTTACTCCACCCTACCAAATTCACCCAAACACTATGGCTATCCCTACCATTTCACTATACATAGGCGTGTGTGAGTTAGGGGGCTTTTCCCATATCTTCTTAAAAACCCTCAGCTAGCTAGTCACTGCGCTAGTTGAGCCAAAATAATAAAAAAAATAAAAAAATAAAAGTATATTATGGCCTCTTTGTGTGTAAATATTTCATTGTATATATGGCCTAAATATAGAGATTTTTTATAATTATTTTGGTATTTTATTTAAATATTTCTACTTAGGTGTGTGTTTTATTAAACATATGTACACCTTCTTTCATCCTCTTACACCATAATTATATTTTTTGCCAATATGTACATACTCTAACCTCATATTTGTTTTATACAAATCACTCCCACATTTTCACCCTCACTTTCGTGAAAACAAAAAATTGATTTCTACTCATTGGTTACGTTTATTATATTATTTACTTGCATACCTTTTCCTCTTTCACCCAAAATAATTCAAGGAGGGACCATATCATATGATTCCAATATCTTTCCATATCCATAACTCCTCCATATTTTTATTATTATTTTTACTCATTATTCTAACACCATGTGCTCATTGAGCTAAAGTCCATGAATAGTCCATACACTAGTTCCACCATGTATATATTTCTTTATTCACCAATAATCCTCCTCCATGCATGGGTCAAGGGCAACTTGGATGGTTTGTATTATAATATGACAAAGGAGGGGCTCACTCTTGGATGCATTGTACAAATTCAACAAAGGAGGGGACCACTAAAAGACTTTTGCAGGCATAAAAACAGGCTTTTTGGTGAGAATTTTGGCACCTATCTCCACTCCGAATTTGGAGTGGCAATCAAAAGAGAAAATGTAGCCCACGCTCTGAATAATCACCTCATAGTTTTTCATAATTTTTGGAGCTACCAGCGGTGAGCTATGATTTTATGAGTGGACCCCAGTCTGCCCACTTTTCTCACAAGTAGTCCTTAGTCTTCTCTCACCTTTCCACACACCTACTCACTCTTACACATCCCTCCCTCTCCTTCCCTCACTCAAACCTGCAATGTCCATGGCTTCTCCCACCCTCTTCACCATTACCCTTCTCTCTCATCCCTATAGTTCTTTTATGAACCTCTACATACATACACCCTCTCCATGTCTCTCTCTATTGCTTCTATGTTACAATTTCATTTACCTCTCCTAAAAATATCTAAAATTCAGCATCTTAACCATGATAACTTCTGCAAATTGAGGATTTTTCATCAACAAATCCTCTTTTCATCGTGGTGGTCAACTGTGGCGGCGGCGTAAAGAAGCGAAGAAGAAGAAGAAGACTAGCGGTCATTTTTTCCACAATCTACACAAGGGTGAGTTCAAGCTTCTTCAAAGCTTCACCATCTCAATGATTCTCTTTTAATTCACCCCTCTTCCTTCATAAAATCAACTCATCCTACCCATTGTAAATGTATCACTAACAATTCTAGTGATTATTACCTCTAACAACTAACTTCTCTTGTAAAAATGCACCCACACTATCAACATATGGAGTAGGCAACCGCACAAGTAAACCAAATTCACTCACTCCCGTGGAAGTTTCTCTCCTTTCACCACATCAATAATTCTCTTACTTGAGCCCACATCCATGTGAATCGAAAGAAAAGAGAGACCCCATTATCATTTGAAATTCATAAAAATTCATAATCCTTGATCTTTTCTAATAAAATTGATTAGGCTTAATCCTAATCAAAGCTTCTAAAACCTATAAATAGAACCCATTCCTCCTTGTAAAAGAGATCACTATACCATTGCACACTAGATTGAGCGTACCACACGCCAGTTCTATCTTGGTTGCAAAGAGAGAGTAAGCTTTCTATACACCATCACCTTGGTGCATAGAAAAGCTTGAGCTAGTTTGAGTGAGTGCGAGTAGAAGATATTCTTCCTACCATTGTTGTATCTACCCCAACATCAATGAATTGGTAGTTTTGGGTGCAATTCATGTCCAAAGGCTCACGCTTCTCCTCCAATTTGGCTTGGCAAACTCATTCAGCTTCATAAGGTGACTTGTTTCATTGAAGGTTGTTGTTTTGTTGCTTGTGATTCATTGGCTATTGTTTGGCTACCATTGTAAGGGGTGGATGGTGAGAGGGCTCCCATAACCCTAAGACAATGTGCTAGTGATGCTATAACCAAATCTTGTCACTTGATTCCGCAAGATCTAAGTTCCTTTTTTGTGCAAAATATAAAGTTGAAGCTAAGTTGTACACCATCTCTCTCTCTCTCTCTCTCTCTCTCTCTCTCTCTCTCTCTCTCTCTCTCTCTCTCTCTCTCTGTGTTTTAGTGTGTGAGAGTGTTCCATTGGTGTTAGGGTTAGTGTAAATTCCTTGCTTGTTTGTGGGTTGCTCTAACGATTCTCCTCTTTTGCGTCCTAGTTCGCTCTTAAACCAGGTGGTGCCCCTTGTGTAGTTGGGATTTGGCTGTGGGTTTGTTGTTTTGGTTTGTGTTGAGTTTTGCCTCAGCCCCATTGAGCAGCACGAGAGCCTTGAAGTGTGTATAGAGGTTGCTCTTCTTGTTGCTCACCCCGGAGTGCCTCAATTTTAGTGCCCACACGGAGGACAGGCTTGTGTATGTTTTGTGAAGGCTCAACCTTTAGCATAATCAAAGCGCTTGTATGAATCACGAGAATTTGTATGATCCCTTCATTCGCATTGCAAGGCAAAAGGTACACATAATTGTTAGTACTAAGTTGCAATTTCAGTGAGTAATTCGTAGAATTTTAGGTCCTCTTAGGTTGGTAGAGATAAACGCATCAGTAAATCCTTTTATTTTGCCTCTCATTAGGTACGACCTTAGTTTGGACGTCTATATTTTTGTTTTGTTTTAAGAATTAGGTCATGCATAGACCATGGATAATGGCCCAGGAATACAGGTTTTTCCCTTTCATTTCACTCCACACATTAGAGTAAACATTGCAATTAGTAGAAAAATCTATTTTCAACAACGTATGGTATTCATGTTTGGTGCCCAAAGAGTAGGAGAAATTCTCGCATCACCAAACCCTGTCATTCTACCTCTTATTGATTATCATAGGTCATTTGATGTGAATATTTTTATTTTGTTGTAGAATAGATTGCAATTTAGAAAATATTATTGTGTAAATCTTTTAAAGAAAGAAAAAACAAAAACGCGTCACTTTGAAATCAATTTAATGGAGAGCCAACGCCAAATGTCTGGATATCCTCTTTTCTTTGGAGAGCCTGGAGAGGATGCAGAATTATTTCTAGCTAATTTCAAGATGTCTTGCCGTATCAAGAGGATAGTAACTGATCAAGAACGTGTAGAAATGTTTGAGGTGGTCCTTAGGAAAGATGCTAGCACTTGGTTTGACTCTTTGCCTGAGGAAGTTAAAGGGAATTACACGGAAGTTTTGAATCGTTTCAAGAAATACTTCTTTGATCCCCAAAACACTCAGAAATTATGGCAAGACATTGTTTCTCATAAGCAAAAAGACTTAGATGACTACTACTTATACAAGCAAGAGTTCCTACGTCTTTGGGCTCTATGGATACGAAATGTTCCTAACCCTGGTGATGGTGCAGAATTTCTAAAGAAGGAGAGGTTCATAGCCGGACTCTTTCCTGACCTTAAGGTAAAAGTTGAGGCGGGTGCACCTGCTACCTTTGATGCAGCTGATACTAGGGCTGCTGAGAAATATAGGAAACTCAAGTGCTTAAGGGGGGAGGTTCCAATAGAAGGTCTTAGACCCAAAGGTAAGTCACAAGCATCAACATGTAAGGAGCTTCCTGAGGTAACGGCGGAAGTGATTGAGAAGTTAAATGAATCTTTAAGCAGCTTGTCAATTCACCTTGCACAAGTCGTAGGTCCAAAGGGACAAGCAAAGAAGTCTGAAGAGCGAGACCCACGACCTAGGAGAGTCTTGTAATGTTGGAATTGCGGTGAGTCTGGACATGGGATGTATAATTGTCCTTGGCCCCGTGGGGAGCCAGGGAGACCTAACTTGAATTACCCAGTGATGAATGCAGGTGAAGGAACTAGTCAGCAACCACGGCTTATACAAAGGCCAAATGGAGCAATACCACCTCCACAAGGAGTGGAAGGAGTTCCACCTTTGCCAGACCCAAACGTGCATGTGGTAGAGGTGACAAATTCAAGAGAGGTTGACATGGAAGCAAATGGCATTAAGCGTGGCCGAGGGAAAGGTAAGGAGAAAGAAGGAGTTACATCACAAAGTGACCATGGACGAGAAAAGAAGGCAAAGGAGACCAAGGAATCCAAGAGGACTCGACGTCGTATCAACCTCCAAGACTTTCCTCTTGGACATGGAATGGCTCCATACAACCTGTTGGAAGACATGAGAGGTAAGGGTCCTGATATCTCATGGCCTCAATTTCTTGCATTATGTCCACAAGTTAGGAGGGATTTAACAAGGGCAGTTAGCACCAGGAGAAAGGTAAAAGAGAGTGTGCCTGTTGTAAAAATTGCACAAGCTGAAATGAATGAGGACATTACACCTGTGCTAGATTGTTACATAAAAGGGAGATTGGTTAGGAAAGGTCTAGTGGATGGGGGTGCACAAATTTGCATCATGACAGAGGGACTCATGCAAAAACTAGGCATGCACATCCATGAGACACCTGAAATTAAGGTCAAGATGGCAAACAATAGCAAGGCTAGGTGCGTAGGCATTTGTAAAAATGTTTTTGTGGAGGCCTTTGGCATTAAGAAGGCAGTGGATTTCTATGTCATGTCTACCAAAGGAAATGGTTACCCATTTATATCCTAGGAAGACCATGGCTAATGAAAATGCGAGCTTTGCAGGATTGGGAGGGTGGAAAGCTAATTTGCAGGAACGAAAATCATAAGAAGGTTGTCTTTGACATGAAGGAGCACCGCCAAGAGAGCTCCATGAAGAATCATCTCAAAGTGAGACGGAAGAAGGTTGGACAGATAACACTTCAGAAGAAGAAAGTAGCGGCAACATTACTGAAGAGGAGTCTTCCATCGAAGTCATGGGGGTAAGGTTAAGCCAACCAACCAAGAGACCTCTTGTCAAGGTTTGGAGGAGGTAGGTTTCCAAGAGAACGAAAAAGTGGAAGATGAAAGAATGCTAGAAGGTATGCTATCTACAACACTTACAAAGGATGAAAGAGAGGAGTTCAAATGTGTGCTAAGGAAATTTCCTAGGCTTTTTGCTAACGACTACACCGATGTGCGTGGAGTAGATGCTGTTCAAACAAAATTGAGTTGAAGCCAGAGGCCACACCTAAGGCTCAGAAGCTACGAAGGCTAGGAGTCATCAAGGAGCAGGCTTTACTCAAGGAGGTAAGAAAGCTTCTAGCAGCAGGTTTCATTTATCCAGTGGAGAATTCAGAGTGGGTCTCTCCCGTTGTTGTCACTCCTAAGAAAAACGGAAAGTGGAGGTGTGTGTGGATTACCGTCCACTCAATGAGGCAACAAAAAGAGATCACTTTCCCCTCCCATTTCAGGATGAGATACTAAATGAGGTAGCTGGTCATGAGAAGTACACTGTGTGTGATGGTTACTCAGGTTACTTTCAAATAGGGATTCCATTGGAGGATCAATTGAAAACAACCTTTATCACTCCTTCGGGTTGTTATGCTTTTAGAGTCATGCCATTTGGTCTGACAAATGCTCCTGCAACATTCCAACGTTTCATGAATATGGTGTTTCAAGCATTCTTTGGAAGTCAATTAGGGTGTTCATTGATGATTTCTGTATTTATAGCTCAAAATCATTGCATCTACTGATGGGGAGCAAAGCGAACCCGAACCCCGACGGCCTCTAAAACACCGGGACCGAATGGCGCGGGGCCTCGAGCCTGTCATGGTAAAGCAAACAGGGGCACCACCTAGCTTCAACGGCTAGGACGCAAACAACACACCACCATAACAAAGTTTTCATCCAAGAGAGATGGATGCTTGGGAGTAATGATGAAGAGGAAAGGGAATGAGATCAAGTGAGAGAGAGAGAGAGAGAGAGAGAGAGAGAGAGAGAGAGAGAGAGAGAGAGAGAGAGAGTGAGGGAGGGGGTATAGCGGCTTAGTACTTAGGCACCACAAAAGGATGGCGAATCCGCACACCCTTCACACATACACAAGCTCACTCCAAACAAAAGACTAGGTGGCGATTCCGCACACCTCACATGGGCAAAACATTGCAAGAAAACATACTCACAAAACCTAAAGCTTTATTTAGAGAATAAGGCGATGAAATGGGGAGCATAGGGTAGGGGAATGAGAAGGGAGAGAGTGGTAGAGCACATGGCGGATAGGTGGGAGTTGATGGCGAAGACTCGCACGAGGGTTATGGCCATCATCCTTCATTTAGTTGCCCTTCATCTTCCATAGCCAAGGGTGTAGAGGTCATGCTCAAGACAAGCATGGTGATTGCGGTGATGGTGATGGTGTGGGTGTGTGTGTGTGCACTAGGCACACACAGTGCATAGTGTGTTCTTTGGTGATGTTATGTGTGTGTTTAGTGTGATGGTGACCCCTCTTTATATAGGGGAGGAGGGGGGAGGAATTCTAGAATTTAGAAATGAAGAAATCATTATCTACATAGGCCATGTGACTATGGGCCCCACTTGTCTGGCTGTGTGTATATGTGCCAGAACAGAAGTCTCATGAGAGAGAGACTAAGAGAGAGAGATGGGTTGATAAAAAAAATTGAGAGGTGACATGGAGAATAAAGTAATTACAAGAGGGGAGAGAGGGGAGTGTGTTCAGAGGTGAATCTGTGTGCAGATGTGTGTGAACACAAGAAAAATCAGGTAACCACCGGGTGGGGATGGGTCTGTGGGCACGTTTTTTCAGTGAAACTGAGTATGTGTGAGTGTGGGGGAGGTTATTTAGCTACAAGACAAGAGACATGGAGCCCTTTAGAGAGAGAGGGGGGTATTTGGGTCATGGGATATGATAGGAGAGAGAAAGAGGGGGTGGGGTATACTATTTTGGAAGATAGGGTAAGTTGCATGTGAGTTAGGGTGCATTATTGGTGAGTTATAATGCATTATTGGTGAGAGGTGGGGTAGCTTGAGGGGAGAGAGAAAGGAGAAAGGACAAGGGGAAGAGAGAGGGGGTTGACCTTTTGAGTGGAGGAGAGGAAAAGAGACACCCGGCGGGGCAACAGTGAAGAAAAAGGAGGCAAGGTGGGGATGGGCTACCCCGCAGGCATGAGGTGGCCTATTTTACCTTTCTTATATATTTACATAATCATACTTTATTTTTTTCTTACTTTTTTCCAATGCCTTTTATCACTTCCTCCATAAGAGGGGTTTTCATGGGGTGGGGACGAGAGAAGAGGGGTATGGGAGCTTGGCTTGTGAAAAGCCCCCATCATTAGCCCTCCCCTTTTGGCTAGAGGCATTCATGTCTCTAGCTCATCTGTTTGATCATTATCGTCGGAGGTGGCGGCTGATGGTGTGTCCTCATCTGGAATGTCAATTGGTGGAGCCTGGTCAAATCGAAGAAAATAAGGTTTAAGTCGCCAACCATTTACCCTGGTTTTATGAAGTTTTCCATCAGCCTCCATAAGCTGGTAGCTTCAATTGGAATACTTTTTCCTGATGATGAAAGGGCCTTCCCATCAGAGCAGGATTTTCTTATCCTTGCGCGTGTCGAAGCGATTGTCGTAGCGGAGCACCAACATTCCTTTCTTCAATTCTTTTTTCCGGAGATGCTCATTAAAGCTAAGCTGTCTATGCTCTGCTTGTGCTGCATAATAATTTATTGCTTCTTCTCTGTCCAGCTGCAGTCTTTCCAAGTTGATGATGTGATCTCTCAAATGCATGTTGGGTTGTTGAAGTTGGCTTGCCATTACTCTGAGACTTTGTAGTTGCACTTCAATGGGCAAGATTGCTTCCTTACCAAATACTAGATGATACGGTGTGAATCCCAAGGATGTACGAAATGAAGTTCTGTAGGCCCATAAAGCTGGTAGTAGATACTTATCCCAGTCTCCGGGATGATTGTTTACCTGCTTGGTAATAATTTTAGAAACCATTCCATTTACCTTTTCAACTAGGCCATTACATTGAGGGTAATATGGTGAAGAGTGCCTCCTTGTAATGCCCAGTTTCTGCATTAATTCTCCTACCAAGTCTGCTCTGAAACCTGGCCCTCTATTAGAGATGATCTCTAAAGGTGTGCCAAACCTACAGCATATGTGCTCATAGATAAATTTAGCTACCTCTACCGCTGTGATTCTAGTGGTGGCTATAGCCTCTGCCCATCTAGTCATGTAGTCGACCCCCATGATAATGTAGAATTTTCCTGAGTTGGCCCTAGGTAATGGCCCAATGGCATCGATACCCCATTTTTCAAATGGGCCATATGAGAGAATAGGTGTCTGTGGTTCAGGCATAAGTGACCTAGTGCCGGCCTTTTGACACAACTTACACGTTTTGCACCCATGGTGTACATCACGGTTGAGGCTAGGCCATATGAAGCCTGCCTACAAGATTTTCCTACTTGTTATGTCTAGGGCAAAGTGACCACCACAATCCCCGTTGTGACAACTAGCAATTACTCCCGTGATTTCGTGAGAGAGAGGGACCTTCCTGAGTATTTGGTCCTTACCTTTACAGTACAAACCATCATTGATGAGTCGATACCTTGTGGCCTTCCGCGTCAGCCATTGCTTCTGTCCCTTTGTTAAATCTGATGGGCATTCCCCTGTTTCCAAAAAATGCATGATGTCAGGCAAGGCATCACTGCCTTGAAATAGAGGGAGCTTTAGTTTTATTGCTCCAACCACCACTTCCTGTAGTCTTTCACTTGCTAGGGCATCTGCTTCTTGGTTTTGAGCCCTTGGGATATGGTGTATTTGAACTTCTTCAAACTTACCCAACAAGGTTTTTACACCACTTAAGTGAGTCCTTAAACTAGGATTCTTGCATGTCCATGCTCCATTTACTTGCCTTACTAGAAGTAGAGCATCCCCAAATACATTAAGGCGTTGTACACCTTGTGAGACGCACCATTGTAGACCCTTGGTTAGTGCTGCATACTCAGCTTCATTGTTAGAATGTGAATCTAACAATTGGCCCAATGAAAATACCTTTGTCCCTTTGTCATCAAAGACCACTATGCCTGCAGCTGCTTTGTCGGACGCTCGCTTGTAGGCTCCATCAAAGTAGAGAGAGTATGCTCCTTCTACCATCGGTGGTACTGGAGGTAATCGGACTTCTCCTTCCTTAGATTGCTTCTCCTTCCCTTCAAATACTTGGTAGGTCATGAGTCCCCCCAAACTTGCCCTTGTCGTGCTTTCTACCTGTACTGTGTAGTCAAACTCTTGAAGACGAACTAGCCATTTAGTAATTCTAGCAGACACATCCATGTGTTGTACAACATAGGGAAATATTTCATCCGTGGTTAGAATCACAAATTGCTTAGGCAGAAAATATGACCTAAACTTTGTAGTTGCAAATCTAAAAGCTAGGACTAAGTGTTCCACATGGGTGAAACCTTTCTCTCCTGTTGTCATCATTCGACTAGAGAAGTAGATTGGCCTCATGAAAGATGTCGTCGTATCCTTTTGGAGTAGCACATCCCCCAATGAGTCATCACCAACACTTGAGGTGACATAGAATTTTTCATCCCACTTAGGTGGTGAGATAGTTGGCAGAGTGGCTAAGACCTCCTTTACCTTGTTGTAGTGATGTTCGCTTTCCTCGTCCCAAGTGAAAGTTGATCTTTGAGTGAGTTGTTGCAGTGGTAGAACAAGGTGTGATAGTAGATGTATGAATCTACTTAAATACCTCACCTTCTGTAGAAAAGAGACCAGTTGACGTGCGGTCGTTGGTGAAGGTAGGGCTATGAGTGCGGACACCTTACTTAGGTCGGCGTTGATACCTCTTGCTGAAATTTCATCGCCTACTAGAATGACTTTACTCTCCCCAATGTGACATTTATCCACATTTAATTGCCCACCTAGGCTCTGCAACCTGGCCAAACTTTCAGTTACCTTTTCTAAATGTGAAATACGGGAACTATATATACAAAAATCATCAATGAACACTCTTATGGATGTTCCAAAGAACGGTTGAAAAACATATGTGACATATCTTTGGAATGTGGTAGGTGCATTTGTGAGACCAAATGGCATAACCCTGTATGCAAAACAACCCCATGGCGTGATAAAAGTGGTTTTTAGCTGATCTTCCAAGGCTATGCGTATTTGAAAGTATCCTGAATAACCATCACAGATGGTATAGCATTCAAAACCCGCTACTTCAATCAGAATTTCATCCAAGAAAGGGAGAGGAAAGTGGTCTCTCTTTGTAGCTGCATTTAGTGGTTTGTAGTCAACATAGACCCTCCACTTACCATTCTTTTTAGGCGTCACCACTACGGGTGACACCCATTCTGAGTTTTTTACAGGATAGATGAATCCCGCCTCCAGCAGTTTCCTTACCTCGGCCAAGAGTGCCTTTTCTTGTATGACCCCCAGTCGTCGTAGCTTTTGCACAACTGGTTTTACCCCTTCCTTCAGCTTAATATGATGTTCCACCACTGTAATGCCTGTGATTCTGCTTTGTCCAAAAGAAGCACTTAAAAATGCAATCCAAGTTTTTATTTAAGGTATTTAGGGCATTAGAGGTGTAGTGGTCATTGTTATTGAATTTGCCAAAAATTACTCATTGAAGGAGAACAATGAAAACCACTCAATGCATTTGTACTCGTCACAAGTTAGCATCTTGGTGCACATCACACACATTTGAGATGAGAAAGATCAAGGATTAAAATATATACATTTTTGCATTTTTGATGACGATCATGACACACTCTTTGTGTAGAATTGCTAGCAATTGCATAGTAAGGGCGTAGGACTTGGTTGCAATAGTAAAAATTAAACTTCTAGAAACGGCACTAGGTGTGTTCAGATGGATATGCTTCTCAATTCAAGTCATTTATAATGTTCTTCTTCGTGTCCAGGTATGCCAAATTTTCTTCCATCTCTGTCAAATAGTTTCCAAAAACTTGTTTTCGCTTAGCATTGAAGGTGAGCATTGTTTTAGGTACTATGATTTAACTAGCATTGAAATGATGTGGATCATGATGGGATAGGGGTAGTTGCTTAGAGTGCTTTGACACATGAGAAATTGAAGCATAATGCATGGAAAATGAAGCAAGCCAAGCATGTTTCTAGCTTCTTGTAGCATAAACTTAATGATGAAAGTGTCCACACATAAGCGAATTGGTTTTTTGGGAGGTCCAAGAAACCAAGGTTCCAAGGAGAAGAAGTAACTCTGCAAGCAAGTTGAAGGCTCACAATCCTTACATTGTGTCAATGGATACTCCAAGAGTAACAAGTGTGCAATCTCTTGGTATCAATGCCGGTGCGTTCTTTGTTGTCATTTTGCTGATGTAAAGAAAGTATAGGCTGTAGCCTTTGCAGGAGCTCGTCTTGTTTCCCCAATCCGATGTACATAGTCTTCACATGATTCAGGAAAAATCATAATTGATGACGAACTTTATGTCCTTCACATCCATTCTCCGAGCTACAGTATCCATTTCTGTCATTATAGATCTATTGCCAGATCTAAATTCAAAAAGAACCCAATCTCGTTCAGCTTGACTCTTATCATCATGGATAGATACAGCTTCATCCATCACTTGCTCCATCAAATCTATCAATTCTGAGTATTTGTGATTCTCAAAAACAACTTCTACAATATATAGAATTGAGTGATTGGCTTTTAGATCTTGTGAGCCAATGACAACTTTGTAAGTATTCTGTAGACATTGTATGGCTAAACCTTCAACTTATTTAGGCCAAGTTGCACTCCAATGCAAAGTCTGTCTATCATGCTGAATCTAGAAAATACTTGAAGGCAACTTGTCCAAAAATTAATTTTAAATGAGATTTGGAGCAACGACAACCAACCTATATGCAAAAGCATTCATTTAATTGAGTCTAGAATACTCTCTGGGGGGGGGGGGGGGGGGGTCCATATATATTAAACCCTATATATTGAATCCATTCAAGGACTATTTATAAAAACCCTTCTTCACCTATAAAAGGGACCCTTTTCCTATTCAATATGTAAAGTTTTTTCCAAGACCATTTTTCTAGCACCCTTCTATATGTGAAAATGTGAGAAAATATACAAAAAAATACTCCCTATTGTTGAATCCACGTGATATACATTTTTTTCTTTTAGTGAACCCCTCAAGAGAATACTCCTCTTGCAAAACCTTTTTCCACATACCATCTCTAGTCCAAACCAAGCAGCAAAACATGGAGCATGGATGTGTTGTAAATCCATGCTTTGACAGGGTTTTCCACCTATACTCTATGGTCCTTTGGGTCGATGCTGTCGGGGGATATGTGTTCGCTACGTGAGCCGGGAAGGCGCAGGGTCTCTGGCTGTGGGAGGTGTTAAAGAGAGAAAACAAGAGACACTAACAGCTCTGGTAATCACCGTAATCATCAATTAATTGATTAGTACATCTGAATACAGCTTTAGCCAAGGCGGGCTGTTAACAGCGCTGTCACTTGGGTCATTTGCTAACCAGGAGTTTACGCTCTCGTTTACAAGATTAACCGAGCCGTTAATGACACCGGACTTAATAAAATGCTAATTCAATCTCTAACGGATGACGGTGATGGAAACTCCTCATGTTGCTTTATCTGCTTCAAATGCCCCGTGGATTCTACAGTCTTCAATTCTCCTTACTATCTCAATCATCAAGCTTCAGTTACTGTCAATTATTGTGTAGCTTTCTGCTTGTTATGCTTTGCACTGGCTCAATTTCCGCTCACAGGCTTTAACCTTCTCCTGATCTTCAATTTCTAATTGACGCTTTAACCCTTGATTTGCCTGCCTCGTCAAGCCTCCTTTGCTTGCCTTATGCTTTTCTTGCTTCGGCTTGCTCAAGCCTCGACCTTGATCTTCTTTTCTCGACCAAGCCCATCCGGTGAATTCCCTTACCCTTCTCCTTTGCCAAGCTATCCTTCGGCTTCGTTATATTTTCCTCTTCTCCTTTGCTTTCAATCCCTCCTCTTCTCGTTTGCTTGCCTCGAGAACGAGAGCGAGAGAGAGAGGGAGAACTACCTTTGCTTATGCAGGAGCTGTTCCCCGCCTCGCCTTGCCCTCCTTGTCTTTGCTTCTCTTTAGCTCGAGAACGAAAGAGAGAGAGCTCTCCTTGTCTCGCTTCGAGGATGAGAGCGAGAGAGAGAGAGAAGCTTTTTCCCTCTCCTCTTCTCCTCGTTTTTCTTCTTTACCTCCTCGCTTCATTATATCTCCTATAATAGCTATCTCCTAGTTTTTTGCCCCACCACGCAGTCACGACGCCGTGACTGACGTGGCGCGGGAAAGCCTGCTAGATGACGTGGCAATCGGCTTTCGGTCAGCACCAAAAACGACCCTGCTGGTGCCGCAACGGTGCACCATGGTAAGCTGAGGAATTTCCGTCACATGCCCGAGCTCGTCTGAGCACCACGGAGGTCTGCAGGAGCACATCCTTCCTTGGCTGCACTGCTGCCCGTTTTCTGAACGCCGTGGCCTTCCTTTGGCTTCACATTCAAAAGCCCATTTATTGGGTGGCCACTCTCCTTAGGCAATGACCTCGGGCGGCCTTTGGGCCATTCCCTTGGGCGGCCATCCTTTTAATGGCTTTTGGGCGGCTATGCTTGGGTTCACTTGCCTTGGGCTTCATAAATTGGGCGGCTTTATTAATTCATGGGGCAGGCTTGCTTTTGGGCGCGGCCTTATAAGCACACCCCATTTAGCATACATATTCACCCGGGCATTGCCTTGCACAACACTTTTCTCTAGCAGCACTTGAGTAAATCCCGCAATCAACATGCTTTCAGTGACGACATTCATACAAATAGCTCATCAAGAACTGTAAATCCATTGTCCCGAACTTTGTGGGCCCACTAATGAGGTTGCCAAACCTGCCAAAAGTCATATGGTACCTCATCATCGACCGTTGTCACCGACTTCAAACATTAATATTTTACAGTTTCGGACTCCCCCGGCAAGCCGTAAATTCCTATAGACTTCTCAAGCTACTTAGAATGCATACAAACCCTGCTAAGGCTGTAAAATTGCCAGATGGCACACCGATCAAGCGGACCAGACTGGTGCGGAACCGGCCCGGTGAATCTTTAACGGCCAATAACTTGGCAACCGTAACTCCGATCACTGATCTGAAAAGACCGACGCGCTCCACAAAGTGAGCACTTCAAGTCCATGCATTCATTTCATTTCTGTCACCTCAGCTGCAGTTGCCCAGTACGGTACGGATCTGCAATCGACTTGAACTTTAAACTGCCATAACTTCTTCAGCGTAGCTCCAATCGACGAGCCGTAAAGACAGGCCGATAGAGCTCTTCAAGCACTACAGTTCTGGTTCATAATATTCTATCTTTTCTCACTTTAAGTATAGTCCATTTTTGGCATCATTAAGGCATCAATTGGCCCTTTAAAGCCGCATCTGGCATACATTAATCATTAGACTTGGACTGTTAACAAGCCCTCATCACTAACCATTAATCAAGTAGGCTTCAAAGAAGCTTAGCTTGCATTTCTCTGCTCTTTTTCTTATCATGGAAGCGGAGCTGCAGGACATCTAGCCCCTCTAAACTTGCACAGCCTCCGGTCTATGCCAACTGCACTTCAATCTGCATCTGCTTTAGGTAACTTAAGCTCTTTTCCATCATCAGACTCTCATAACTAGTAAACTTACAAAAAGAATGAAATAAGGCTTATACCCTATTATCAATGTTCTAGCTTAAGCATTAGGTAGTTGTCCATCAAAAATCTAAGAACTGTATCTGCCGTATCTTCAAAGCATTTAATCATGGATAACTTGTTTAGTAAACCCCGCCAGACTCAAGTGCTCCAGTTAATGATGCACACGGCTTGACTAGTAAGCTCTCTCTTAAGGAACCCTGTCAAGCTCAAGTATGCCTTACTCTGTCTGCACACGGAATGGCAGTCATGTCCTTTACCTCAAGTTCTGGTAGAAGAACCAACTCAAAAGATGTGAAGATACTTCATCAATTGTCCAAAGAAGTCAGTTGGCAGCCAATCATGTAATCTTATTGAACGCATAACCAAACACTCTTGTGACTTAACATAACCTAGAAACAAAACCTTGCATCATGTAGCCTGCTACATCAGGCATCTGGTATCCTCTGCATCTGCAACTTGCACTTTAGTAAACCCCAGGATCAAATGGAATAATAAGAAATTTTCCACACATTGGGGCTTCATAATATCCACATGAGCATACATTTCCTGTATCAATCAACATCAAGCATTTCTGGTGCAAATATGCTACCCTTGGTTCAAATAGCACGCAATTACTATGCATACTGATCAGTATCCATCCATATTGAATCTGCTTATGAATATCCTTAGAATCTCCTGGATCAAACACCATCAAGATTACATAGCATTGATGGGATCCGCAATATACTAGAGCTTCACCTGAAGCATAGTGCAGCACCCACATCCCGTAAATTGTTGGCAACTTAAGCTCGTTACCAGAAAGCATTAAAGATATCTGACTCCCTTTTACTGGAAGCCAAGACATCACTAACATAAGCATCAATAGGAATAGCATTCAAATCCAGCCACATCTGGCACATTGTCCAAGAAAATGAAAAAACCTGTGCAATTTATGCAGTATCAAGGATGATTTAGCATCATCACCCCCTCTATCTTCATAGCCATCACGAAAAACCTTGGGAGTTTCTCGATTTGTATCATCAAACGAATTTTTACCTGTTGGGATTTCAACTTGATCCTGAAAAACACCTTTATCATGTAGATCTTCATCCATATCATCCTCGGAAAAATCACCCTTAGAAGTCTCAAAATTAATCAAAACTGTAGGAGTTATCTCCTCATGCAGTCCATCTACAATCATAAATGTAAAATCCCTGTCGTCGATAACCTGTTCACAATCAGCATGATCCGAGCAATCTTCATACTCATCCATATCATCCTCTGCTTCCTCGTTTGCACTTAGCAATACATTATGGAGCTGTAAAGGCTTATCTGGCACCCCCTCTGAAGATGTATACGCATCAGAAAGCTCTTCTATACTCCCATAAACATCTCCTTCAGATCTAGACAAAAATTCACCTATTATAGCATCCTCTTCTGTGATAGTATCATCTGCAAGCATATTGTTAGTAGCAATCATAGGTTCATTGACATCCTCAGGCTCATCTTGTGCTGGGTCCACAATCTTAGTCACTTCATCACCTACTGTGTATATAATAGCTTTGTTTATGCAATCATCTGCATCCTGCTCGGCAGCTATAGTGCAAATAGCTTCAGTAACATCCTGTAGAGGTTCATCTGTTTGATAAACTCTTTCAAAATAACCCATGTCAAGGTCAGCAGCTTGTGAACCACTTGCTGTACAGTCTATGTCTTCATTGAAACCATTATTGGAGGTAGCATCCATGCGAGCAATCTTTGAAAAAAATTCATACAAATCTGTTTCAGCATTAAATTCATCGTTTAACTTTTCTTCGTTGCTCAAATTAAGCTCCTCTGAAACTGAATCTGCTACTTCAAGCTTAGCATTCTCTTTGGCTTTACTTCTTGCAGAAATATGCTCCCAGAATTCATCATAGTTGAGGATCTGCATCTGATACCCTTCACCTTTACTGAAGACAACCTTATTTCATTCAGTCATCTCCTTTATTTCCCGATCTAGAATCCTTGAGATTTCGTAAATAAATTCCTCTGCAAAATAATCCCACCGTGTGGGATATTCTTCTGCCAGTTCTTGAACCTGCTTTTTAAAATCCGAGTTTAAAACCTCCTCAAAAGCTGCAATCATCTGATCTTATGGAAAATTTCGGCTCTTCATCTCAGCTTCGTAACATGCCTTTTGGATCATATCCCTGAAAATTATAATACTGCTCCCGAACAACATCAAGTGCTAGCTCTACAGCATCATCAATCTGCTTTTTTATCTGCATGACGTTTGCTTCTTGCAGATACCCCTATTTTTTGCCAATATGTACATACTCTAATCTCATATTTGTTTTATACAAATCACTCCCACATTTTCACCCTCACTTTCGTGAAAACAAAAAATTGATTTCTACTCATTGGTTACGTTTATTATATTATTTACTTGCATACCTTTTCCTCTTTCACCCAAAATAATTCAAGAAGGGACCATATCATATGATTCCAATATCTTTCCATATCCATAACTCCTCCATATTTTTATTATTATTTTTACTCATTATTCTAACACCATGTGCTCATTGAGCTAAAGTCCATGAATAGTCCATACACTAGTCCCACCATGTATATATTTATTTATTCACCAATAATCCTCCTCCATGCATGGATCAAGGGCAACTTGGATGGTTTGTATTATAATATGACAAAGGAGGGGCTCACTCTTGGATGCATTGTACAAATTCAACAAAGGAGGGGACCACTAAAAGACTTTTGCAGGCATAAAAACAAGCTTTTTGGTGAGAATTTTGGCACCTATCTCCACTCCGAATTTGGAGCGGCGGTCAAAAGAGAAAATGTAGCCCACGCTCTAAATAATCACCTCAAAGTTTTTCATGATTGTTGGAGCTACCAGCGGTGAGCTATGAGTTTTTGAGTGGACCCCAGTCTGCCCACTTTTCTCACAAGTAGCCCTTAGTCTTCTCTCACCTTTCCACACACCTACTCACTCTTACACATCCCTCCCTCTCCTTCCCTCACTCAAACCTGCAATTTCCATGGCTTCTCCCACCCTCTTCACCATTACCCTTCTCTCTCATCCCTATAGTTCTTTTATGAACCTCTACATACATACACCCTCTCCATGTCTCTCTCTATTGCTTCTATGTTACAATTTCATTTACCTCTCCTAAAAATATCTAAAATTCAGCATCTTAACCATGATAACTTCTGCAAATTGAGGATTTTTCATCAACAAATCCTCTTTTCATCGTGGTGGTCAACTGTGGCGGCGGCGTAAAGAAGCGAAGAAGAAGAAGAAGACTAGCGGTCATTTTTTCCACAATCTACACAAGGGTGAGTTCAAGCTTCTTCAAAGCTTCACCATCTCAATGATTCTCTTAATTCACCCCTCATCCTTCATCAAATCAAGTCATCCTACCCATTGTAAATGTATCACTAACAATTCTAGTGATTATTACCTCTAACAACTAACTTCTCTTGTAAAAATGCACCCACACTATCAACATATGGAGTAGGCAACCACACAAGTAAACCAAATTCACTCACTCCCGTGGAAGTTTCTCTCCTTTCACCACATCAATAATTCTCTTACTTGAGCCCACATCCATGTGACTCAAGAGAAAAGATAGACCCCATTATCATTTGAAATTCATAAAAATTCATAATCCTTGATCTTTCCTAATAAAATTGATTAGGCTTAATCCTAATCAAGGCTTCTAAAACCTATAAATAGAACCCATTCCTCCTTGTAAAAGAGATCACTATACCATTGCACACTAGATTGAGCGTACCACACAACAGTTCTATCTTGGTTGTAAAGAGAGAGTAAGCTTTCTATACACCATCACCTTGGTGCATAGAAAAGCTTGAGCTAGTTTGAGTGAGTGCGAGTAGAAGATATTCTTCCTACCATTGTTGTATCTACCCCAACATCAATGAATTGGTAGTTTTGGGTGCAATTCATGTCCAAAGACTCACGCTTCTCCTCCAATTCATGTCCAAAGACTCACGCTTCTCCTCCAATTTTGCTTATGCAGATGGCTGTGAGGAGGAAATAGACACTAGTATTGCCTACGGACTTGATACATTGGAAGAGTGTCCTATATACTACATGGAAGATTGTTGGGGGCAAGTCAAGCCGGTTTATCAAGCTGCTGCTCTCACATCTAGAGGTCAAAATATCAACACCCAAGCTAGGAGGCCACCTCCTTAATGCTACGAGTGTGGTGGACCACATCGGGCAGCGGAGTGCCCTATTAGGCTGCAAAAGAATGTTGCACAGATGCAAATGAATCAAGGGAGCACGTCTGCAATGCCAATACTCACATGTAATCGTTGTGGCATAGATCACTTGATTGCCCAATGCCCCTATAACCCAAATGCACCTAAAATCACACCCCTAAATTTGGTCGAAATGGCTAGTGTGACATCGCCAATACCACCGGACGGACCCGCTTATGCGATTACACGGTCCATGCTTCAAGGGCCAGGCCATATCCTCGAAGAGAGAGATACCGCGTCAGTTATCCAAGCAAAGAAAAAGAAGACACGAAGGAAGAGGTCGCAGAATACGGGAAATTCAAAGCCAGTTCCAAAACAAACATAGGAACAGGAGATGACCCCATGTATATGAATGACCTCGAGGATGATTCAGATTCAATCGAGACAATGGAGACTAGAACCAATACCACAAAGGGGAAGACCGACAAAGAAAACCGTAACATGGAACCAAATGAAAACCGAATAAGAGAAAACCATAAAGAGCCTCTGAAAACCGCAGGGGCAAAAAGGGAAGATTCGTAAAAAGAAGATTGGGACGTACCCAAACCCAGTAGACGAGATTGAGCAGGTGAAACATCTAAGAGGTTTAGTGGAGGAGACTCAAAGGAAACTAGAACCAGAACCCATGCATGTCAAAATTCATGACACAATGTTTCCCACGCAAGTTCATCCACCCCACATGAACCATAGACCATTAGCCATATCTAGTATCATCCAAGAAGGGAGTGAGGACGGGACATCAGAAAGTGAGCATACACCTTTCTTGTTGGAAAGGATGTTTAACGAAGGAATACCTGATCCCATTGAGGAATATGAGATTCAATCCTCACCACTTCCTAGTCAAGGACCTACACCCTGCAAAATGCCAATGAATGTTGCCAAACTAGTGGACTTCATGTCTTCTGAGGTCCGAACCACGATCATAGCAAAGCTGTATGGAGATCCTGAGTTATTCCTTGCACTTCGAGCATTCCTTAACGGAGAGCTACAAACGGGATTACCGCAGTTTGCGCAACCAAATAGGCCTGACTCAATTATGATTGATGAGGAAAATCATGTGCAATCACTTGACTTAGATGGACACGAGTCTGTGATCGAGGTACCCATTAACGAATTAGGGCAGTATTTTGAAGGCGACGAGTCTAATGCGACCCTACCCATCACTACGAAGGGATTAAATATAAAGGGAATTCTTGATGGTGGTGCGGGAGTTAGCATCGTTACAAAAGATTGTTGGGAATCCATGGGAAAACCCGCCTCAGTGTTACTAACATTGTGGTAAAGATGGCAAATGGTACCATAGCCAAACCTATGGGGATGCTCAAGGATCTTAAGATCAAAGTTCTAGACACAAGGTACGACATACGTTCATTGTAATGGATTTCTCTAAACACCTTATGTCATATGAAATGATTTTAGGACGACCATTCATGAGGGAAGCACAAATGGTTCATGATTGGTCTAAAAATCATGTCTATTTGCAATTCCAAGACTCTGTCCTTAGAGTGGATTTGGTGACTGGTAAGGTACACCCCTTAGGGAGTAAAACCATTATTGATCATCGCTCTGACACCACAGTTCACTCGGCCCCACTACAATATTGTTACACTTGTAAGAAGGATACAGACATTGGCCAAGATTCTCCTTACATGGATGTGTTACCGGGTATGACGGAATCAGACAACGTAGACTGGGTACACCTAGCTGCAACCATAGATACCTGGGGAAATAGAGGAACCACTTGGGTCACACTAGAGGGGGAAGAGGTACCACAAATTGCACCTCTGAACATGATAAGTGCCATACATGCATCTTCTAAGGGCAAGGCAATTGTGGACCAATCTGACAGTGACACCGATAGCTCAATAGAAGACTTCGACCAACACGACTTGGACACTGACTCCCAGAGTGAAACGGATTCTGAATCTCATGAATTAGAGAGTGGAGCAAGTTCATAGTCAAAACATTCGGAAGGACAGAGCACATCAACCAATGATAGCTCCTCCGAGAGTGAAGAGGACACCAACGAGGACTCCTTTAGTGAGCCAGATCTAAATGAAAATCAAAAGCAGGTCTCAAATAAGAAAAAGAAAAACCTTAAGAGGCGTCGATATCGAGCCAATGTACGTGCTAGGATAAACAAGAAGAGATCCTCAGCAGAATGGCTCAGTTATATAGGAGCATGTGATGCTCATCGAAAATTGGTAGACAATTGGGGTGAATATCTCCAAAATATTATGTGGTGTAGACCACGACCCCATGACATAGCCCAATTAGAGATCATAGACAAGCCAAAGTTGAGCCGCACTGCAAGGAGGCGTCAAAACCAAGAGTTAGCTCGACAACACAAGAAAGCAGAAATGGAAGCACAAACCAACGCACAACCAGAATCCACAGACTTGCATCCTGCACCAGAACATTTCAAATCTTACACCACAGGGGAAGCAAAGGTTGTGTACACAAAAGCCCAAAGAATACCTATCGATGGGAATAATGGAATCTATGATGGTCCGGAAATAGTTAAAGAAATAGAATTAGCCAACCCCGGTGAAGAATCAAAACCTGTTTTTATTGCCCAAGACCTCACAGAAGTTGAAGAGGCGGTGCTCAAAGAGGTTCTCAAGGAATTCAAGGAGATATTCGCTTGGACATACCATGATATGAAAGGTGTTCCACCTTCTGTGGTCCAACATACGATCCCTATGATCAGCACTGCGAAGCCCGTACAACAAAGACCCTACCCGATGAATCCTAAGTACGCAAAGATCATTCAAGAAGAACTAGAAAAGCTTATCAAATGTGGGTTCATATATCCTATTGAACACTCTAAATGGGTGTCTCCAATAGTTATCGTGCCAAAAAAGAATGGGAAACTCGGGGTGTGCGTGGACCTCAAAAAAGTTAATGCAGCTACTAGAAGAGACCATTACCCCCTACCATATTCCGAACATGTACTCGAAAGAGTTGCAGGCAAGGAAGCTTATAGCTTTCTAGATGGGTACTCAGGATACAACCAAATCACGATAGCGCTAGAGGACCAAGCTAAAACTGCCTTCATCATAGAATTTGGCGTGTTTGCATTTCGTGTGATGGCTTTTGGCTCAACAAATGCCCCTGCTACATTCCAACGATTAATAAACACTGCTTTTAAAGAATATTTGAGAGAGTTTTGTGAAGCTTTCTTAGACGACCTTTGTGTTTACTCTTCTTGGAAAGAACATCTATAATGTTTGCGGAAGGTGTTTGAAAAGTGTAGGTTATATCGTATCTCATTGAACCCGTTCAAATGCCAATTTTGGGTCAAGCATGGAGTTATTTTAGGGCATATAGTATCTAAGAATGGTATCTCAACCGATGAGAGAAAAATTAAAGTGATTCTAGAGTTACCACCACCAACCAATTACAAGGGAGTTCAAAGGTTCATGGGACACGTGGGTTATTATCGACGGTTTATTTTATTTTTCGCTGAGATAGCGCGTCCTTTGTACAAGCTTCTCATTGAATTTATATGGACTGAAGAGTGTGACCAGGCCTATGAACAATTGAAGAAAACACTAGCAAGTGCTCCGATTTTAAGGACACCTAACTGGGATGTCATTTTCCATGTGCATATTGATGCATCAAACTTTGCTATTGGGTGTGTTCTCACTCAACCAGGAGAACATAAATTGGACTATCCCACTAGCTTTGCAAGCTGTCAATTGAACAATGCTGAAAGGAACTACACCACTACAGAGCGAGAAGGTTTAGCAATTGTTTATGCAGTAAAGAAATTTCGCTACTACCTTCTGGCAAACAAGTTTGTATTTTATGTGGATCATCAAGCGTTGCTGTATTTGGTAAACAAGCCATGCTCCACAGGAAGAATCACACGATGGTTGTTAATTCTTCTGGAGTTTGATTTCACGATTGTAGTGAGACCCGGTAAAAGGCACGTCATGGCTGATCATTTGTCTCGCATACCCAATGGTGAAGCCCCTACAGGAGTTGATGATGAATTACCCGATACTTCCCTATTCATAGTTGAGACTATGCCTGAATGGAGTGAGAACATTGTTAACTTTTTAGTTAATGGTTTTCCACCCAAGGAACTTTGTAAGGATATCGCTCGAAGGCTAGTAAAAGAATGTGAACCCTATTGTTTGATTGCCGGAACTCTGTATAGACTAGGCAAGGACGATATTCTTAGGCGTTGTGCCCGCGAGGATGAATATTTGTATATCTTGCAAGAAGCACATATGGGCATAGTAGGAGGACATTTTTCAGGAGACCTGACTGCTAGAAAGGTGCTGCAATCAGGCTATTGGTGGCCAACTTTATTTAAGGATGCATCACTTTTTACAAAAGGGTGTGATGAGTGCCAACGTTACAAGACCACACAACGCAAAGACAGAATTCCCTTACATCCTATTAAAGTAACCCAACCATTTGAAAAATGGGGCTTAGACTTTGTAGGTCCAATTAGTCCCGCAGATCGCAACACTCAATCTCGATATATTCTAGTTGCTACGGACTATGTAACAAAGTGGGTTGAAGCTAAGGCTTCACAAAAAGCTAACGCGAGGACAACAGCTAAGTTTCTTTTTGAGAACATTATCACAAGATTTGGTTGCCCTTTTGAAATTGTTAGTGATAATGGTACCCATTTTATAAATGAGGTAATAAGAGAGCTTACCACGACCTTTATGATATCCCACCATAAGTCTACACCTTATTACCCGCAAGCTAATGGACAAGCCGAGAGTACCAACAAGACTCTAATCTCTATTTTAACCAAGATGGTAGAAGCTCATCGCATTGATTGGGATTTGAAGTTGACATCTGCTCTATGGGCTTATCGTACTGCTTATAAAGTGGCTATTAATTGTACGCCATTCAAAATGGTATACGGCCAAGAAGCGGTTATGCCTTGGGAGTTTGCCATTCCTAGTCTTAGGGTAGCTTCGCAAGAAGGATGGAATGGTAACCCCTTAACCGAGCGTTTGTATATCTTAGAAAAACTAGACGAAGAGAGAAAGTTGGCTGTGCAAAATGCTCTTGTGGAAAAGGATAGGAGAAAGAAGTGGTTTGATCGCCATGTGAAGGACAAGGACATCAAGGTTGGTGATAAAGTCCTTATGTATGGAGTACGTAAAGAGAAGAAAAAGTTGAAATATGCTGGTAAAGGACCATATAGAGTATGTGAAATTACCCCACAAGGTACCCTTCGTGTGGAAACTCTTGATGGAGTTGAAACCATTGGATTCCTCAGTGGGAGTAAATTCAAAAGATATTATGATCCTTTAAGCCAAGAAGAACTACGGGCCATTCATCAAAAGAAGGCCGCCAAAGCACAAACCGAGTTAAACAAGATACAAGCTCAAGCTGAGGCTAAGGAGCGACAACAACGTATAAGACAAAAACAAGAGGCTAACCTTGGAGTCACAAATGCATTCCACGTGGAAATCGAAGAGGGTTGGTTGGACTCTGACACACCTCTACTATACCCTATTGAGTTAAATAGTGCCTATGGAAAAGTGCTATATAACGCCTTATTGGACACGGGTGCTAAATATAATCTGCTATCCTATGGGGTGTGGTGTCAGTTAGGGAAGCCACCTCTATCTGAGAGTATTATCCAAGTCAAGGGTGTCAACAAGAAAAAAACTACGGTTTTTGGAATCTGGCACACTTCTGTCAGTTATGACAATGGAATTGTAGCTCAAGACTTTTTGGTCATGCCTATTGGAACTATGGAGGGTAATATAAACCTAGGACGCACGTGGATGATAGCCACCAAATGCACTATTGATTGGGGGACTGGGGGTGTCACAACGCAAAAACCAACTCTTATCCCTACCACTCAAGCCATAGTCCCTGAGATATTGCCTAAGGAAATAAAACCCAAGACATTGCATGTCCAGGAGGTTGAACCATACGTCCCCATAGCCCAACTCTCTAGATCTTCAACTAATGTAGTTGAAAGAAAGCTTGAGACACGCAAGAACCATCCTAATATAACAAAGAAAGCATACAAGTGGGTCCCTAAAGCTTCTTTAGTAACCATGGCTGATGCTAAAAAACGGAAGCCTCGTAAGAAACGTCCCACTCGCTCCAAGAAATGTAAGAAAACGTGGCGCTGGATTCCTAAACGACTATTAAAAGCCCAAGGATACTATGATGGAGATGAGCAAATTTGGGTACCTAAACATCAGATGTGTCCTTCCCTATCGACAACAAACCCATATGAGTCAAACAATGTAACGCTAAAGCCAATGGCAGAACGTGGGAAGGGAAAGATCACAGAATGCTACACACCTAGTCCAGAGCTAGTTTGGGCTCCAAGGCAAACCCAATTTATTCCACCTAGCTCAGGAAGGGGGGAGTTCCATGAAGCTTCTAGCTCCTCATGTAATACATCCATAGAGGTAAAAGCTTCTACACAGCATCCATCTATAGTAATGGACCTCAATGAAGCTACAAAAGAATCCACAACTCCCAGTGTTCAAGAATCATGTGATAAACCACTTCAAGTTCGATCTTGGGAGAGTACCTTACCACCCTTGCAACTTGACGAGGCACTAGGGTAATAGAAAACTACTGGCAAAAATCCTCACCTATTACCAACTGGAACAATTGGTTTCAAAGGGTGACAAGCTCATTTCAAACGGTATGATCTACCCAAGGAAGGGGGGAGTGTTTGTGGACATCCATCATTCACTTGCTTCCCTCTCAACCTTTCTCCCTGACCTCTTAATCTCCGATCTTAGGGAATGTATATATAAAGCCTTATACTCACAAAAACAAGATAAAAAAGTAAAAGAGTAAGAGCCATAACACAAAATAATAAAAACAAATTATGCACAAGAACACGACCCTTGTAATATTTGCACTCTAACCATCATCTATTTGCGTGTACAGATATGGCTAGTACGCTAGAGTCATCCACTCCTGCCTTGGGTGAGAGATACCCTCGTTACTTTTCACAAATATTTCACATGATCTTTCCAGTGCTTGCATGTGAATGGGATTTGATAGGTACGCTAGCATGTGAGAGGAATTTTGAGGAGTTAGAATGGCTGATACGTCTCTTGACCACGTTTGATCCATACTTAGTAGCGAGCGTTTCTCCCATTGCACAAGCCTACCCTTTTGACCAAGATGACTATAGGCGTCTAGTGACCTTCTTAGTAAACATGGGCACCTATTATGAAGAAGAAAATTTACATGACTACACGGATGGCACATATGGTCTCATGGATGATGACTTTGTTTATCTCGATGACGAGGATAGGGGTTTAGCCTTAGGGTTTACCCCCAACCTCTACAATATCCTATTCCCTTGACTCTTTAGGGGGAGTGCAAATAATTAGGTTAGGGTTCCTTATGTTTTTTGTTGTGTTCAATAAGTGTTGGTACTTTTCCCACTAATGTGCCTCCTCGAGGTATTCCTTTTGTTTTCTAGTGTGTACAGGAGCGTGTTGCTATTGATAGGATTTGGACCTTCATGGAACCTTTCTCTCGTTCACACTTCAAATCAAGCGCGACCATCAACACAAACAGGTGTTTTATGTCCATTAGCATTGCACTTATCTTTTTGCATCCATGTTTGTCTGCTTTGATTGTGATTGGTAGCATAATATTCAGCGCATTTTCTTAGTATCAAACATTTAATTCAATGTAATGTTTTGTCATAATCACTTGTCTAGGTTTAAAAATCAAGCAGTCCGACTAAGCTAGTTTGACCAAGCTAGGTATTAGAAATCTTCTCTTAATACCATGGGGAATGCCTTTCTAATAAGCAATGGTTACTTAGGTTCTTAATCCGATTTAGGCAACATTGTGTGAAATGTACTAGGGCTTTCTAGTGGGCTTAACCCTATTGACCTTTAGCTTAAGTATTATAAAGGGAGTTTACTAATGTGATGAGCCTGGGGAGGGTAACAGTGTTATATGACCCCCCAAAGTTACAAAATTAAAATGCTGAAAATGAACAAACAAAAAATCAAAGTGCCACAATGTAAAATTTTAAGCTGGAAGAAAAATCCCTGCTTAAATTGGTACTTCACTCACATATATCGCCTATGGTACTAGAGCCCTAGAGGTTCCTAGTGTGGGCGCTTTTCCTTGAAAAGAAAAAAGCCCAAGGCATACAAAATAAGCACACACATCAAAATTGAATCAATGTGAAAAGACTTTGGGGGGTCAAAGAAAAAGGTAATCAGTCAGGCGATGATTTCATGCGAAATTCCTTTTATTGTAGCTTAACTACAAGGTCTTCTAGGTATAGCCTCTAGTCAGCCCTCGAACATCCAATACTTGGCTCTCGCGATTAAACAACTTAATTGACCAGAAAAAATTGAGAAGTTACCCATGGTATTAATAGTCGAGCTCTAGTGCCTTTTGACCGTTAAATTAGCGACCCCGGACTTGTTTAATTTTTTACCTTTACATCTGTTTATGCATTTGATTATATTGCAATTTAATGTTTATTGCTGACAAATTGTCTAAAATTCTGTTAGCAATCAATTTGTCTGTCTATTGCATATGATTTTTAATTGTATATGAGAATGCAATTACTATGGCAATGTTGTTTGATTTTGCAGTGATTGAAGAAGACTACGCACATCCATGTCGACTGCTCTCCCATCTCGACGAACGAGCTTCAACTGGATAGCTTTCCAGGACGGAATCTACATCAGGAAGGGGGGCATGTTAACCCTCACGGCACACGGACACCCTATGATCTATAAACGTTGTATTATTTAGAGTCACGTACCGGGCTTGTCGGACCAATAGGAACAGGGTAAGGGTGATCGCCAATGACAGGCGCACTCTAACTAGAATATTCAAGGAGTTAGTTGGCTAAGTATGGGCGCCCAAGTGTGAATGGGGTGAGCTCATATAAAAGCCACTAAACCTAATTTTTACTCATTCTCTCATTGTGCAATAGAAGCTGCTCTTGCTCCATCTTCACCTTCTCCTTCACCATCTCCTTGTGTGTGTGTGTGTGTGTGTGTGTGTGTGTGTGTGTGTGTGTGTGTGTGTGTGTACGTGAGAGAGAGAGAGTGTGTGAGAGTGTGTGTGTGATCGAGTGTTGCGGCGGCACGACGGCGGCGAGGCGGTTGAGCGCGGCGTAGCGGTGTCTCCCTCTTCTTCGCGGCGCGGGAATCCTTCATTCGCAAACGCAGGAAGGTGAGTGACACACCATTCTCCCTTGTGAGCTTGTCTGTTATATGACTGTGTGCTAGGAGCCTTTGTGGCTCGCACACGGCGCGTAGCAAGTCCCTAGCCGTGACATTCTCCTTGTAAAACATTTATTATTTTGATAAATCGAGAATATTATAACTCCTATTTTCTCGGATAAACCTTGTAATTAATGAGCTGGGGCTACAAGCTTCCAGATTGTATCAGCCAGTCATTTCCCAACTTTGGTAGAACTCCAGATTATTAGTTTTGACCACCCAAAAACCTTGGCTAAGGTATAAAAGCCAATTTTTGTAAGTTTTTTACAAGTTTTGGATACGAAATACATAGCGTAAGCTAACGGCGCTCACTTCTCTCCTTCTCGCGCTTCCTACTCCCTCTCCGGTTGTCACATTGCAAATGCATTTATTGCATTGCAACCGCAGGTAAGAGATGTACGTATTGACGTAAGCAATTCACAGTATTTCGTAGCTTTTGGCGTCGCCGACCTGCGGCCTAATTTCATCATAACTAGGAATTTTACACTTTTAAATCGAAAACTAAGCATAGGCAGGGTATTGGGGGCATCATTGCTAAGCATTTAGATGAATTTTGGGTAAAAAATGACTAGGTCAAAAATGCACTGCTATTAATAATAGCGATTTTGGAACTTGACCTAAAGTGGGGTTTGTGTTGGAGAAGAGAGGGGAGATCGACCGCTTACAATAGTCAACACAAGCTTTCAAGCAATCACCATCAACCTGTCCACCTCTTCTTCCAATTTCCAAGCACACATACTCACCTAGACTATGACACACACACACACACAACACACACACACACACACACACACACACACACACACACACACAGAGTAAACATAGAATTGACATAGACATGCTTGTAAGAGAGTGTAAGAGATGTGTAAGAGATGGAGACTAGATTAGAGAGTACACAGCAAATAACCATAGCATAAGAGAGTAGGGAGAGAATCTGCAAGAGAAAGGCCTAAATCTAGCCCAAACTCCACGGCACCTCCCTTGTGGAGTTGGTATTTAATATATTATTTTTGAGTTTAAGGTGCCAAAATCGAGGCCCTCTTTTTACAACCACTTTACTTTTGCAAATGAGTAAAGCTCATTAGTTCTTGCATGACCCATAAGGGGAGTTCCCACTACAACTATTTACAGAGCCATAGTGGCTTATTGAAATGATGTTCTAAGATACTGTGCAAATATAAAATGGCCAAGAGTAATTTCCGTCGCCTCTTCATCAACTGAATTAGTAAAATAAATAGACAGCACATAATTAACCATTACGCCAACTATCCAATTGCATCTAACCACTACAACAGGAGGGTGCCCAGTCTCGTAACACTTTGAGACCATAGGCATGTGTGCTTAGGTCTTGTAAACATGTCTTAGAAGTTTCATTACGTTTTGATGTCATTGATGCTGTAACGGATGTGATTTGCTTGCCGATGAGCGATTGGCTTTTGGTGATTTCAGTCACTTGAGTGTAGCCTAAGTTAGATGCGAGTTGTTAGTTGTTTATTAAGAGATTGTGTAACATTTATGGCCTAAAAACTTGTGTGTAGCGGAAATTAGCATGAACATAGTGGGAATTTCATTAGAATAGATTCCTAATGAGAAATTACAAGAGTGCTTGGGTGGAGAGAGCAACAAAAAGCATAACACCTAGTTAGATAGCATGAACAATACTTTCAAAGAGAGAGAACTTAAGCTATTGACAATAGTTGAGGACCGGATTTGCATGGAGCCAGTCCCCCTCCAAAAGGCTTTGTATTATGGTTTCTCCCGTCAAGAGAGACATTGTACAATACAATTCTTTGTGTTCCTTCAAGACTAGCTAGTGCAATGAAGATGAAAGCTTCATGCACTAAGCAAAAAACTTAGCAAACACAACATCAATTATCCCTGGTCTCAAACCCAATATCTCACACACCTTAGAAGATGGTGAGAGCTAGCAGGGTATGAGAGTATATTGAGAGGAAGAAGGAGTATCTTACGAGAAAGATGTACATCTCCTCACATAATCACTCATATTAGCATATCTTAGCTCAGTAATTAGCATGGTAGAGGAGATGAGCATGCATTGAAGCTTGACTCTTGGTTGGATTTGCATCCACATGCCAAGAGTGTGTCAATGTAGGCTTCTATCTCACAAGCTTGGAGTAGGTGATGAGCTCTCCATTAAAGCTTGGGAAGAGATAGTCTTTTTCTTGCTTCTCACATAGACTGTGTGAGAGTGTGTGTGTGATAATGCCTTGCAAAAATCAGCCCCCTCTTTCTCTTGGGCAAGCCCTCTTGCTAATTGCTCTTGCTATCCTCCCATTGGACCTCCAGGGCTAGCCAATGACTATTAAGAAACATAAGTGATAGCCTTCTAACATGTGTCCCCCTTTCTCCTTTTGTGAGAGATTTAGGAAATTTAATAATTCAACTAAACTCTCATTGGACCCCTTTGTCTCCTGGCCAATAGAAATCAGGAAAGCCATTGGGCTGTTGAATGCTCATTGGACCCCTTGGGAGACTGTCCAATAGTCTTCTAGAGGACTTAATTCTCATTGTTCTTTTATTAAGTGTTTTTAAATTAATTAAACTAGATTTACTCTAGACTAATTCTCATTGGTCCACCTCCAAGGCCATCCAATAGGAATTGGGTACACCTTGTGGGCATATGGCCTAGGGAGCTGACATGTGTCCCTCATTCCCTTTGTGTAAAGGGAGCTTGTGTGTGTGTGTGTGTGTGTGTGTGTGTGTGTGTGTGTGTGTGTGTGTGTGTGTGTGTGGATTTATCTCTCATCCCCTACATGCAAGGCTCGCCCCCTCCCAAGTAGGGATTGCAAAGACTGTTTTGTACACACACAAAGCATCCAATTCTCTTAAGGTTGACCTTTGGACACAACCTTTGAATTTTGGAACCTTAGCATTTTGGAAGTCTTAATGGGCTGAACCTTAGGGTCTTTTTAGCCCATTGTTGCACATGGATCTTTTGTAGATGGCCCCCCCTTTGGATCCCTATTTTCTGTCCTTTGGATCCCTATTGTGGTCGGTCTGCTAGCTTAACCAATTTCTAGCTTTTTCTCCCCTGGCACTTCCCCATATTAAATGATCAGTTTAACATGAGAAAATCAGTTAGGAGAATTAGATATTGATTATTATGACATTACCTCTCTCTTGAAATCATAGTCGTCCTCGACTATGGTATAGAGAAGATAAAGCATATTCATGAGTCCTTTTCTTAGCGGGTAGAGGATCCATATGTTACCCTACGACATCATTCCACAACTAGTCCATTTGGCGCTTGAGAGCCTAAGGCTACCGCAAGCATGTCTGCATATTAGTCCTATCAATCTTCCATAGTAGAGTGACAAGCTCTACTTGGTGTTTGGGAGACGTCGTCTCCACAAACTTGATCTAAGCATGCATACTACATTTTTGTACACAATAAAGAAAAAGAGAGTCTTATAAGACAAAAACTTTGTTCATTTTTTAACATTTTGTACATTTTCTTACTCTTGGGAAGCATTGTAAGCATTGACAAGGTTTAGGTTACCCTTTAATTGTATGCCTTGCATCCATCTAGCATCTTCAAAAGGATAGTTCTTAAACTTAATAAGATATCGTCGGATAGTCTTACCGCCTCTTAATACCATCTTCAAAAGGATAATCCATCTAGCATCTTCAAAAGGATAATTCTTAAACTTAATAAGATATCGTCGAATAGTCTTACCGCCTCTTAATACCTTGTCTTCATGTCAGAGAATGGACTCGGGCTGCAGCACCTCCTCTTGGTCCTCGATCTCCGGTGGGTCTTCAATAGTTGGTTCTTGAGGTGGCTCTCCTTTGTAAGGATTTAATAGGCTCACATGGAAAGCATTGTGTATGAGCCAATGATTGGGCAACTTGAGTTGATAGGCCATCTCATTGATTGGCCTAAGAATCTGGAAGGGACCATAGTACCTTTTTGCTAGTTTATCATAGTACTTTTGTTGTCCCGTAGGATTCTTGCCCATCGTGTGCCTTAATCGAGCCTTGGGAAACTTTAATAAGACTCAATCATTTTCTTTAAAGGCTTGGGATCTTCTGTGCTGGTCAGCAGCAGCTTTTGCCTTTGCTCTGAGATAGAGATAGCATCCTTAATCTTTTGAAAATATTCTTGTAGGTCTCGGCTATACTCATGTGCAGCGAAGATCTTCCCATGTACCTTAAGTAGCAAGGGACTTTTTGATCTTTCCTCAATTACCTCAAAAGGTGATTTTCCCATGGAAGTATGTACAATGTTATTATAATCATACTCCACTAAGGGCAAGTACTTATCCCATTGGGATCTTTAATCTACTTCCGTTACATAGGCTTTTTGTAGATCGAGAATTGTTAGGTTAGCTATTTCACTTTGGCATCCGTTTGTGGATGATAGGCCGAAGAGAAGTTTAGCCTTGTTCCTAAATTCTCAAAGAGACCCTTCCAGAAATTACTGGTCATTCTAGGATCTCTATCCGACATTATGGACATTGGCAAGCCATGGTACTTGAAAATTTGTGAAATGAAGAGGGTTGCCATTTGATGGGCTTTGATAGTCTTTTTGACAGGTATAAATTGAGCTTGTTTATTGAACCTTTCTACTATCGTCCATATTCCCGTATTCCCATGGATAGACTTAGGCAATCCAAAGATAGAATCCATGGATATGCTCTCCCATGGTGAATTAGGGATTGGCAAGGGTTGAAGCAATCCAAGTTGCTTCCCTCTATCAAATTTTGTTTTGGCATACCACACATTTAGAAACATACTCTTGTATGTTCACTTTCATGGTAGGCCAATAGAAATATGTTTCAATTCCCTTTAAGGTAGACTGAGATCCCTCTATGCCCCGCATAAGGTGGAGCATGAGATTCATACATTACTTTCTCACGTACTGAGTTAGTAACACATAGTCTTTTGCCATAGAGAAGATAATCATCTTGTAAAGTAAACTGTTCTTCTTTCTTCCCTAATGCAAGGGCTGAAATCACATCTCTAAAATTGAGATCAATAGCGTACTCATCTATCATTGAAGATAGATCATTGTGAGTTGCTATGGAAACCGCATTCACTCTCGGCCGTCTTGAGAGTGCATCAGCTACTTGATTATGCTTGCCAGCAATGTGAGCAATATGAAAATGAAATTGTGAAAGGAAATTTGCCCACCTCATTTGTTTGTCGGAGAGCTTGGTCTAAGTCATGAAGTACTTAAGACTTTGGTGATCCGTTCGAGAATGAAAGGAGTCCCCAATAAATAGTGCTTCCATGAGTCTAAGGCATGTAGAACTGCAAGGAGTTTCTTTTCATATATGCCTAGAGCTTTCTCTCAACAGGGTCGAGCCTTCGACTCTCATAGACTATGGCGTGCCCTTCTTGGAGCAAACCAGCTCCAAGGCAATCACCACAAGCATCACATTGGACCTCAAATGGTTTTGAGAGATCCGGTAGTGTAAGCACAGGTTGAGAGATAAGCTTTTCTTTAAGCTTTTCAAAAGCATTGTTCTCCTTAGCAGACCATGTATACCTAATGATTTTCTTTGTGAGGTCATGTAATGGTCCCGCAATTTGTGAGAACTTTTCTATGAAGCGTCTATAGTATGCACACATACCTATAAAGCTTCTTAGTTCATGAAGATTCCTTGGTTTAGGCCATCCTTTTATTACCTCTAACTTTGATGGATCCATTTGGATGCCATCTTGAGAGATAATGTGACCTAAATACTGAATCTCTTGCAAGAAAAATTCACTTTTCTTTCGATTAACATAAAGTTTATTCTCTCTCAAAACTTGAAATATTACCTGGAGGTGTTGCTTGTGTTCGTCTAATGAATTAGAGGAGATGATAATATCATCAAAGAACACTCCAGTGAAGGTTCGATCAGGCCTGAACAGCTTCTCCATCAAGTGGTTGAATGTGGCTGGTGCATTGGTCAAGCTAAAAGGCATGACAATGTATTCGTAAAGACCAAATGTGGTGCAAAATGCGGTCTTTACAATGTCTTGATCAACTATCCTTATTTGATGATAGCCACTTTTTAGGCAATCCTACTGAAGTAGGTTGATCCTTGTAGCTTATCAAATAGGTCTTCTACCCGTGGAATGGGAAACCTATTCTTGATAGTGATCCTATTTAGTGCTCTATAGTCGACACACATACGATATGTGTCATCTTTCTTTTGCACTAATAGCACAGGTGAGCAAAATGGAGATGAGCTAGGCCTAACCATGCCCTTCTCAACTAACTCATGTACTTGCCGCATAATCTCCTCTTGTTGAGCTAGGCCTAACCATGCCCTTCTCAACTAACTCATGTACTTGCCGCATAATCTCCTCTTGTTGAGCTAGGCCTAACCATGCCCTTCTCAACTAACTCATGTACTTGCCACATAATCTCCTCTTGTTGAGCTTGAGAGACTCTATAAGGAGGTTTGTTAGGCGGTGAACTTCCTGGAAGAAGTTCAATTGCATTGTCATCATTACCTCGTTTAGGAGGTAACTCACAAGGGATGTCGTCAATAAAAAACATCTTGAAACCCCTTGAGAAAATTGGATAACTCTAATTCCTTTTGGTTGCTTTTATTATCTTTTGCTAAAGCATTAAGTTCATTTTGAGAATCTTTAACAAAAATCATGTACACGGAAATAGAGCTCTTTATTGACTTATTGAAAGCTGGTGTATGTACAATGGGGATAGTGTTACGCATTTCCTTAGCATCTATATACATGTCTTTTTCCCTGAACTTAAAGGAGATTCTCCTTTCAAGAAATTTAACATTGGCAACCAGGCGATCAAACCATGGTGCCTCTAGGATTACATCCTCATGCTTGAGAGGAGAGATAAAGAAGTCCTCTTTGTCCACATAGCTTTGAACATGAAGCCTCAATTTCCCGATTAAGGGAGTGACTGAAGCTTCTTGCTCCTTGAAAGCACTATCTGTGGGGGTAGGACATCTCCCATCTCATAGGCTTGTATGCCTAGCTTGGTGGCCAACTCTATAGATATAAAATTGTGAGTAGAACCATGGTCAAAGAGAATAAAAGCATCATGTTCTCTTACCTTTCCCCAAGCATGGCATAGAGGAGATCCTTTGTGATGAGTTTGGTGAGTCTCCTCCTCTTGGATTTCAACCAAGGAAGCTCTAGGAGGATTTTGGCGGTTGTTCTTTTGGGTACAAGCGCGATACGCATACCCTTGTTCACCGCACTTGAAACACCAGTTATCCTTGCGATAACGATCAAGCTCTTCAGGAGAGAGTTTGTTTTTACCTTTGTAAACTCCCTTCTCTTTAGCTTTGTTGGAGTTGCCCTTAGGAGACTTTTGGACATTGTCCTTCCCCTTAGGCTCATTGGAACCCTTGTTTTTCGTGGGCTTATTATTTCTTTTAGCCCCCGTTTGGAAATTGATTCGAGAGGCCACCATAGTATGGTGTATTACTGCCGATATGGTATGTGGCCTTTGGAAGTTGACATACTCTGCCATTTATTCGGTTAAGCCCTCACAAAATTGTTTCTTTTTCTCTCCAAAATCCAACTTTTTGAAGATAGTGGCTTTGAGTTTTAGGTCCCAAAACTTGTCTACATATTTGTGGATGGATTCATAGGGAGAGAGCTTTAAGCTTCGCTATTCGGTGAGTACTTTGTCTTTGGCATCGGTGGCCAAAAACTGCTTCATAATGGAAGCTCTTAAAGCTTTCCATGTTTGTGGAGATTCACCGTTGGCTCGTAGGCTAGACCACCATTTCCTGGCGGACTTTTGAAAGTGCATAGCTACATGGCGTAGCTTAGAGGACTCCGTGAAGCCCTCATCTCCAAACGCCGCATTAAAATGTTGGATAAAGGCCAAGACTTTGTCTGTAGCACCAAAGGTGCCATCATAGGTAAGTAAGAGATGCTCTTCTATCCCTCTTTGAACTTTTTTAGCTTGGATGACCTCTTCCATGCGGCATAGGATTTCCTATGGTCTCTTCTTTTTGATGGTTCAAAGGTTGCACCATCACTTTCTTCAGAAGGTGAAGAATTTGAAGAAGGTGGAGAAGAGGGTGACGTCTTTCTCGCCTTTTTCTTGTCCTGATTTTTGTCGTCTTCACCATCATTTTCATAAGAGGAAGAGGATGAAGAAGATGGAGAAGAGGGTGTCCTCTTTCTCGCCTTTTTCTTCTCTTGCTTTTTATCATCCCTCTTTAAATTATGGTGTGGAGAAGAGTGTGATGGTCTTCTCCGCTTTGGTGGTGATGGAGAGCATTTAGCCCGCCGTCTTCATGGAGCCATCTCCGTCGAGGTGGCGGGAGACTCACTTCTTTCTCGTTCCTTCGGTGGTGGCTCTTGAGTTCTCCTTTGGGAAGGAGATGCATCATCAAGAAGTAAATTCTTGAGCCCTTCGTATGGATTCTCTTCTTCTTCCCGAATCGGAGAGAGACCTCTTTTGGGAGTCTCACAAGAAGGATACCTAGGTGTTCTCTCGTCATGGTGATGAGCTTGGAGAATCCTGTGAGCACGGAGCTGCCGTTGCACTTCACTTTGGAGAGATGGATTGCCCATGGCTTGTTGAAGCCTAGAAACAAGATAGTTAACAAGCATCGGAGCATCATTCGTAGCTTGCTCATTAGCAAAATCAAATTTATCAACATTAATTTCACTCTCTTTACTATTGTCAGCCATTCTAACAACTTTTAGGTGTAAACTTTTTAGGTGTACTTTGGCACTTCAAGCCCTAATTGCTACTCTGCTTTACCCCTTTAGAAAAGCACTCAAGCTACCGTACCCGTGGCTCGAATACCATTAATTGCAAGGAATAGAAGAGAGGGTCTTTCAACACCAAAATAGCACCGGCTCCTGTCAAGCTTCTAATAGCTCAAAAGTGGTTAAGCCGTAGGCAAGCCCCGTAGGACTCCACTATTAAGACCATAGCTCTTGACGGCGATGCCCCATTAACTGCACGAAGGCAGGCGCACTGCAAGGCTGAAAAATCCCTATTCTACTTACTCACAGGCCATTAATAATACCAACCATATATAGCTAGCTTGAGGACCTCCCTTCTTGAGCAAGAAAAGAGAAACCTTGTGCTCTGATACCAATGTAACATTTAATTGCCTAAAAACTTGTGTGTAGCGGAAATTAGCATGAACATAGTGGGAATTTTATTAGAATAGATTCCTAATGAGAAATTACAAGAGTGCTTGGGTGGAGAGAGCAACAAAAAGCATAACACCTAGTTAGATAGCATGAACAATACTTTCAAAAGAGAGAGAAATTAAGCTATTGACAACAATTGAGGACCGGATTTGCATGTAGCCGCCCCCCTCTCCAAAAGGCTTTGTATTATGGTTTCTCCCATCAAGAGAGAGACATTGTACAATACAATTCTTTGTGTTCCTTCAAGACTAGCTAGTGCAATGAAGATGAAAGCTTCATGCACTAAGCAAAACACTTAGCAAACACAACATCAATTATCCCGGTCTCAGACCCAAGACCTCACACACCTTCGAAGATGGTGAGAGTTAGCAGGGTATGAGAGTAGATTGACAGGAAGAAGGAGTATCTTACGAGAAAGATGTACATCTCCTCACATAATCACTCTTATTAGTATAGCTTAGCTTAGTAATTAGCATGGTAGAGGAGATGAGAATGCATTGAAGCTTGGCTCTTGGTTGGATTTGCATCCACATGCCAAGAGTGTGTCGATGTAGGCTTCTATCTCACAAGCTTGGAGTAGGTGATGAGCTCTCCATTAAAGCTTGGGAAGAGATAGTCTTTTTCTTGCTTCTCACATAGACTGTGTGAGAGTGTGTGTGTGATAATGCCTTGCAAAAATCAGCCCCCTCTCTCTCTTGGGCGAGCCCTCTTGCTAATTGCTCTTGCTATCCTCCCATTGGACCTCCCCAGGGCTAGCCAATGACTATTAAGAAACATAAGTGATAGCCTTTTGACATGTGTCCCCCTTTCCCCTTTTGTGAGACCTTTAGGTAATTTAATAATTCAACTAAACTCTCATTGGACCCCTTTGTCTCCTGGCCAATAGAAATCAGGCAAGCCATTGGATTGTTGAATGCTCATTGGACCCCTTGGGAGACTGTCCAATAGTCTTCTAGAGGACTTAATTCTCATCGGTTCTTTTACTAAGTGTTTTTTAAATTAATTAAACTAGATTTACTCTAGCCTAATTCTCATTGGTTCACCTTCAAGGCCATCCAATAGGAATTGAGTACACCTTGTGGGCATCTGGCCTAGGGAGCTGACATGTGTCCCTCATTCCCTTTGTGTAAAGGGAGCTTGTGTGTGTGTGTGTGTGTGGCTTTGTCTCTCATCCCCTACATTTTAGGCTTGCCCCCTCCCAAGTAGGGATTGCAAAGACTTTTTTGTACACACACAAAGAATCCAATTCCCTTAAGGTTGACCTTTGGACACAACCTTTGAATTTTGGAACCTTAGCATTTTGGAAGTATTAATGGGCTGAACCTTAGGTCTTTTTAGCCCATTGTTGCACATGGCTCTTTTGCAGATGGCCTCCCCTTTGGATCCCTATTTTCCGTCCTTTGGATCCCTATTGTGGCCGGTCTGCTGGCTTAACCAATATTCTAGTTTTTTCTCCCTTGGCACTTCCCCATATTAAATGATCAGTTTAACATGAGAAAATCATTTAGGAGAATTAGATATTGATTATTATGATAGATTGACAACCTCTTGTAGCCTCTATGCACTAGTCGAGTCAGCTTCGTCCCATGGTTTGACAAATTAATCTTGGTTCTCGCTAATACTGCAATAAGATAGGATGGTGAGGCTAGACATGCGTCCCATATTTGGTGCCACTGCCGAGGATCAAAGAGACCTAAACTAGGAAAAAACATGAGCGTCTTGTGTAGTTGTCCTTTAAATTACTTTAGGTTCGCCTAGAGTTCAAAACTTTCTTTTAGAAATCGTATAGCTTAAGATTGTCGTCTTTTGCTGTGTAGAGGTAGTTTGGAAGTAATCGTACTTGTTGAGTACCTTTAGGAGTGTAGGATTGTAGATTTAGATTAAGATTTGGAGAATGACTTGTAGACGAGACAAGTCTTAAGATCAAGACTCTGAAAAACTTAAAAAACACAAGAAAACGAGTGTTTATGGACACTTTCCACAACCCCATTGCATGAGAATCTAGGAGTAGGGTAAGTAGGATCCGAGGTGGATTTCAGAACATTGCTTTCTCTGAAAGAATCAAGTGTGAGTTGTTATTGGAAGTTGCAGAATTTCAGGTCTACGGCTAGAAATAGCTTGAAAAGACTCGAATCCACTCAATCCGGCTAGAGAGTAAGCCTAAGAGTTGTCCGAACCAGTGGGTAAGCTCAGAGACACTTTGAGGTAAAAATATCAAGAGTTGGCTAAAACTCAGATTATTTACTTTTTCTTGACGTTTTAGGTCAAATTAAGTTTTGACTTGATTCACAGGCTTAAAATACATCATGTAAAGACTGTCTTTGAGAAAATTGCAAAAAAGTGCTCATTTCAAGCCTAAAGTTTATAATCGCAATTATTAGCTTTCTGCTCTAAATTGGCCAAGGTTCCTACCATTGACTCATTGCATGTGTACAAACAACTTTTGTAAAGGCCCAAAAGATTTGGATCACTAGACTGTCAAAAAATTGGGTAAAAACTAAAGTTGTACTGACTTTTGATTCTTGAGTATAAATTTGGAAAAAATTTATCCAAACTTGTTGAAATTTGATTCATAGGCTTATGCTGATGTGATAAGCATGTGTATATCCTCAGTTGACCAAAGATTCGTAAAAATTTGTCAGAAGTAAATAATCGTAATTATTTACATCTACCCTATTTTTTAACTTTTTTGACCAAGTCTGCATACCACTAGCTTCACCATGATTGTAATAAGCCCACAATTGGTATTTGGACTTGGAACTGGTGAATGATGAAAATTGCAAATTAGTCTAGTCTGCGGATAGATAATTGATGACCATTTGACCAAAAATTGTCCAAACTTGATGAAAATTGGCTAGTGACCTTAACTTAAGGTGCTTAACAGATTTGTATCTAAGTTGGGACAAAAAATTGTAAAAATATAGCTGGAGTAAATAATCGCGATTATTTACATTTTCTTCAAAACTTGATGATTTTGCAAATTTGAGAATACCACAAGGTCAAGCACATCAAGTAGACCTCACAAATCAATTTTGGTGAAATGTGGATCCCAAAAGTGAGAGTTTGCAGACATCAAACAGTTGATACAATTGATCAGAATTGGTCCAAACTTGTTGAAATTTTCCCAGAGACTCTAACAAGCTGTATACTTGCCAAACCTATAAAAATAGTGTAAAAAATAGACAAAAGTAAATAATCGCGATTATTTACTTCTGCTACCCAAAGACATCATTTTTGAATTTTGAACTTATACAGTGATAAACCAACATAATATAAAGCCACATGGAAAATTTGGGTTCAATCGGATCAAAATTGTTACATGTACACTCAGTTTACAAGTTGCAGATTAGACCTTTGATTTTTGCTAAAGTTGAATCTGAAAGTCAAATTTTGACTCCCATAGCTCGATTTGAAGTGATATGCAGAGATCAATCATGAGAGTTCTCAAGAGCTCTACTGTATTTATAGAAGAATAGCTAACTTGATTAAATTTGTACAAGAATCAGGTCGCAGACGAGGAATCAGTGGCTTGAGAGAAAGTTGCAATTGAATCGAGTGAAAATTGACGACAAGTCTATCCAAAGGTGAGTACTCTATAGGGCTTCATACTAGGAACATACTCTCGGAGAAACCTCCAATAGAGTATCTACCGAAGAAATCATGAATCAAGGCAATTACTTGCACACAATTCCTGAAGAAGTCTCAGACACTTTTTCAAATTCAATATCTGAAATGTCTTCTTACTCGACTCACTTTGAAACCGGAACGACAATGCGCTATAAGCATATACTATCTTTTTACAAGACTAACCGTCATGGAGCCCAGGTTTACTTGGACCCTAACGAGGATTATGCTATTCGCATTGATGACCATGGTATCAAGTTCGAAGAATAGGTTAGGGCAAACAAACAAGGAAAAATGTATATGGATCGAAATGGAACTCAGCATTTACAGGTCGAAAACCCGGACGTGATAGACAAATGGGGGTTAGAAGTAAACACTATAATCCTAGATATGTCAGCAAAAGAACGACCACCAACTTTAGAATTCGAGGGATACGATCAAGTATACTTGAAGCCTTTGAAACAACTTAGTATAGATATTCCTAGGATCGGAGTCTATTGTTGGGAAGATAGAAACATAAAAGATCTTTTGTGGACTTCTCATGCCAAACCAGGACAATTAACTGCCATGAAAATCATCTATATCTTCAAGATCAAAGATAAGGGATCAACAGACCTACCTACCAACCTAACTGTTTAGGATGATTTTATAAAACAACAATTATTATGACTGGGATTGGAAAGAGACAGACAAACCAATTCCAATAGGGATTGGCTATTGATGAAGGAACAAGGACCAGAAACAATTCCAAGAGATGAACACCGTGTGAAGAGATCATGTGAAGAAACCAGAAACCACCTCATCACGAAGGAAACAAACGGTACACTCAGGAAAAGACATGGAGTGACTATTTCAACATACAGTTTGAAAAGGACTGACAAAAATCAAAGACTAACAGAAAAAGATCGGAGTTGAGCCAAAGCAGACTAAAAATAAACTGATTGCAAAAATGGGTCAGATTAAACAATGGATGCAGGGTTGAATGACATTAGACAAGAAAAGCTTTAACAAGTGTTAAGACACAAAGCGTCATATCGATTTATGGATACACATTAGAAGGATTTGTAGTTGACATAATGTTCAAAACAGGGACCAAAACATATATAAAGATTGTAAATTATAAATTTGAAAACATTAGTAAAGATTTGTACTTGAAAAAACGGGATTAAACAGAATATATAGCTCAATCTATAAGACTTTAAATAGAAATTTGTAGAGTCTTTTAGGGATTAACTTAACTAAAGACACATTGCAGTTGTCAAGAGATGAGATAATAAAACATACTATTTGTAAGCGAGAGTGTCTGAGTGTGTTGTTAGAATATAGGAGAATAGCGAGAATCTAACGATGATAATGTTAGTAGGATAACCAAGAAGATGAAACAACAAGGATAACCAAAAGGAGAACAGATTAAACCAAGGAAGAAGATATGCTAAAGGAGAAAGACATAGAAAAATAAAGACATGATGAACAAAACCAAAGCAATATGAGAGAAATGAGACAAAGGGATAACTCCACAGGGACAACCAATTAGGCCACAACAATGGTTGCACAAATCAAGGGTAAATGGACCAACCATGAGACCCACGAGTGCTACTTCAGACCAAAGTATGATGGGCATGTTCAGTACGTGCCCATGAGGCCACAAGGACAACCCATGTACATATATCAGCCTAATATGGCCCAAGCTCAAAGACCACCAATGCGTATGGAAAGACCTCAACTTGTGTTGGGACAACAACCTCCATATCCAGGACATAGTGCAGTGTCTGTAAAGTACATGCACTCTGAAGGAGTCATCGATGAACAAGCATTAGTGCCTGTTACACCCTATGCAGAGCCTAGTCCATCTACAGTAATGGTAGAAGGAGATTGGTATAGTCCACATCCACCACCAATGGAAGAAATCATGAATTATGCTCCACCAGAGCTTGCACCAATGTATTATGTATCTAATCAAGGTGTCAGATCTCCCATGGGAGGACCCATGATGAAGCCTAGAACAGGAAACTATCATAACTGTGGTGATGATGACCATTGGAAGAACAAATGCCCAGAGCCTGACAAAAACCTCAAACCAATTGAAGCCTATTGCGTACAATGTTGCAAAAAGGACGGACACTTTCTGGAAGATTGTCCTAAGAATCCTTTGAACAAGGGAAAAATTGTCGTAAACGTAGTCCAAGTGATGCGTAGTAGCTCATCAGAGAGTGGACCGATTGTTCCAATCAAGGTAATCACTAGAGCCCAGGAAAAGAAAAGGACTTACTTCGGTTTTGTGCCTTCTTACCCTTCTTCTCTTTAAACTGTTGTCTCCCTCGAACGACCAAAGCACTATTGCCTTTGCCTTTGTCAATGTTCTTCCTGTTCACTTCCTCTGTGAGCAAGCTGCCTTCTACATTGGCACTTGTAAGACCTTCTGGCGCGACAGAATTACTTAACGCTGTACGAAAAGTATCCCAACTGTCTGGCAAAGTGATTAAGAGAAACATAGCCTTCACCGAATCTGGAAAGACTATCTCCTGTGCTGTTAACTGGCTGAAAATTGAGTGAAATTCATTCAGATGATTTGACATGGCTGTCCCTTCCTTCATCTTCAAATCCACCAATTTCTTGAGCCAGTAAATCTGAGAAGCAGCACTTTGTTTCTTGTACATATCACATAGCTTTTGCCATACGCCATACGCTGTAGTCTCTTCTGCTACATTGAAGTAAACATTTTCTGCCAGTGTCAGCATGATTGTGGAACAAGCTAACTCGTCAAGCTCTTCCCACTCATCTTCAACCATAAATTCTGGTCTCTCCCCTTTGAGCTTCAGTGGCTTCACTTGTTTTTTCTGCACCAAAACCTGCCAAATCTGCTTCTTCCAGAATGGAAAGTTTGTGCCATCCAGCTTCTTTATGTTGTAAAGAGTCTCACTTTGAGAAGATGCCATATCTGCCAAACTGCTTACTCCTGAGAAAAATCCGACAGAGTTTCCCCTGTAAACTGGCGTCTGTACACAGTAAACAAGCTGTAATCAACAAGCTGAACACCTCTCCTCAGGAACTGTCAGTATTTTGAAAATTTTTGACAGAGTCTCCCCTGTAAACTGAGCTCTGGGAACCAAAAGATAGCTCAAAAAACAATCATAAATAGCTAACCAGTGACAAATCCTGTAAGCATACACTGTCTCCTCTCTGGGCGATGACAGAACCTGTATCTGTCTCAAGACTGAACCCTGAGCAATGCCTCAACGGCCTGACGCATAAGATGCAATCCAGTGTCTACACAAAGTCATACATCCTAAGGGATAAAAGTCGCCGAAGAGGATGCGTGTAGAGGGAAACTCCAGCAACCTAATCCACCTCACACTGGGTAACCCAGCCCCTAGTGCTTGGCTTCAAAAAACCTCACACACGACCCTCTCAGATGGCTCAGCAAACTGCGCAGAACTAGCATACATCCTATAATAGACCAATCACTGTCCTATGACCGTTGCGGCGGTCTGTCTGCTAGTGTGACTCATAACTAGCAGACCCACAATCACAGTACATCAATCTGCAATACATGCCAGTGGTGTCAAGCCGTCTTATGGCCACACCTCCCCTGGAACCTGGCAAGCACAAGAAGTAGCAATGCAGACTGCAATATATATATCTGATGATATATATGTGTACCTGGTCTATAGATGATGCTCTGAAGACGAATAAGTGATGTATGTCGATGTCGATATTGATGTCGACCTGCTCCTGCTTGCCAATCTACACAAGACGGATTTCTTTGCGGCTGAAATCTATCTTCTACTGTAGTGCTCAGAACGAAATTCTGAGGGCATAAACGGCTTCGAAAGGGGGGTAAAACCGCAGGTCACCTGATGAAAACGCTCCCGGAACGCCGAGTGTGAATTTTCGAACTCCGGATCTAGAATCTGCCGAAAAAGTGCGCGCGCGCGCGATTGCGTAAATCCGCACTAAACCAAGGCTCTGATACCAATTGAAGTCGCGGAGCGGAGCGTGGGTCGACTCTCTCACACACACACACACACAGTGAGCTTACACAGTACAGTATGCAGAGAACTGTTAGAAGGGTTATATCCCAAATCCTTAGTATTCACAAAGTATAAGTTAGTATATACAAAGAGTTAGAGGTAAGTGAGTTAGGCGGGCGGCCGGCCATATCCGCATAAGAGGCCACTTGGGCTTTAATCCCAACAATTATAATAAAAAATTTGCTAGGAAGATCAAAGAAGAGATTGAAAAACTAAAGGAAGCTGAATTCATTTACGAAATTGAACACACAGATTGGGTGTCTCCCATTGTGGTAGTACCTAAGAAGAATGGAAAATTACGAGTGTGTGTTAATCTCAAAAAGGTGAATACAGAGACCACCATTGGAGACAAATTTTCTCTTCCGATAAATGACCATGTTTTAGAACGAGTTGTAGAAAAAGAAGCTTATAGCTTCTTAGACAGCTTTTCGGGATACAATCAACTTTTGGTTGACCCAAAAGACAAGCATAAAACTGCTTTTGCAATAGAATGGGGTATATTTGCCTATCCGGTTATGCCGTTCGGGTTAGCTAATGCTCCATCCACGTTTCAGAGGTTGATGAGCCATGATTTCAAAGAGTATCTTCGGAAATTCTAGGAAGTATATATGGATGATCTATGCGTACATTCGTCAATTCGGGATGATCATTTTTAACACCTCAAAAAGGTATTCGAGAAATGTAGACTTTATAGGATTTTCTTAAATCTTGAAAAGTGCACATTCATGGGAAGACAAGGAAAAATTCTTGGACATATAGTGTCTAAAAATGGCATAGCTACTGATATTGAGAAGATTCATGTCATTGCTGAATTGCCCAGACCAACAACAGTCAAGGGGGTACAAGCCTTCATGGGACATTGTGGATATTACCGACGGTTCATCTACATGTATGCTATAATTGCAATACCCATGTTTAGCTTGATTATGCACTTTGAATGGACCGAGACATGTGAAGAATACTTCATGAAGCTTAAGCAAGCTCTCACCTCAGCTCCAATATTGAAAGCACCAGATTGGGATAAGGTATTCCACGTACATGTAGATGATTCTAATTTTGCTATTGGTTGTATACTAGCTCAACCAAGAGACGGGAAAATTGACTTTCCTATTTCTTATGCTAGCCAACAATTGAACATGGCAGAAAATAATTACACCACCACCGAAAGAGAAGGAATAGGAATGATCTATGCCGTTAAAAAGTATAGACATTACCTATTAGCCAACAAGTTTGCGTTCTTTGTGGACCACCAACCTTTGTTGTATTTGGTCAACAAACCGTGCAACACAGGGAGAATAGTGAGATGGTTCATCATTCTTCTCAAATTTGATTTCACTGTGGTTGTAAAAAAAGGCACTACACATCAACGAGCAGATCATTCGTCAAGGATTATTTCAGGGGAATCACCTAAAGGGGTAGACGATGATCTACCAGATGCCTATTTGTTCTCCGTGGAAATGATACCTAGATGGTCGGAAAACATTGTGTCATTGATGACAATAGCTCAAGTGGATTCACAAATACCACTTTCTATCACAATCGGTTTAATAGAGCAATCGGCTATGTATCAATTACTAGCTAGAAGGCTATACAAAAGAAATCAGGACTGGATATTGCTTGTATGCATTAACCCGGAAGAAAAAGAACAATACCTAAGTCAAGCATATGTTACCATAGTAGGACTTCACTTTGCGGAAGACCAAACTATGCAACGAACCTTGAGACGTAGTATTTTGGCCGACTATGAGGAGAGATGTTAGATCTTTTGTAAAAGATTGCCCTCAATGTCAAAAACAAACACCCATTCCTCATCTAACATTGTTTCAAATGTCACCTGTTCCGAAGTGGAGTAATTATTTGGTTACTTACTTATTGAGCCGAACATTGCCTGAGGATATGAGTAAACGCCATCAAAGAGCAATTGAAATGGAAGAAAGGGACTATGCTCTTATTGGAAACCAATTGTATTAGAGAGGTAAAGATCAACATTTGCGTCTTTGTGCAAATGAAAATGAGTATATTTCCGATTATAGAACAAGCACATGCTGGATTAGCTGGAGGTCACTTTTCTGATGCAGACAACGTTTATTCTCTTCCCAACCAATCAACGGATGTGCCGACGGAGTCACTTGTCACACTGGGATGCTTTCAATGTTTCCCCAACTTAGTTGGCCGTTTACCTTAGCAGCACACTTTTTCCAAATCTGTATCGGCCTCCCATGCCCGCCCAACTTTAACCCCAACACTAATCCTGCCGTTTGATTGGACGTGTAGCAAATTTTCTAATTTCTCGCACGTGCTCAGTGTGACAGCATTTGTGCTAGCTATTGTAATCCGAACTCTTCTCATGCAAGGGCATGTTGATCATGGTCATCCAACTCATGATTGACACACGGCCTAGTGTGATAGGAGCCTAATTATGTGTGTATATAGACAATACAATTCTATATCAAAACAATACAATTGCACAATTAATTGAGACCTACTTTCGATAAATCTTCCCCCTCCCCCTTACCTTCAGCAGGCCATCGTGACTCCTCACCTTGTTCTTTTAGCGTTTTCTTCTCTTTAAAGTGTCCTCTCTCTCTCTCTCTCTCTCTCTCTCTCTCTCTCTCTCTCTCTCTCTCTCTCTCTCTCTCTCTCTTCCGTCCTTCCCAACTAATACTGTTGCAAATCTACATGCTTCATCATTGTCTGTTGTTACATGATATAGACTAGTGCATCGTTTTTGTTGGTGTTGAAGGAATCTTTAAATTAGGAATACTATATATATATATATATATATATATATATACATTATATATAATATAAATGGCTCCAAAAAAAACTTTTCTTTGTGGTGGTGTATGGGTGAAATTCGTTTCATCGTGCATAAATTTGTAGATTCTTGTAACCTTGTTCCTATGTAAGTTTGTAAGAGCACTTTCACACGCAAGGTGAGATAGCGTAAGCTGACATCTCACTATTTTGGCTGCCGCTCTTCAAAAGGCTACTTCAAAGAGCCAACTTTGCCAATTTTGGTTGAGTTGGTTGAATTCTACCTACTCTTACTCCTTCGGAAGCACTCTCTCTCACCCTTCAAGTGCAAGACGACACAGTTCCTTATGACATCATAAACCCTGCCTCTGTTTCATGCGAAACCTACCTAATATGATAGCAAGAGCATAAAAGTTTCCTCTCACACTTTTGAGGACACATAGTCATACCATTGAGAGAAAATGGCGCACGTGAAGCACACCCGACGATCTTCTACTTGTAGCTTTAAGCGAGTTTTCAAAACATAAAAATGTGTACGATGTCAATTCAATATGCTAAGGATGCAAATGCAAGCAATTTTAAATGTGTTTAGCTATTCTATTACCAATATACAACAATACTTAGAAAATAATCTTGAAAGTTATTAGGAGCTTACTACAATGAGTAGGAAATGAGAAACTCTAAGCGCTTATGGCAAAAACGGCACTGCAACGGGATGTTGAGTTGCAAGGTTGCTTAGATCTGGAGGCCACTTGGAATTCGGTTGAAAGGGTGCTCAGTTGTTTGGGTAATTGAGAGCGCATGTTGCTTGAAGGCAGGTGCTTTGAGAGGAAGTGTGAAGATATGGGGGCCTTCACTCGTATGTTGTTGCCCTATGGCCCGCTACAATTGTGAGCTTGACGGGGTAGAGCTCATGACCCACAAGAACAGGGGAGGTTGAAGCGCGCTTATTATCTTGTATTAGTAAAACGGCACCACCGTCGGCGACGACACGGCCCCTCTTACCCTCAAGCCCTTGCTCTTGACAAATTTCATAAAAGCAGATCAAGAAAAGTACTCTCTCTCTCTCTCCTTTTGGTCTCACAAGTCATAATGGCCAAACATTTTATTTCATTTGTTTCAAAACCACCCCCCCCCCCCCTCTTTTCCTCTTGCTCTTGAGAGGCATTTTGATGAATTTTTGAGTTTCAAAGCGATGTGATCATAAGGTGAGGTGCACTTTTTGGCATGCCCAAAGGGCAAAGGCTATAGTGATGCCTTCCTCTCTTTTTGTTGACTAAAATTGACAGTAAAAAATGCTCATTGGTTGAAATATTTGTGGACACTCATTTAAGTGACTAGTGTGTAAATCTAATGATGGACGTGTCTTGGTACTAGCTAAAACTAATTTGAGGGTTTATGAAAAACAAAACATTTCTATTGGTGGATTATAAAGAACGTAATCTCATGATGAAGCTATATATATATATATATACACACACACACATATATATATTAAGGTTCAGAGTAAGTGAGATGGTATTTATAACAGTGAGTGGGACTGGTGGAATATGATAGCGATCACGTCAAGCACGCATTACAATGCATACAAGTCGAAAGAACAACGATTTTTAATTAGAGTTTAATCTTTTCAATTTCTCATGAGCAAAGCCTGCAAAAGGGACATAACGGGAGGTGTCGCTCAGTGCACATGGATTTGTGAAGCTCGTTTCATCTACATGAAGGTAGATGCAGTGACCATCTCACTTCTTGCAACCGCAAGTGTTGATAAGGCGGAAGCTGAGGGGGAACTGTCACGCTGTTGACAAGGGCAAAGTTGAGGTAGGATAGTGGGAACCCCAGGTTCTTCAATGCAAGGGTAGAAGCCTTTAAGGGTGAAGTTGTCCTTACAGTGGCTCACATGGTAGAGAGCTCTCGAGGGCAAACAAATTGGGGGATGATTTGGCACATAGACCGCATGGTGGAGTAGGCTGACTCTCTAGAGTTCAATATTGAGTATGGATAAGGCAGTTGATGACGACTCAGGCGGATGCATGAGGTGTAAATGCAGAATGTTTGATGCTAGTCAATGGCAAAGCTGTCTACTTTAGACGGTGCTCACGCAAGGCTGGCCATGGGGAACGATAGTGCTGTTGGGGTGGAGGGTGCACCTGGGCAAGTGCGGGCGACATATTGTGCACCAATTCATGCGCCCAAAATTTCCAAACCAGTAGCTCACTGAGGGGTACTCTACATCACCAGCCTTGCTCTCCCTTGTCTGATATTCTCACCTTCATCGTGTCCAACACAACTTGAAGACTGTGTGTGTGTGCACAAGAAACTTCGCAATCTTCCACTCATCCTCTCAATCTTTATGAGGGAGACAAGTGTAGAATATGGAAACAAGTGTAGCCCCATTGACTGCTCTGAAGTGAGGTTGACGCTCACCGTCTCTCTACAATGGGAGGCCTGGAAATGCATATCTTGATAGTTTAATTGATTTCAAATAGTTTGTTAACGTCCCAGGGTCTTCACTAAGGATTATCGTATGGTGTCACATGAGTGTACAATAGGGGGGTTTATGAGACCAAAAAGGTAGATTTTTACAAAGGAGGGTACCGTATATAGGGGGTAAAATGGTAGTTTTCATGCACGCACATGACATCTTCCTAGTACTACTAGTGAATCCCCCGGGTTAATGTGATCTAATTTCTATGTGTAACATTGTATTTCTGAGTTGTAGAGATTCATTTGTCATATAGTTGTAAATGTTTTGAAGAGTCATTTCTTCATTGTCATAATCTACCAAAATTCCGACATATTTTATTCATGTGGGTGCTTCATTTGCAGCATACTTGGAAACAGCAAGGGTGGGAATGTTACACGGCTAGAAAGAGAGTAAAAACTTTGTAATGCTAAGCTCTACTAAATGTTTATCAGGGACACTTCACAAAGTCTTATGGTCTGCTTAATGAAGAAGACTATTTTTCTCAAACATGTGCAAGCTAGATTTTAATATGCACTAGTATAGCCGGCGGGCTTCGCCTGCCTCTCCGCCTCTCTCTCTCTCTCTCTCTCTCTCTCTCTCTCTCTCTCTCTCTCTCTCTCTCTCTCTCTCTCTCTCTCTCTCTCTCTCTCTCTCTCTCTCTCTATGCTCCCGGAGCTGTAGGCCACACCCTACGCTTGAAGGATGTTCTGACGCGTGGCAGGGAGGGGGAGCCGGAATTACCTCCCCCTTTATCCTTAGTATAGATTACACCTCTCCTTTTATATCATCTATTTCCTCACTCATCTTCCTCATGTTTCATACATATGTCTAATCTTTACATTGGTGCAAATGTATTTCTGTGATAATCCATGCTTTTGTGAGCTTCCATGTGTGGCGATTTTACTTGATCATCACAGTTAACTATTGGCATCGTCTTGCTTGGCATAACTTGCAATGTCTTTTGCATCTATGCCAAATATGATGTATTTCGAAATATAACTTTTTGGGATGTAGTCTCATAGACGACACCTAAATAGGTTTTTCCACTATGGGAAGGGCCGGGGAGCTATGGATTGTTTTCACTCCATCCAAAGCGACGGTCTGTCTCCCAATGCAATTTTTACTTATGCTTGCAATTTGAAGGCATGAGAAAACACTGAAGAAGTTGACAAAGCTTTTTCAGCGGCCATGTGTGATGCACTTGTTGGAGCTTCCAATGAATGATCTTATATCTTGAGCTACACCTATTGTAGGTCATGCCCAACATAGCATGGCAAAGAAGATTGATCTAGGGTGGACTTTGGATGCATAATGAGATTCTTTCCACTTAGGCTTGTACCTTGAAGGCGTGAGACTCTATGCAATAAGTTTTTTTTTTTTTTTTTTTGCAAAACTCACAATTATGAGTGAATTATATTGAATAGACCAAAAAAATTACAAGGTCTTGTCATGCTCTTGTTGAGCCATGACATCATCCAGGGACTATATTTACATCGGCTATCTGGGCAGCCAAGCAATAAGTTTTTTCTTGACTGCTTCTAGGGAATACGGGGTTAGGGATTCTCTTCAAATATCATCATGTATGCTTATGTTTTGTAGTCATGGAGCATTATGCAAGATGTTGAAAAATTATGTCTTGCTTGGCGGGGGCTTTGGCTGACATATGTGTCAAGAAAAACAAACTAAAAAACACATCCTTGGCCCCAAAGTTCAAGACTGTGAGCCAAATCTCACTCTATGGAAAAGGTGGACAAAAATGGCTCTCTTCCATTGTATTATTATATTTGATCAATAGATTATCCAAAGCTACTCCAAGTTTATGATGGTTAGGATATCCATACATGGATGGTCGATATCTCTTTCCTCTCCCTCTTTGATTAAAAAGCACTATCTCTTTCCTCTCCCTCTTTTATTAAAAAGCACTCCCTTTGAGAGTGGAGTGGGACAAACAAAAAAAAATTGGGGTGATAGGGTAAAACCCCCAACTTAAGGCCACCTAAGAGAGGATGCGTCATTCACAGATGATGCTGCATTGTTTTTGCCTTGGAGAGGCGTGTTTGAAAGTGGAGCGTAATGTGAACCACTCATGGGCATGAAAGTAGCCGTTGCGCCACGGAGGTTTGAACTCCTCATCGAATGGCCAAGATGCATAGAGTGTTGCTTAAATCACCCAGCACTGGCAACTACATTTTGGCATCTTATGACTTACTTTTCTCCTATTCACAACTTTCCATGAAGGATTTACACACCATTCAAATTTAAAAATATAACACACAAATGCCAAAAGTTTTAAAACGGACGATTATTGTACTAAGCATGGAAAAAGATGGTACTAAGCAATGGTTTACCCTTCTCCTCGGGCTGCAAGATAATGGACATTGGGTTGCGAGATATGCCAGTGAGCGACCTACGGGTGCCTTAGGGAGCCAACTTTGCCTTGTAAAGTATGTGCTTTCTCTCAAAAATTGAATTTCATACTTGTAAATCAGAGAAACAAAGTAATAGAGCTTCGTCACATTATCAACATGAACAGACATATGTTGCAAAATCTAAAAATATTAGACTCCTAAGTTGCTTATACAATTGAAAACTATCTTATGTTGCGAACTTCCCCATATTTTTGTAGACAATGGCTTTGAGATGTAAATCCCAAAACTTGTCTACATATTTGTGAATAGATTCATAGGGAGAGAGATTCAAGCTTTGCCATTTGGTGAGTACTTTGTCTTTGGCATCACTAGCCAAAAACTGCTTCATGATGGAAGCTCATAAAGCTTTCCATGTTCGTGGAGCTTCAACATTTGCGCATAAGCTAGACCACCATTACCTGACGGAATTTTGAAAATGCATAGCTACATGACGTAGCTTAGAGGACTCTATGAATCCCTCATCTCCAAACATCGCATTGAATTGTTGGATAAAGGCCAAGACTTTGTCCGTAGCACCAAAGGTTCCATCGTAGGTAAGGAAAGGGATGTTCTTTCCTCCCTCTTTGAACTTTTTGAGGTTGGAAGACCTTTTTCAGGCGGCATAGGATTTCCTATGGCCTCTTCTCTTGGGCGGTTCAAGAGCTGCACCATCACTTTCTTCAGAAGAGGAAGAGGATGAGGAGGATGGAGAAGAGGGTGACCTCTTGCTCGCCTTTTTCTTCCCTTGTTCCTCCTCTTCTGCACCATTACTTTCTTTAGAAGAGGAAGAGGATGAGGAAGATGGAGAAGAGGGTGACCTCTTTCTCACCTTTTCCTTCTCGTGTTTCCTCTCTTCCCTCTTTGAATTATGGTGAAGAGGAGTATGTGATGGTCTTCTCTGTTTAGGGGGTGTTGGAGAGCATTTTACTCCCCGTCTTTGTGGAGCCATCTCCGCTGAGGTGGCAGGAGATACACTTCTTTGTCGTTCTTTTGTGGGGGCTCTACCGTTGAAACTTGGGTTCTCCTTTGAGAGGGAGATGCCTCATCGAGTAGTAAGTTTTTGATCCCTTTGTATGGATCCTCCTATTCTTCCCTTATCGGAGAGCGTCCTCTTTTGGAAGTCTGACCAGATTTTTCCCAGGTACTCTCTCTTCTTGGTGGGGAGTTTGGAGAATACCATGGGTGCGCAATTGCTGTAGCACTTCACATTGGAGGGATGGATTGCCCAGTGCTTGTTGAAGCCTAGAAACAAGATATTTTACAAGCATAGGGGCATCATTAATTGCTCTATCATTAGAAAAATCAAAGCTATCACTAGAAAATTTTAGATGTAAATTTTTACTTGTACTTTGGCACTTCAAGCCCTAGTTGCTACTCCTCTTTACCTTCAAAGATAAGCACTCAAACATCTATACCCGTGGCGATATCCCCGTTAATTGCATAAAGCAGGCATGCTTCAAGGATGAAAAATACCTATTCTACTTACTCTTATGCAATTAATAAAACCAACCATTTGTAGCAAGCTTCATGACCTCTCTTCTTGAGCAAGAAAAGAGAAACCAATAGCTCTGATACTAATGTATCATTTAATGCACTAGTAACTTGTGTGTAGCAGAAAATGATAACATAGTGAGCATTTCATTAAAAACAAGTTCCTAATGAGCATAGATAGAGTACTTGGTTGGAGAAAGCAACATCACAATTACACCTAGCTAGTTTAGCAATTTTAGATGTAAATTTTTACTTGTAATTTGGCACTTCAAGCCCTAGTTGCTACTCCTCTTTACCTTCAAAGATAAGCACTCAAACATCTATACCCGTGGCTCGAATATTATTAATTGCAAGGAATAGAAGAGAGCGTCTCACAGAGCGGAGACAGCACCGGTTCTTGTCAAGCTTCTAATAGCTCATTAATGGTTAAGCCGTAGGCAAGCCCCATAGGACTCTATTATTAGGACCATAGCTCTTGACGATATTCCCGTTAACTGCATAAAGCAGGCATGCTTCAAGGATAAAAAATCCCTATTCTACTTACTCTTATGCAATTAATAAAACCAACCATTTGTAGCAAGCTTCATGACCTCTCTTCTTGAGCAAGAAAAGAGAAACCAATAGCTCTGATACTAGTGTAGCATTTAATGCTCTAGTAACTTGTGTGTAGCAGAAAATGATAACATAGTGAGCATTTCATTAAAAACAAGTTCCTAATGAGCATAGATAGAGTACTTGGTTGGAGAAAGCAACATCACAATTACACCTAGCTAGTTTGGCATAGACAATACTTGAAAAGAGACAGAAAAAGAACAATTGACAACAATTCCGGACTGGATATACAATACCATATGACAATTTGGGTGACATAACGGAGGTCAACCCTACAAAATAAATTTTACCGTGAGGAGTAAAATTATTTTTCCAAAAACATCAAACGCATTAATTTGGATATAGCCATCACCGGTTCATCATCTCCAAAGGCTGTCCAAATTCTTAAATTGTATTTCCATCATCTTTTGGGGACACGGTGTCATGCTGTGACACGTACATAGTGGGAACGCATGCTACAAGATTTATCTTGTAACTTTTTAGATACATAGTTATATTTCCTATAATATACATATACATATTTAAGTATAATAATATGCTTTCTATCTCATTCTATTATTTATCTTAGGGGTAATCTATTCTTACTTTACCATCTGAAAATACTATGGAGAAAGCGTTAATAGCTCCGCCTCTTTAACTTGGGGCAAAAAGCATTGATTCTTTTTTTCTACTATCTCATTATCATCTCACACCCTATCTAGATCCTATATCTAGGGTAAACTCCAATATATATATATATTCTATGTATTTTTTACATTTTTCTTATATTTCTTTTTAAATAGCTACTAGGAGGGAATCAAATCCTAGTGGGACACTAGGTGGCATGATTTCAAAGATATACTTATTTTAATGCATTATTGCAAGCATGATTACAAAAATTTGTCAAGGAGCAATGTCATGCTTTCATATGGCATTATGTGTCCTTTGGAATCAAATGAAAGTTTAAGCTAAGGGGACCACAGGAAGACTTTTGCTGCCAGAAATGGACCCTATTTTGATGATTTTTTAACACAAGGTTCCAATCCGAATTGGAGAACAAGTTTTAAATGAAAATCGTAGCTAATGAGCTGAATTTTTTGCCTATATTTTTACTTTTGTATTTGAAGCCACGATTGAGGAGATATGATGAAAATACTGGACCCCAGTCTGCCCACATCATGCAGGGACAACTCATTTCCAACTTTTTCAATTTCTGTTCACACTGGCTCTTCTCTTCTTGTGTAAACCCTTGGGGGTTCTCTTCACCTATAAAAGGGGACCTCTTCTTCCTTGAAAAGAACTCAAGCATTCAAGCCATTGATGAGAGGAATTCATGAGGGAGGGAGTAGTAATGCCAAATTGTACTTAGTCATTAACATAAGCCTAAGCTTACACTTTCTTCTAGAAGAAGACTAGCCATTCTTGCAACAAGCTAACCTTGGAAGATCAACTCTAATCAAAGAAGGTCTTGCACTTGGTGTATCAATCAAAGTGGAATTATCCACTCTTCTTCTCTCTCCATCAATAATGGTGCCGAAGGGTTTGTCAAGTAAGATGTGTTTTACATTGATGTTTTCTTGATTTCTTGTTGTTTTTTTTTTCATCTCTAATCCAGCATATATATATATATCTAATCTCATCTCCTTAACCAAACCTATCTCTCTCACTCTTAGTAATTCATCCTCTCTACAAATTTTAGGTTCTCCTTGCTACAGGTACATCTCTCCCCGTAGTATCATTATTGCCTACGGGCAAGAATAGGGCTTGAGAGGGAAACTTCTCATCTCTTCACTTCTCTCATATCTACATTTCTCACATACTATCCTAGATAAATAACCCACATGATGATCATTTCTATCGCTTTTACTCTGTACGATCTATTAGAATTAACGTATGGATTAGCCGTAAAATACACTTTCAACAACGTATAGTGTTTCTCTTTGGCCCAAAAAGGCTCAATGAAATACTTCTATCACCGGATCCCATTATACTACCTCTCATAGACTATAACTTTTCTTTTGACGTAAGCGTAGTTATCTTGCTATGAACCAAGAGGATTTGTACACACAGTTAATCCCAATCACCAGACAAAATATATATATTATGGTAAGCACAAAACTACAATTCCAAAGAGAAATTCGTAGCCTATTTGGTCAGCCAAGATTGAATGCCATTAACTCATCTATTAACCCTTTCATATCACCCATGATACGATATGACCATAGCCTTGATGTTTTCATCTTTGTGTTGTTTTGACATTCTCTTTTGTGTTCTTTCTTTGTGTGTGTGAGTGCAAGAGAGAAAGAGTGGGGCTTCTTTGATTGCACTTCTTTCCAAACCCTAGTCTTCATGGCATCTATGGTTTAACTCCTTCATATAGTTTTTGTTGAATTCTCTCACAAAATCTCACAGCCATAAGCCCGGTGCTTTCGTGGCAAGACCACAAATTTCTCGACAACGGGAGATTGGACGTCACGAACTCGACCGACTCGCAGACCAACCGTCTAGCCGCTCACCTTTTTGGCAATTTCCTCGCACATCGCCATTTTGGACCGGACGCCAACACAATTTAAGCTAAGTACATTTTATTTTTGGCATTTCTTTTACTCTTGCTCACTTATTTTGCATACTGCTCTGTAAAAATCTCCATATAGCCAAATTTTTGTAAACACACATATATATAATAATAATAAAAAAAAAGCAAAGCAAGCAATCATGACACACCTTCCACAAGAACCCGCAATTGCTGTGAACAGCTTGCCAATTTGCAACAATCCCTCACATATGAACGAACGCATGAGAAGGCAAGAGCTTAAAGATAAATTAGTGCATTTTGCACACATTAAATATGCACCAGTACCCAAGCAAAACAAAATTAGCAGAAAAGCCTTCACTTTCAAGGATTTTGATGGCACTCAAGATGCTAACACGGTTCTAGCATGGTTTAGTCAATTAGATGACTATTTTCATGATGAAGACTTTCCCAAATGTGAAATGGTAAAATGTGCATCAAATCATGTCATAAGTAGCGCTGCACTGTGGTGGAACACCACCAAACAACACGGGAAAAGACCACGTACCTGGCATGCATTCAAAAAGTTGTTTTTACCTCAATTTTTTCCCACATAGTATAAAGCTAAAGCACGAAGCCAGTGGGATCTAGTTTGACGGTGTTAAAATGAAGATGTCCAAGGCTATACTAATCATTTTTGGAACTGTTTAATTCAATTGCAAGCTATTGAACATCTCAGTCGCACGAAATTAGACGTACATATATCTCTAGCTTAGCACAAACACAAATTGTTGGTGAAGTAGCTATGTTTGAACCAGATTCACTGTAAAAGGCTATTAATTTGGCCCTTAATGCGGAGAAGAAGAAATGTGGACAACTCTCTCACTCCAAACAAACTGCTAACACTAACCATAACAAGAGAGCTCTTTCTCTCCTAACCTTGACAAGAACAAACATCAAAGCCGTACCTTTTTCAAGAGATATAGATTTGACAATTCTGCTATAACTTCCCAACCTTATAGAAACAACAACAACAACACGCGGCAATGAGGCAACCAAAATTATTTCAACAAACCTCCTGTTAAAAACTTTAATTATAATAAAAAGGTGAAGTGTTTCAAATGTTTTCAATAAGGTCACTATGTAGATAAGTGCCCAAAAAGTCCTGCTAAGAGCAATGGTCAATCCAATGGAGTCAACCAAAATCCAAGCCAAAAACCCTTCAACAAAAATCACCCCAATGCTGCTACTGTTAACCTCATTGAAGATGCTAATCTTGACGACAATTATGGTGAGGGATATGGTCCTAGGATGATCACAATGACAACCCGTCTTCAGGTACTTCTATAACTCCTCACACTTTGTTTAAAGTGCAATGCACAATCAAGGGTGAAAGTGTCACCATTCTTTTAGATAATGGCAGTAGCCATGATTTTATATTTACACGATTGACACAACAACTATCTCTCTTTGAAATTTCTTCACAAGGTCAAAACAATTTTTAATAATCAACATTTTAATTGCGAAAACCAAGTAACTGTTGAAGGTTGCATTGGTGAATTTACACAAGCACGTACATTTTTGGTATTGCATGGTCTTCACATGATATTGGGAATTCCATTTTATGAATATGATCCGTTGATTAATTATAAAACACATACTATGTCTCTCACTCATAATAATAAAAAATTATCCATCCAAGCAACACTAACACACCAAAAATTTCCACTCCTTTCTCACACTCAAGCCAAAAGAGCCATTCAAAAACAAGGGAAAACATATCTAGGGTTGGTAAATCAAATTACCAATGAAACCAAAACCTCACATAACTCTTCACATGATGATTTTCTCTCACAATTTTAGAATTGTTTCATGCATGATCTACCACTTGGAATACGACCTTCATGCCCAGAAGACCACAAAATAGATACTATATCGGGTAGTGAATCTCCTTGTAGAGTACCTTATCGTGTAATTCCAGCTGCACATAGGACGATACAAACTCAAATCACTGACTTGTTTGATTGAGGAATTATAAGACCTAGTAGTTCACCATATGGAGCTCCAATACTTCTTGTTAAGAAGAAAAATGGTACTTTTCCTATGTGTATTGACTACCATCAAGAATAGGTTTCCTATTCCGAGAGTAGATGATCCATTAGATAAACTAAAAGAGGCAAACATCTTTAGCAAAATTGACTTCAAATCAGGGTATTACCAAGTGAAAATGTTTGATCAAGATGGATACAAAACTGCTTTCAAAACACAAATGGGACACTATGAATTTCTTGTCATGCCATTTGGTTTGACAAATGCACCTGATGAACTTATATAATTTTCATTGACCATCAAGATTTTGTGATCGTATTCTTTGTCGATATTCTTGTATTCAATAAATTAGAACAAGAACATAAAGAGCATTTAACAAGAACATAAAGAACATAATTTTCATTGACCATCAAGATTTTGTGATCGTATTCTTTGTCGATATTCTTGTATTCAATAAATTAGAACAAGAACATAAAGAGCATTTAACACATGTATTTGAATTGCTTGCACACAACCACTTGTATTTGAATCCTAAAAAGAGTTCATTTTTTCAATCTGAAACTAAATACTTGGGACACATTGTATCGGCAGGTAAAGGAGTTCATGTAGACCCTAAGAAAATTGAAGCCATTCGATCATGGCCCAGAACCAAAAATTTGCATGAACTTCGTTCTTTTTTGGTCTATGCAGCTATTACAGGAAGTTTGTACTTAACTTTTCTTACAAATCTCATTACCTCACTCTCCTGCTCAAGAAATATTCTCCTTATGTATGGACTGATTTGCAAGAAAGTTCCTTTAATGTACTCAAGAATGCTTTGATAAATGCACCAATACTGCAATTGCCTGATTTTGGTAGACCATTCTTTGTCGTTGTCACACTGATGCTAGTGGAAAAGATATTGGTGCAGTCCTTATGCAAGATAACCATCCACTCGCATTTCAAAGTCGTAAATTTAAACGATTTAAGGCAAAATTTAGTACATATGACAAAGAGTTGATTGCTTTTGTACATGCTTTGAGAACTTGGAAACATTATTTAATGGATGTTGATTTAATCATCAACAAAGTATTAAGTATTTATTGTCTCAACCCTTAATAGATGATAGACATATTAAGTGGGCTATCTTCATTCAAGATTTTCAACCCAACATTCAATTCCAACTTGATAAGGAGAATGTTGTAGCTGATGCTTTGAGTCAAAGACCCTATCTTAATAATCTATCAACCATTACGAATACTTCATTTGATTCAATGCCTGACACTTATGCACAAGATGATGATTTCAAAACTACATGGTTGCATATGATCCCGAACTCTGTGCACACATTTTGGAATACACTATTCAAGAAACCTTTTTATAAAAAAAACTGTGTGTAACTAAACCTTTTCTTACATTGATCATTGAAGAGTTGCACAAACCACCCTATGCTGGACATAGAGGATTTGCTGCTAGTTTTCAAAATTTATCTCATGATTTCTTTTGGCCTACTATGAAAATTGATTTTAAACATTATGTTTCAACTTGTTAATTTGTCAAAAGGTTAAAGCAGCAATAGGTAAGAAATTGAGACTTTTACATCCTCTCTCTATTCCTGAAAAACCTTGGAAACATATTTCAATGGATTTTGTCATTGGATTTTCACTTACTGTTCACAAGCATGATATGATTTGAATTGTGATTGATCATTTTTCTAAACAAGCATACTTTATTTCTTGTGAGAAAACACTCACAAGGTGCACTTCTATTACTTAAAGCTGCCTTTCCACACCATGGTTTGCCTAAAGTTATAATTCTCATCGAGATTCCAAATTTTGTAGTGCTTTTTGGACTACTGTTTTTGAAAATCTTGAAACCACCCTTGATTTTACTTTTGAGTTCCATCTTGAATTTAATGGTAAAACCAAAGTCACTAATCGCACCATCATTGACTTGTTAAAAGATTATGTTTCTTCTCAACCCAAGAAATGGGATGATTACTTGCATATTCTACGGTTAGCATATAACAATACCACTCACACTACCACAGGTAAATCTCCATTTGAAATTGTTTATGTTCACTCTCTGCCTACTCCTGCTTCCCATATTTTCAATATTGTGCCTGCCGCCGCTGATTATTTTACACAAGTGTGCATTCTTCCATTAAACACTCACAAGAACTTTACACTAAGCATGCTAACAAGCACGGCACACCAATTCAAAGAAGGTGATTATGTTATGCTTCGCATTGAAAACCAAAGGATCAAAAGTATTGATACTAATATTTTTGTTAAACTTGCTCCTCGTTTTTAACGGACCTTTTAAATTTTTTGTTGTGATCAATGATGTTTCATTTTTTGTAGACCTCCCTTCACATTGGCACATTCACAATTCTTTCCACATTAGTTTTTCAAGACCTTTTAGAGGACCTCTAAATACACATCACATTTATGAGGATCCACCTTCACTTGTGGACCAAGAAGAACAACTCATTTGTGCACAAATAGTTGATCACGAGACCACCACCACACGCACTGGCATGGTTTATAACCGCTATCTTTTGGCCTTTAAAGGCCACCCTCAATAGGATGTCAAATGGATGCCTGAAAAAATTTCCGCAACTTCCTAGACCTTCTCCATACTTTCCATCACTCACGGTCCAGTTGATTCTTTAGTGAGCAACTGAGGACAATTGCTATCCCTGGTAGGACGGTTGTTACGAGACTCGGCACCCTCTTATTGCATGTGGTTAACTACAATTGGGATAGCTGGCTTAATGGTTAATTATGTGCTATCTATTTGAATTTTACTAATAGTGAGTGCATGATGGTTTGTAGATTGGAACTCTGGGAGTTGATGAGGAGGCACCGGCAAATAATAGTTCTATGTCATTTTATCCTAGCACAATATTTCAGAAAAAAACCACTATAGCTCCTTTGTAAATAGGACAATGAGAAACCACCCTAAGAGGGTCATGCAATAACTAGTATGTATCACTTATTACTTAAGTGGAACTAAAGTGTAAAAGACGGGCCTCCAATTTTGGCACCAATAATAAATCAAATATCAAATACCAACTCCACAAGGAGAGGTGCGTGGAGTTTGGGGCTATGATTTTAGGCCTTATTTGTGTAGATGCTCTCATTTTTTCCATATCCCATATCTTAAGCTATTCTGTGTTGCTATGTACTCCTTAATTAAGTCTACATCTTCTCTTCCATGCTCTTACACCCTGTTATAGATTGTCTATGTCAATTCTATGCTTTGTGTGTGTGTGTGATAGTCTAAGTGTGTGTGTTTGTGTGCTTGGAAATTGGGGAAAGAGGTTGACAGGTTGATGGTGATATGTGTGAGTGATTGTTGAAGTGTTCTAAGCAACCGGTCTACCCCCTTTCACCCAACAATATGCATCCATGTTGTACAAAATTTAGCCCTAAGGGTAGGGAGTCTGACTGATGTGCTTCTAGTTGTGGATGTTTTGAATGAATGAAAGAATCAACCACAAGCCTATATTGATGGTGGTGACCAAGTTTGTGTGCTTACTGAGTCCGCTATGAAGGATATTGGTATCAAAACTCTGGCTTGTTCTAATGTGCGGATGAGGATGGTTAACCATGCCAAAGCTCAGTGTTTGGAAGACGCTTACAACTTGAAGGTAGATGTTTTGGGAATTGAATGCCTCGTTGAATTCTTGGTTATAAAAGTAGGTGAAAATTATTACCCAATCATTTTGGCTAGGCTGTGGTTGATGGAAACTGGGGCCAAACAAGATTGGGGGTTCTATATTGCCAGATCGAGAGAATGACAGACAAATAATGCTTGACTTGAAGATAAGGGAGAGACACTTTCATCTAGAGGTTGAAGGTGATAAATAATATTCAAGCACAAGTTATGAGTATGAGACAAAATCCAGTTATGATGAAGGCTCTACTAGTGTGGAAGATGAAGAGAGTGATGAGTACTTTTTGAAACTGGACACAGATTTGTTTTGGGTCATGATGGATTTTGCCAAGCCAAGTGAAGGTACACTTTGTGGTCTAGAGGTTAAAGAGGTTGAAGGTATGTTGGGTGAAGATCTAATCAAGTAAGAAAAGGAAAGATATGATAAGTTACATGCATCCTATCCCAATTTGTTTGCTATGGAATACAAAGATTTATGGGGAGCTAAGGACGTGGAGCATCAAATTCTACTCAGGGATGGATGCAAGCTGCAAGCAAAGAAGCTACCAAGGTTGGGAGACATTTAGAAAGAGGCTCTATGGAAAGAATTCAAGAAGCTACTTGAGGCAGATATTATCTATCCAATGAAGGGGTCTGAGTGGGCTTCACACCCGTTGTTACCACACCAAAGAAGAATGGGAAATGGATGGTGGGTGTAGGCTATAAGCCATTAAAGGCTGCTACAAAGGAGTATCACTACCACTTGCCATTCAAGGATGTGACTTTGAACTCGTTAGTAGGAGATGAGTGGTATTCTTTTATGGATGGCTTTCTATGTTATTTTCAAACTGATGTTTCTTTGGCGGACCAATTGAGGACTACTTTCATTTCGGCGTGGGGTGCTTTGCTTACCGCAATATGCCCTTTGGGTTGGTGAATGTTTATGAAACATTTCAAGATTGGATGAACAAGGTGTTTGGGCCATACTTGGGTAAGTTTATATCAAAGTTTTTATGGATGATATGGGTTGTTACAGTTTCACAGAAGATCACTTGTCCAAGTTAAGGCCATGTTTTCAAAGTCTAAACAAGGAAGGTGGGCAATTGAATCCAAAAAAAAGCAAGCTAGCTTCGCGGGGGGGGGGGTGTCACTATATGTATTGCATGGGTTCAAGGACTATTTAAAAAGTCCTTATTTATAAGTTTTTGACAAATAAAATACAACCTTTTATTATTCAATGTGTAAATTGTTTGTTGCTTTTCTTTTATAGTACCCTTTTGTACGTGAAAATCTGAGAAAAAATGACATTTAATAATCCCACCGAGACCATTGTCTCCTCAATTTAGGGTTCAATGCAAGAAATTGCCCAAAAGTGATATTAGACTTTTCATTTTGAACATCACTCACCAAATTGTACTTCGGATGGCCAGGCCCAACTGGAAATTTATTTGTTTGATCTTCCAACGTAGTCTTGTTTTGTTTGTCTCTGTCTACTCTTTACCTTCATTCACTTTCTCTTTTCCTTTCCTATCTCTATTTTCTCATTTTGTCTTGGTCTCCCATTCACCTCTTTCTCTTTTGTTTGCCATAAAACTGACCTTCTGCTTGTCAACACCGATAATGTTAACTCTGGGCATTTCATCATTACCTAAAAAGGTAGGCAGTGCTTGATTTTTAATTGCTTGGTGCTCCCTTTGACCACTAGATTGTGCTTGTCCTTTGACTTGACCAAACATGGGGAGACTCTTTCCCTCAAGAGATGAGGGTCTCGAGCATCATTACGACTTGTTTGGGGTCTTCTTGGGTCCTTCAATCTGCCCCAAGACTAATGACAATGATTAAGTAGTGTAGCAATGGGAGGAAGCCATGTGGACATGAATGTTTGGTTTGTCAGCCCCTAATTTCTAGGGATCAAACTTGGAGACTAGGCTTTTGTTTTTTGTAAATGGACAAGAAAATTGCCAAATGTCAAGAAACAAAAGATTTGGGCCTATTTTTTACTCTAAATTGTGCTAGATGGAATTCATGGGCCATTGCCAAAAAGTTGGCTAGGCCCAAAAAACGCACAACCCCCCCCCCGCCCCCCCCCCCCCCCCCCCCTCCCTCCCTCTCTCTCCCTGCCCCCCCCCCTCTCATTAATTTGACATTCAAGTCTATCTTTTCCCTCCCTCCACTCACTTGTTCTCTAGAACCAACATTAGGAAAAATATGAACCCTCTAGGGGCCCTTTGGGATTAAGGTTAATTAGAGGCCAACCAATGAGAAGAGGGTGCTGGACACACTCTATGCCCTCAAAAATGTAGGGGGACAAAGTAGTCTTACACTTCTTAAATGGGCTCTTACATAGTGAGAAGGTGGGGTGGGGTGGGTGGGTGGGCCATATGGAACCTCCAACTTCCCTCCTTTTTGATCCGGTTTTGAAAAGATCCCAAAAATTTGAAATTTTTTCAAAATTTTCAAAACTCCCCTAAAACTATTTTATGGTCTAAAAAGCATTTTTTGACCTCAAAAAGTCAAAACGTGCACCCAAAAACCCAAAAATTCAAATTTTTAAAAAAACTTTTGAAAAAATTTTTTTTTGCTATCCAGAGCTCCCCAAAAAGTAGTTCTTAGGCAAAAAGTGATTTTCTCTCTCTAGAACCCCCCTTTTCCAACCCTTCCTTGGTTGCAACCATCACACTCATCCTCTACTCCAACACACTCTCTCTCTACACCATCTCCATTGCTGCAGCAAGGAAGCTCCTCTCTCCTCCCCTACCACCTTCCATTGCCACACCAAGCAAAGATTATCCACCTTCTCCTCCCATTGCCACACCAAGCAAGGGTTATCCACCTTCTCCTCCCATTGCCACAAGGGTTATCCACCTTCTCCTATCAATTTATTCTCTGTACATTGTAGCAACAAGCAAGGTCCTTCTCCTCCTCCTAGTTTTCTTTGCTCAACCATGACCAACTCTACTTCGCAAAGGCGGCCAAAGGATGAGGTCACAACACTTGCATGCCACAGCACTAGAGGTGTAGATGATGAGTGGGTGCCACAAGAGTTCACCAAAGGTGCTTGGGTATACATGCAACCATCTGCTATTGGCCCTCATCGTGTGCGGAATCGTGCAAACTTGGATCTTCATTGGAAAGGAAAGCTCCTTGGCTTCAAGAACCGCAAAGACAAGGGGACCGTAGCCATTGTGCAACATGTTTTCTCTCAATGTCAACCATGCATTTGCAACAACCACCTCGATTTCCAACACATTGTAAGTACATGTTTTGAGAAATACAAAGCTAGGTGTGAAATCACAGTGTAATGTTATTATGGATTCAATACTTAAGATTTTGTCATGCATTTTTATAGTCATATTTCCATCCACGTTGGTGGAGGAGCAGCCACTACATAGTCTCTCTGGCACATTCAATGCTATACATGCAGATACTAGAGCAATAATGTTCCCACATCTTTGCCCAACCAAACTGGTTCAAAGAAGGATTTTCTTCTATTCTCACTCCTATACTGTCCCTACTTCTACACAAGCGTTTGGAACGCTTGAACCCATCAAAGTAACTTCCTTATTAAGTATGGAGTGGCCGGTGCCCAGATTTGTGGTCGGTAGCATCTTTCAAGCAAAAGATGATAATGGATGTCCAAAACTTGAAATAAATACTCTAGGTCTTAGGGTTGGGCTGGGACTTTTGGTGTTTGCCTTTTAATTTTTGGTTTTGTGCACACTATGACAATGCTTGTGTGGAGATAGATGCTTTACTGGGTAAAGATGGCGTTAGAAGAGGATTGGGGTTTTGTGGAGGACTGGCATTGGTTGGGGATGGGGACCGTTGTTAAGGTTGGTGTTCAGTTATGCGGATGAAATCCCTACCTTTGTACATACAATTTCACATATGATCGTTGGATGTGCAAGCTTGGAGTGTGGACTCCTTACAGAGTGTAGACGGCGCTATTGCAATATGTGACATTGGGCTGTGAAGATGACCAACGATGCTTTGGAGGCAGTCCAAGTGCAAGCATTGGCGACTCTCAGTAATGTTCGAGAACATTTGGTTATTATGTGTTTTGAGGCCCTTCAACAAGCACAATTTCGTTTACAAGGTCACAAGGTGAGAATCCTTCCACCACATTTTCAATACATCATGGTTTGTCGATCATTGGATGCTTATTGTAATGAATGTCCACAGATTGGGAAGAGAATGGAAGACAAACTGAAGGTCGAGGAGGACTGGGGGATGGATGGAACTATGCTATCGATCTTATAACTTTGTAACTCTTGCAATTTTCAAACTGATCCCCGCTGTAATCAACATGATTTGCTTCGGCAAATCATGCCTTTTAATATAATTTTTTGCATTGGGATGAGAAATCATTTTTCGTGAAAGTGCCTTTTTTTTTAATGTCTTAAAAAAAGGGTCCATTATAAAAGGGGGGCCACCTAACTCATTCACTATTTTCACTTTTGCAACTCTTGAGCTCCTCCACTCTCTGTCTACACCCCAGGCTAGACATGGATGCTTCCACAGCATCTGCATCTGCAACCACATCCACCCCTTTGTCACACTTCATCCTCTTCCTCGAGGACACCAAATACAAAGGGAAGTTGGACCTCCACACCTTTTTTACTCGTCTCCCTGACCTTGATGCCATAGTTGCCCTTCACATGGATGCATTTGCCGAGATTTTTGTGTTCATGGAGGAGCACATCATAAAATATTCTGTATCTATCCCCCCACATGTAGGGATCTGGGTGCCTTGCGATCTTTTGCGCTATATACACAAAGGTGATCGCCCATTCTCCAAGCGGTTGCAACGATTCCAAGAAATTGCAACCGATGCAGGCCATTACTTGGATGAGCAAGCCCCAAGGGTGTCAGCGCTCAAGAAGCGCAAGTTGGGGGTGGAGTACCTTTCTCGGCTTGCAACATTTATCTTCTTGGTGAGAGAGGAACCTGATTTGGAGGAGCTTCGCTTACCACACCTTCAGGTTGGGTCCTTTATCAAGGACACCAAGGAGCAGCAGGTTATCCCCATGAACCCTGCAGCGAAAGGAAAGGCACACTGGCTCGAGTACCCTAGGGGTCTTGAGGAACTGGTTGAGAAATCCATAGTTGCGGCTGGCCCTAGTGACACTCCAGTGCCACTACCACTGACGGAAGTGGCTATCCCAGAGGTAGAAATCAGTCGCTTCTCCTCAGTGTTAGTGGATGGGGAGGAGTATGTGTTCCTGCATGATTTGGAGAAAGCATTTGGCCTGCGCATGGATGAATTCTTGAGCGTGCTATGCAACAACACCAAATGTCCCTTAGACAATACGCCAGATGCCCTAGAAAGGCTTTTGCCAGATGGGGACTCTGTTGCTGACACTATTGCAGTTGTATGTGCGGAGGTCCTCGCAGCAGAGCAGTTGCACGTGGCTGATGAAGAATTCCAAGCCATGCAAGCCAAGGTTGAGGCTGCTAGGATGCCTATGCCATTATGCAACCTCCCATCTGATGATCCAAAGGTCGTATCTGTGGTGCATGGGAGCATTGACTTGGTTGCAAAGGGCAACAGGGAGGAGGACGACAAGGAGCAGGAGGTAAATTGTATCCTAAATTTCATGTTACTATTTTATCCTTCATTGTCTTTTTTCTCAATCTTCATCGGTTTATGACAGGATGTCGTGGAGGTTGATGATTTTGCTGCAAGGACGGGTGGCAAGCGGACGGGCTTTGGACCTCAAGCTTCCCTTGCGCACTACCTAGGACAACTCCCCCCTGGCGATGTGCCCATTATTCATAATGAATTTACTCCCCAAGCCCATTTTATGACTTGGTCGTTAAAAGCTTTGAGCAAGTTTTTGTGTTTGAGCACCATTGCTCAAACTGCGCATCAAGTGTTCCTATTGCGTAGATCCCTTGGATGCACAGCGTTTGGCATTGGCTTTCATGGTAAAGTGCTTGCCCAGATAGGGATACATGCTTCCATTGGCTCAACTGACCCAAACATTAGGAGATTTCGGAGGTCTTTTGGAGGGCCTTTTGGAAGAGAGAGGAAAATAATCCTCTCCAATGAGAGAAGAGCGTACGTTACGTTGAAAAATAGATTGATATTAACAAAAATATAAAAGATGTCCCTCTCTTCATTTAATAATCTCGTGGTCCTTGACGACGATCACTCTCTTTCATTTAATGCGAGCAGCTTTTGCAGAAGGTAGATGCGGTGCATCTAATACAGCTTACGTCATCACTGAAAACTCAAAAACTCACAAAACTATCAAGTGGTGGAAGATTTTGAAACTTTTGATATTGTCAATGCGTCCGGAACGCCGCAATATCCTAGAAATGAATGTCTAATTGCCTCGCTCCAACATCCAAAGAGGCAAAAAATGTCAAAAACCCCTAAAAGAACATTTTACTACGGTGTGTGAGGGGGCATTCCAAAATTTTGGAATGCCTCCTCGCGCGTCGTTAGTAAAAAGCTTTTTTTTTCCTCTTTTTAGGGAGCTTTTTTGAGAGGAAAATGTCAAAAAAACTCTAAAAAGGGGCTTTCTTGAAAGTTAAGTGTCCAAAAACCACTAAAAAAAGCTTTGTACTAACGACGCGCAGGGGGGCATTCTAGAATTTAAGAATGCCTCCTCGCGCGCCTTAAGTAAAAAACCCATTTTTTGGGGTTTTTTGACATTTTTTGCCTCTCCGGATATCGGAACGAGACAAGTAGACATTCGTTTTTAGGGTATTTTGGCGCTCCGGACGCATTGGTGATGTCAAAAGTCTCAAAATATTTCACTATTTGATAGTTTGTGACTTTTCAAGTTCTAGTGATGACGTAAGCTACATTGAATGCGCCGCACCTGCCTCCTGAAAAAGACGCTCGCATTAAATAAAAAAGTGACCATTTTCAAGGACGATTGGGAATATAAATCTACTTTTTAGAGTGTCTGGTTGTCCTTTTGGACGTACTCACAAGGTGCAAGTGCATTTTAAAAAAAGTTTCTAGAGAGAGAAATACAATTTCTTACAAAGCCCTCCAAATGACCTCCGAAATTTTCTAATGGGCCATAGCGCACTCCCTCTTGACTGGGGAGTTGCCTTACGCGCAAAATAGGCGCCAGGAAATGGTCAAAAAAATTATGAACTCCTCAGATACATGATGTAAAATCACCGTTTTGGAAGTAATAAAAAATATTTGAAATTGTCTCTCTATCTTGCAAATTCTTTTGAATGTGATTTGTCAATCTTGAAAATTGTTTCAATTGGTGATATGAAAATTGTTTTGATAAGTGACTTTGTAATTTCAAGTTCTGTATGTAGTTTCAGTCAATTTCAGTAAATTTAGGTATTTTATGTTCCCTAGGGGGTAGATAAGGCTACCAAGGGCCAAAAAAAGCCTGGCCACAAGGGCGTGCAAATGGCCCATCCATCAGTTTTGGATGGGCCATTTGCGCGCCCTTGTGGCCAGGCTTTATTTTGCCCCTTTTAGGCTTATCTACCCCTTAGGATACTTACAAAGCACAAATTTATTGAAATGAATTGGTTTTGCATCATTAATTTAGATGCACCCTTTCTATGGAAATTCCAGCATATGTTCACACTCAAGTACACTAGAAAAGGTGAAATCAATTATAAAATGAAGTTTCCAGCACACTATCACCTGCTTTAGCTCTACCTAGTACACCCTTGCACCAAAAAGTCCAATTACATTGGACATTTGAAAAATCTTAATTAATGTTGCATAGACACTTGGTTTCACAATATGTTTTTTTTTTGATATCCTATAGGGAATTCAAAGCTTGAAATGGCCAGAAAAGGATGTCCACAAGGATCCATGTAAAATAATGCTGCAAAACCAATAGGTTTTAGTAAAGTTGTGCTTTTTAAGTACCCTTGGGGGTCGATAAGCCTACAAGGGGCAAAAAAAAGCCTGGCCACAAGGGCGCGCAAATGGCCCATCCAAAACTGATGGATGGGCAATTTGCGCGCCCTTGTGGCCAGGCTTTTTTATTGCCCCTTATAGGCTTATCTACCCCCAAGGGTACTTAAAAAGCACAAATTTACTAAAATTGACTGAAATTACATACAGAACTTGAAATTACAAATTCATTTCATTACAAAGATAGTAGACACAGTAGACACAACTGTTGATCATATTGTCATTGGGAAGTTAAATCATTACAAAGATAAGGGTGTGCAATACAAAAAGAGGGGTAACTTTGGCTAATGCTCGAAGTCTCGTCGTAATCGACGTGCAAGCTACATGTCTTTTGGCTGTATTGTCACTCGCTTTGCATGTATGGCGCATAGGTTGGTATCTTCCAACACCGAAATGATGTGTGCCTCTGCAGCTTCTTGAATAGCCTCTAGCGCTATTGCTTGCATTCTATACTGATTTCCATAGGTTTGAAGAACCTCCTTCTCAGTGCGAGCAAAGGGGGCGTGTCGAATCAAAAGTTCCGTCGTCTTCTGGTAGTGGCGGATTTTTGCAAATGCCCTTGCTATTTTTCGGCGTCACTGCGGTTGTCTTGGGGGAACTTGCACATTTCCTGGCGTATGGCGTTTAGGCTTCTTGAAAAACTTAGACTTGCGCCTGTTTACATGCTTAGGGGCTGGTTCTGCAGCCTCTTCTGATTCTTCCTCTTCCCTTGGCTGCCGATCTTGTTGTGTGGGGAGAGCTCCCTGGCCTCCAGGCAATGTCTTCCCCCCAACGGCCACCCGGTGTGTGCGCGGTATTTTTTCTCGTAGCCATAGTGGCTCACTCTCTGATTCAGTGTCTGTATGGACCACCCGAGTCCTGGATGGTCTTGCTTGTGATTGGTGGCGCGACGGCTGCTCCCTATGGGACTCTGTTGTTTGCTGGCCCTCTTCCTCTCTCCAACGCTGGGCCCGTTGCTTCATTCTCCTTCTAGGTGTTATATCTTGAGGAGGTGGAGATTCAACAGTCCTCGATGACTCTCGTGCCCTACCACCATGCCCACTACCAGATGAGTTCCTGGAACGGCCAGGCGTTCGTGGCCGTTTTCTTGTGCCTTTAAGCCATGACGGCTTCTTACATCTTTGGAGGGTGTTTTTTTTGGAAGGCGGATGCTCTTTCGTGGTTTGTTTGGTGCGTGCCATTTCGTTGGTAAGAGCTCACCTGTTCTTAAGAAATGAGTGGTTTATGAGAGCATGCAATATTTATAAGAGCCCATTTAAAAAGGGCCCTGTTCACACTAGTTTTTTTTAAAAAAGTATTATTTTTAAAATAAACATGTCGCTAAGAGTTGGACCCTGCGTTCACGTTTAGTGACTCGCGCAGTATCCACTTTGATCCTTGTCACGCCGCCATGCAGCATGCTTGGTGGGACCTTGCGACATTTGCCACTTGTTGCTATACTCTTGACGACTCCATTTCCGCACTTCAATAGCAATCTTGGATTGTCGCGCATGCTCCATTGTGAGCTTACGAGCAAATGTTGTGTGAAAAAACCAATTGAACATCTCCTCCAAATAATTGGATTGCACCATTCCACCACCATGTCGAGTATTTTTGAAGTACACTCCCCTTGCTCGATAATGGGACTTCTCCATGCCTTGAGTGCTAAAAATTTCAAGCGATCCATACTTGTGCATAGAAAATGCACCATGCGCAAACAAGATATGCTGTTCACATGAGTAAACGATCCACATTATTAAATAAAAACAATCCCTTGTAATGAATACACCATGTAAAATGACTTACCATGTAATGTGTGATGTTATTTTCACCCCAAGAAAGGGTGAAGACCTTGGTAAAATCCGCCAAGGCTTCTTGAAATGATTGGCGTTGTTCTTCTGTTGTGCTGTTAAGGCCCATAAGCTTGACCATTTTATCAAAATGTACCGAAACTTGCTTGCGCTTGTTTGCAAGCTCGCCATTTGAATCATTTTCGGTAGTAGCTTTGCATAACTCCTTCCAAAGCTCCCAAAGGTTACCTGCCTGCTATTTGGAGCTGTTTTGAGCATCATATCGACTTGGCTTTCCTTGGGAAACTTTCTTCAAAAAGTGTCTAGCTTTTTGTCCACTCATTGATACTTGTTGAGTAATTTCATGGGCCTCCCTTGTGTTCTTTGCAGCAACGATAGACACATTTCCACCGTGACAGCCAATGGAATTCAAGAGTACCTCCACTCTTTCGATCGTTTCCTGGGACTTTTCCAACGGTTTCATCGTGAAAGCATAGTCAATGTGGAGCTTCAATAGCCTATCAAAAATGCGCATGAATGCGTGTAATGTACAAAAATGTACATTCGATAGAGGAAATCGAAAGATTGGATTCCAAGCGTGGTCCTTTTGATCACGGTCTTGGGCATTGAGCATGGGACATCTCAGAATAGACGCTTCCCATTCTCTACCTTCATCTCCGACATCACGACAATCTAACCCTTGTTCTCCATGCCCTTGCCATGGAAGCATGGATCCGGCTTTTGCAGTGCTCTTATGTGATTTTTTTCCATTAGGTTTGTACCCTCTAGTGCAAAATGGACAAGGCATGAGAGAAGAAGCCCCTTGTTTGTAGCCAAGCAAACACTTTATGGTCTTCAAATCCCCACCTAAGTGCCACTCCACATCATAACTACCAAACCCTCAATCTCCAACTTTTGACCTGCAATTTGGGAGTGTATTACTTCTGTGATCCATGGAGTTCTCTCAAAAATCCATGAAAGTACTCCATTGGTCTCTTTGGGCACCTCAATAGCACCCAAGCACCAAATGTCTTTCTATGATTGCACGCTAAAATATGGGGTGGGAGATGGCTCGATTGAATCCCTTCGCTTGATTTGCAGAAGGGCCTCGTTCATTAGAGTGACACTTAGCCTCTCTAACCTTCGGCCTTTCACTATTTGACACTCATCGAGTTTCAGCACAAAAGCGACTTTTGTGCCAAGCACTACAAAATAAATAGTGCTAAGACCTTAAACTTCAGAGTACTATATAAGAATATACCAAAGAAAAAAAGTAAAGTGTGTCACCTTCTTCAGGTAACTCGTAAAATCTAAGCATGGCTTCTTGAAGCCTTCTAAGATCCACGAAAATATTTTTCCACATTGTGTAAGGAAAGCCCTTCTGCGAAGGTCTTATGGATTGTTTCTTACCTTTTCCGCTTGTCTTTGTTGCGCACGAAGTATAAAGGGAAGTTGGCATTGTGTCCTCAATGTGTAGGTATGTCCCAATGCGGGGAGAACACATATTCGTTTATGGCCTTCTTTGCGAGCTTGACCTTGTGAGGAACGGAAAATAGGTTTTCCACAATGTCATGTTCTTTGAGGGGATCCTTTAGGAGTTGGAAAATAGCCTGATAGGCCTTGGTGCTGATTCTAACCTCATCACAAGCTTGTTGAATGTCATCATCACTAACCACATTTCTTAATTTACGCATAAGGTCCTTGGTGACTGCATCCTTAATGTGCTTACCTCCAGGTGATTGTAAGATAGAAATCACGTCCTGTGTATTGAGAAAACTAGTGAGAAGGTTGACTCGATCATCTTGGCTTGTTCCACCGCATGCCTCCTGGATGAAGTTTCTAGCAACAAATAAAAATAAATGTTAAAAAATAGTGTGAAGTAAGAATGCATCATGCAAGTAAAGACCAAATCACCTTGTGGCTGTAACTCGTCGTTTGCGTGCTCCTCCCGAATGTGCAAGAGTTTCAATGGATGAATACGTGCATTTGCGTTCCCTTGCACCAAGGGGTGTTTCTTTCAAGTATGTGATGGTGTTGATAAGCTTCTGGATGTGGGACTCCTTTTCTTGCATTTGTTGTTCAAGAGTTTTAACTACCCTCTTCGAAGAGGCAACACTCTCTTGTAATGTCGTCATCTTGAGGTGAAGAGCTTGACATTCGTGCATCCACATATGCAAAGAATCACCTGCACCCATACACAACCGCTTGCAATAGCCTAACAAACCTGCTTCTCCCCTCCCAAGAAATTGAAGAACTGTGGAAAGACTATTAAACGGTGGATGGAAGCGGTTTATAGGATCGTAAGGGTACAAATGGCCATCCACCCAAATGTCAACATTGGTCTCACAAGCGGTGCGACGTTCCTGTGATGACCTTTGATCACCTTCACTAGTGGTATTCGGTGCAAATGTCGTGGGTAAGCTAATATGTATGCTTTTGGTGTGCGGAGTACGTGATGGTGGAAGCAAACCATTTGTGATTTCCGTGAGCACCATGGAAGCTGTTGTGTGAGGAAGCAAATGACGAAAAGATAGAGGGGGAAGGGTAGAGAAGTTGAGGAAGATGGGAGGAGAGAAGGAGGGAGGGGGGGGGAGGGAGAGATTGGGGAGGAGGAGGAAGGTAGGGGCAAGGAGGGAGAGGAGAGGGAGAGAGAGAGAGAGGAGGAGGGAGGAGAGAACAAAATGTTTATTACTTTTTGGGGGAAAAGAGTTTTGAAAAAATGGACTTTCTAAGCTTGTGGGTTAAAAAATGGGTCAAAAAATGATTTTTGGATATGTATATATGTTGGAAGGGAGTTTTAAGTTAGAAACAAGTAAAAATGATTTTTTTTTTTAAAAGTCAAATTTTGTCTCTTTGTGATCCACGTTTTTGCTGATGTGGACACACCCCTATGCTTCCTTCACTTTAAAAAAAGTTAGAAAGAGAAAGTAACCTTTAGGTCCACATCCTACATTTGTCTTAAAAAAAGGCTAGAAAAGCCTACTCAAAACTACCTTCTTCAATGCCCTTGCCCCCTAAACCCCACACAACATTAACCTTAATCCTTAAAAATTAGGATTCCTTACAAGGCCCATGCAAAGTTATATTTCTCCTAATGAAGAATTGGTTTTCACTCTCTCTACTATTGAAAGAGTACCTGTCTAGCCTCCTCTCTCTCCAATCTACCTTTGCTATCTCTCTCAAGCCTTGATCTCATTTTTGGCTCCTTTTTGGGATAGGGAGAGCTTCTAGCATAGTCTGTTCTCCCCTTCATGGAGGCCTCCCCCTCACACTTGCACCCATTCTCAACTCTCATCGTGGGTAGCTTCAACTACCCAAGCTTAGGGTTTAGAGACCTTCAATTTGAAACACTTTAAGGTTAAAGAGACTCATCTTAAAAGGCTTTGGGGTTTAGAAGCCTTTAACTTACAAAGCTTTAGTGCTAAGAGAGATTTAGCTTGCACAATGCAAGAAGCATGGATACCATGAGTCATAGACCTCACTCCAAGGTAGACTCATTTTAGAAGCAAGCATGTGAACTTACAACACGTCTACATAAATATGAAATCAATATTTTCTTTCACTAAATTTATGAGAGTTGTATGATACTATTGTAGAGATAATTACATCCTTTATATCGTATTCTACATAAAGATTTGATATATGACATTTTGATTTAACACAATGATTTGTATCCATCATAGATAGTGAAGAGTTATCACTTTGATGATTTATGAAGGGTTATGACTACAGATATTAAAGAGATACAATTTTGATAGTTTGTCTTATATTAAAAGATTGATATTAATGAATCATGTTTGGACGAGACGAGAAGAAATAACGTGAAGGGAAAGAACGAAAAGAAACGGAAGGAAGAGGGGATAGGGCAAGAGCATGGAAGAGGAGGAGTGGAAGATTGGAAGACTCAAGGAGCCAAGCTCACCCGTGACCGACGAAGCTCTCAAGGGAGAAAGGAGCAAGCACAACGAAATCAAGCAAGGGAGGAGACCTCATCAAACGCGGGTTTCTTCCTCTTGACCTCGAGAGAGGAAGGAGAGAAGACTTCCGAAAAAGGGAGGCTTAAGATATCTCTCTCTCTCTCTCTCTCTCTCTCTCTCTCTCTCTCACTCATATCTCGGGAAAGGAAAATCTATGGTGATAAAGAAGGACAAATAACATCAAAAGCTCAAACAGAGGGATGCCTAACAAGGGTTTGGATCTATCAAAAGGATAATCGAAGTAAATAAGCTCTTGGAGGTGGCCCTAGCCGTGGAAATCAAGCAGTACTACAAAGACGATGATTCTACAAGTTGAAGGAGCAGTAAAAGTGAGGCATGAGACAGAAGGGAAAATTTTGGGAATAAGGAGCTGGGGAACTGTATAGGGTGGGTGATTCACATGATGATTACATATCGCTTCCTTCGCATTGGGGATTTCTTGTTAGGTTTTGCAAATCAAAAGGCATATCAACAATGGTGTATGCAACCGGTTTGCAATAGGGTTATTAGAGATCAAAAATTGGAATCATCTTTTAATTTCCAGCATCAATTAAGTGTCGATATCTTGTGTACATTAATTGTATTTAGATCTGTGATATGCTTCCACAATTGCTCTCTTAGTGTTTACTAACTCTAAAATCGGTCCTAAACTATACTCGTTTTTCTTGGTTTGCACCTCGGTTACTTCTTCGTCTACAGCTTGCAGCTCGTCGCTTTCTTGATTGACCTTGGAGAGACGCGCACTCCAAATTTTTTGGTGCAATTTACCGGGGTTGACTGAGCACCCCAATGTGAAATTGACCGGGGTAGATAGAGCCAACCATGTCGACAAACCGAGAAAAAGAGATGCAACAGATTATGAGGATAATTGTTGCTATTTTGCAACAACAATATTCAAATCAAGTACAGACTATGAACCAAAAATTTGATTACCAATTTGAAAATTGAGAACCTAGAAGTGTAGCAGTCTGCAAAAAGTAAAGACGATGGATTTAAAAAGCAGATTAACACAAAAAAAATTCAAGCATCAGAGTCAACAACGGGAAAGAGTGAATATAAAGAGCCAGTTGACTAGAAGCATGAGATGTTGCAGCAGTTGGCCCTTGAAAATGCCAAACACTCAATTTTTTATCAGAGGGATTTTGGATGGTTATGATCCATTAAGATACTTGGAGTGCTATGTTGAGGAACGGGAGCTCCATGGGGTGCCAAAAGAGAACAACATTCTAAAATTTGACAGATTTGTGATACCATATTTTATTGAGAGAGTCCAAGAGCTTCAACAACAAAATCTTCATAACTGGAGCAAGTTTAAAGCTGCAGTCATCCGAGAACAATGAGATCCAAGCATGTATGAAGATGATGATGATTGTGTTAATGTGCCTAGCTATATGGAGGTTTGCAAGCAGATTAGGGCTAAGCTAAAAATTTCCATTGATGAATGCTTTCTTGAGGATGATAGGCTATTACAAGATAAAGATGATGAAGAGGTTTTCCAAGCTATCTATGAAAAGCTTGGAATTACACAGTCCCCACTAATGGCTGAAGTTGAGGACTTACATGGTCAAGAAAAAGCATGAGGATTCAGAGGGTCTGTACACACATCAGGGTTCATAGGGTGTGGATGTACATGAGCATCTACAGTACTTGTGTATATCAAATATTACAGGGTCTGGATACACCAGATTTTTAGGGCTTGGATGAGCAATGGTATATGCATCTTGAATGCATGTGGCACTATCCAAGAAACTGCTATGGGTGAAAAAATTCACGATGATATTGTCAGTCAAGGGCTGCTACAAATGAATGCCATGTGAGGAAATACCTTGGTCAATATGCATGTTAAATGTGGTGTCTTTACAAAAGCACGTTAAGTTCTTGACGAGCTTTTTGTTTTGAATGCCGTACGCGGAAATGCCTTGATCAATGTGTATGCCAAATGAGGTAATTCGAACCAAAGGAAACAAAAGGAAGGCCACCCAATATTAAGTAAAAGAGGGCATTCTAGTGTGTAAAGGAGAAAATAAGAGGGAAAATGGCGTGCAAGAAGAGGAGAGAGGACGCCAAATAGGGGAGAAGGACTCGCAATGGGTAGTAGAGAGAACGGGGTTGTGCTCGTAGATGAAGCGAAAGACCCTCGTGAAGTTCTGGCAATCTTGTTCGGCATCGTCGGCGCAATTTTTGTACTGGTATGAGGCATACCTACTATGTCATTGGCCTCATTCCCATACCACGTCAATGAGATTTGCATGGAGAAAAAAGGAGAGCATAGCGTGAGGGAAGCAAGGGAAAACAAGAGGAGAAGAAAGAACGTGAAGGACAAGGAAGAAAAAGGAATGGAAGGAAGGAGGGGGTAGGGCAAGAGAACGCCATAGGAGAAGTGGAAGATTGAAAGACTTAGGGAGCCAAGATCGCCCTTGAACAAGGAATCTCTCAAGGGAGAAAGGGGCAAGCACAGCGGGATCAAGCAAGTGAAGGAAGACCTCATCAAATGCCGGTTTCTTACTCTGGACCTCGAGAGAGGAAAGAGAGTAGACTTCGATAAAAGAGAGGCTTAGGATATCTCTTCTGTATCTCTCTCTCTCTCTCTCTCTCTCTCTCTCTCTCTCTCTCTCTCTCTCTCTCAGGATATCTCTTCTCTATCTCTCTCTCTCCCCTTTTCTCGTATATCTCAAGAAAGGAAAATCTATGGTCATAAGGAATGACAAAAAACAATCAAAAGTGCAAACAGAGGGATGTGTAGCGGGGCTTTGGATCTATCGGAAGGATAATTGAAGTAAATAAGCTCTTGGAGTGGCCATAGCCGTGGAAATCAAGTAGTGCAAATGAGATGCAATGCAAAAGAGATGCATTCTACAAGTTGAAGAGTGGCAAAAATCCCCAGACAAAGGGGAAAATTTTAGGGAAAATTTCAGGAAGCTACACAGGGTGGGGATTTACCTACATGCTTCCTTCTTAATTCTTATGAAGATTTTCAAAACATCTTAAATGGGACTACTAATGGCATATTCACATTTCAAATACTACTTTACAATATGCACCATGGAATTCCTATCCAACATATAAGCCTTTACTTATTCTATTATTTTTTATCCGTTAATTGTATTTTATCTATAATATGCTCAACACCACATATCTCTCTAAACTGTACTCTTTTTAACTTTAACTCAACTCGCTGTACACACAAAAATTTTGCTTCACTTGCAACCCACCATCCCTACAATGAAACCTCTAAAAATTCACTTATTGACCGTGCATTTCCCAAAAAACCTTTGATTGATCCTGTACATACCAATGTGATGAACATCCCGAGAGAAACCCCTATCAAATCATCCCCAACCAAAAAGATTAGATGCAAAATGGGGGGTTAAGGTTGCTATTTTATAACAACAATATCAAATCAAGTACAAACTGGACCCAGAAAAAAATCCCACCTCCATATAGAACCACACACAGTAGTTTGCAAAAACGGGAGATTGTCTACTCCACCTACGACCCCATCCCAAACAGGTAACACTCATGTGAAGAAAATGACCCCCCTTTATACATTATACGACATGTAGCTACTAAAAATTATTATTCCCCTAACTTATATAAATTTTTTGGTATAATTTCTCACTTCAAAAAAAAAAACCTGACACCGTACATGCTATAATTTTAAAGTTAATACCTTAATCATATTGGCTTGTATTCTCTTTATACGGGCCAAATGGGTCCCAAATTACCATGGAAAACTTAAAAACCCAACCACCTTAACAAGTAACATTACATCGCGTATAAGTTAGGGGCAGCCCCGATATTTTTTTTAAGCTTAAAATAAGGGGGGGGTATCATTTTTTTTTTCTAGGGGGAGGGGGGGGTTTGAGAAGTGAAAAGGAAAAAATGAGAAAAGTTTTTGTGTTTCAAAATCATGTCTTTCCAAAAGAGTCTCCCTCTAACTTGTAAGTCAATACCTACAAAGATACATGCAAGAACTAACAATGATTTTCATCAATGCTTGTTTTATGATTCTATAAGGGATTGTGAGGGATAAAAGCTATAAAAAATTAGACTAAATACCACGGAAACCTAACACAACTTCATATACCAACTTTTTTAACAATAAATGTAAAAATAGAGTGCCAGATATTATTTTTATTTTTTCTTGATTTTTTTAAGTGAAGGGGGGGGGGGGGGGGGGGGGGGGGGGGGGGGGGGGGGGGGGGGGGGGCTCCCATGTTTTATTAAGCCCCATATATCAACTTTTTCCCATTGAGTGCCCACTCGAGAAATGGGGTAACCATTTTCCCCATAAAACAATTAACTTTATTATCAAAACCTAGAATTAAACATAGTATGTTATCACCCTAAATCACTACCCAAAACCCAATCATAACACATACTTACCCCCACCCTATATATTCCAACCCCCCTCCCTTAGTTGTGTGTGTGAGAGAAGAGATTATGTCTCAGACTGTCTAAAGTCCACATGGTTAAACATGAATGTTATCGTTTTGAATCAACTTTTAGTGACTAAATTAGAACTTATCTAATTTGTAAAAGAAAAAATTATTACCCCTAACTTATACCTTATAAACCTCCAATTTTCCACCACCAATTCTTCTCATTATGAATCAAAAAGTCTCATGGTGAATCCCTTGAAAAGTGAATTATTAAACACATTTACATTACTTTTAAGCAATAGAAGAGGGAATAAAAGATTAGATAGATAAAGAGAGAAATGTTGCAATGTGGCCCTTGAAAATACCAAAAAATCAATTTTTTTAACAAGGGATTTTTGATGGTTTTCTAGTAGTATACTTTACTGCTACTGCTTTGAGATGGAGCTACATGGAGTGCCAAAAGAGAACAAGATTCTAAAATTCAACAAGTTTTTGATCTGAGGTTTTATTGAGAGAGAGTTCAGGAGCTTCAAGAGCAAAATATGCATAGCTGAAGAAAGTTTAAAGCTACAATCATCCGAGAACGATGGGATCCAAGCATGTATGAAGATGATGAGGATTGTGTTAATATGCCTACCTATGCTTGATATGTGCATGGTTTGGGGCAGTTGAGTTATATGCCATATGATCCAGATGGGGTTTCATGATGGTTTATGGGTCATTTATGTTTATATTCTACTATTGGAAAATTTTTGTGTTTTCCCTATGATCTTGGAGAAGGTTATATTCTAGTAAGGCCACAAGGTGGTAATTTTTTATATCATGCATATAGTACGGCAATGCTTATATGTTTACAGGTTTTTGCTTGCAGTTTGGAATAATGGTTGGCACATACCAGAGGTGTGCAGGTTTAGAGGGGGTGGATGTCGTATCGCTTTGCGGGCACGGGGTGAAAGATGAAAATCTGCATACATATTTGAGGTTTTGCCAAACTTATGGACAATGTTAGCAGCTATTATGTCATCAAGAGGACTGAGATGTATGCTAAATGTGGGTTTTGGTGCCTAGAAATGGAGCTACTGCCTGCAAGCCGAGTTGTAAGTGATGCTGTCAAAATGTGATTTAATAAGATAAATTTTTAGTGCTTGACGTGCTCTCCATTCCTGTCTTTACAACTCATCAATTGGATCTATGGTGAGGGAGTTATGTAAGTGAAGTCTAAGTCGATTGCAGATCCGTACTGGATTGGGCAACTGCTGATGAAGGTTCAAAGTTGATATGAATGCATGGGCATGAAGTGCTCATCATATGGTGCACATTTGTCCTTTCATATTGGCAATTGGAGTTTTGGTTGCCAAGATATTTCCAGTTAAAGTTTTCTCGGGGTCCAGTTATGTGCTAGGTTGGTCGCCTCGACCAGTGTGTTGTCTAAGAGTTTTTTGGGTTTTGACCAGGTTCTGGAATATGGTGCACCTAATAGAGAAATAAGTGCTTGGGGAGTATCATGTTCAGGATGTCATCTCATGTACTGCTTGGTCGGCAGTAGTTGTGGTTGGCAGTGCTTGGGTAGCAATAACAAATCCCTGGTGCTCTTTAACACATGTGATGGGAAGGCCTTTTGTCAAATGCAATTACCTATACTTGCATCTTGAGGTACATGTGGCACTATCCAAAAGACTGCTATGGGCAAGAAATTTCACGATGATACTGTCAGTCAAGGGCTGCTGCAAATGAATGCCGTGCGAGGCACTGCCTTGATTGATGTGCATGTACAGTGCCTTTATGAAATCACGTTAAGTTCTTAACGAGCTTTGTGTTCTGAATGCCATGCAAGGCAATGCCTTGATCAATGTGTATGCCAAATGAGGTAATTTGAGCTAAAGGCAACCAAAGGAAGGCCACCCCTTTTACCCAGTGATAGCCGTTTTCCGGCTCTCCGTAATTGCCATAGTGAGTAACCCACCCTACCAAAATCATCCAAACACTGTGGCTATCCCTACCATTTCACTGTATATAGGTGTGTGTGAGTTAGGGGACTTTTCCCATATCTTCTTAAAAACCCTTAATTAGCTAGTCACTGGGCTAGTTGAGCCAAAAAAATAAAAAATATATAAAAAAATATAAGTATATTATGGCCCATTTGTGTGTAAATATTTCATTGTATAAAGGGCTTAAATAAAAGGAATTTTCATAATTATTTGGTATTTATTTAAATATTTCTACCTATGGTGTGTTATTTATGCTATGTACATTGACTCACCATTAACATATTTTTTCTTACCATTTTGCATCCTCTTTATTCCATATAAAAATAATTTCATGCAAGCTTCTCTTATTTTTGGTGTAACTCCATCCCAACAAAAATCCAAAAAAACTAGTTTTATTTATGTGTATATTTTTTCACTATTGTGATTTTTCCTTCCTACATCTATTCTCTTTTACTCTCATAAATTAGAACACCAAAAATATTCATCTTTTTATGCTAGACTTATAATGAGAGAGATTTATTTTGACCCCTTTATATTTTTTCCACCTATATTATTTATATTTAACATGTACATATTTTTTTAGACCCCTAAATATTTGATTTTCTTAGTTGTACTATTCACTTATATCATGATCTCAACAATATCTTCAATTATAGACCTACCAAATAAGGTCAAGGGTATGTGGCATGCATGCATGCACCATGGGGAGCTCACTCTTGGAGGTATTCAAAAGAATCATCCAAAGAAGGACCTCACAAGGACCTTGTGCAGTGGAAAAAAACAGTCGGTTTTGCTGAATTTTTAAAGATCACATGCTCCCCGAATTTGGAAAGGTTATACAAACAAAAGTTGTAGCTCATGAGCTGAACTTTCACCTCAAATTTTTTTATTTGTTTGAGCTACGAGCTGTGAGCTATGATTTTATTGGTGGACCTCAGTTTGCCCATGCTATGCAACCACACTCCCTCTTCCACTTTATCATTTTCCTCTTTCACACACACTCCTCCCTCTCCTTCCCACTCCCAAACCTGCAACTCCCATGTCCTAATTCACTATCTTCACCATTGCCACATCTCTCACACCTCCATAGCCTTCATCCTCCATTTCTACACCCTATGTGTCCCCCTTTCTCTCTACATATATGTCCATATTACCATACTCTCTTCAACTTTGTAAAGAACTTCAAAAAATCCAAAGATAACCTCTGCAAATGAAGGCTTTTATCATGAATTTTCCAAGGTTTGAAATAACATAGCTTCATCGACACGCGCTGGTTCGCCATGCTGACTGCTTCTTCTACCGGTGCTGTAAAGAGGTGAATGTCAACTTCTCCAAGCTTCAACCTTGCTTTACAAGCTTATCCCTTCTATAACTTTTCTCATCATATATCTCACCATTTGGTGAATGATTTTGTAAATATTTTTTAGTGATAGTTGCTAACTACTAACCACTAACCTTATTGTAAAATGCACCCTCTACTAGAGTAGGCACTCCCAAATTATTCACTCAATCCTCTCTCCTTTCATCCTCAATAATTCTCTTCCCTTGAGTCCACATCCATGTGACTCAAAGGACAAGAGAGACCCACCCTCATCAAAATAAAAATAAAAATATGCATAATCTTTTATTCCTTCAAATAAACTTGATTAGGCCTAATCCTAATCGGGGCTTCTAAAACCTATAAATAGAGCCCTTCTCTCCCTTGTAAATCAACACATGATCACACTACACCACACCATTCTCAACACATAACACACCACTTTTCAAGCCTAGTTGTGTAGAGTGTGTGCATCGTGAGTTCTCTATTCCATCATTACACATAGGTGCATGGAGAAGCTTGAAGTTAGTTATGCCATCTAGAGGAGTGGAGTGTATGCCATACTCTTCACCACACTTGTAGCCTACTCTTGTGCATAAATAAGATTTATAGTTTTGGGTGCAATTGTATGCTGCAACTACGACTCTTCTCTCCAAATTGACTTGATAAGTTGGCTCATCAGGTGGTTGAAGGTATATTGTCCTTGAAGTTTGTTGTGCCATTTCATGCTTGGTGGTTTGAGGACTTGTTGAATTGTTTGCCTAAAAGGTCAATTGTAAGAGGGTGCTCGGTGAGAGGGCTCCCATGACCCTAAGAAAATTTGTGTATTGGCAACAAATTTGTGCATCTAGTTTATGTGCATCTAGTCTTTAAGGCTAAGACTGAGTTGCTCAAGTTGATTTGTGCTCTTTACCTCTCTCTGACGTGGTGAATGTTTGTGTTTGATGTGTGTGGCTCTCTTGCATTCCCCTCTCTTTGTGCGTTTGAGTACAAAGAGATATCACGTGCGTCCTAGTTCGCATTTACAACTAGGTGGTGCCCCTTTTCTTGTTTGGTTTCTGGCTGTGGGTTGTTGTTGTCTCTGATTGTTCTTGCCCCATCCCCAATTGAGCAGCACGGGAGCCTCGAAGGGTGTTTAGAGGCCGCTCTTCTTGTTGCCCGCCCCGGACCGCCTCACCAGTACTAAGCAAAAGAGGGCATTATAGTGTGTAAAGGGGAAAATAAGTGGGGAAATGTTATGGAATTGCAGCTCTGACAAGTGGAAAAGGCTTGACCAAGCTAGGCTATTGCAACAGGATATTATATTTTATGTATATCTGATTATTCAATTGCTCTTATGAGCTTTGGCCATTTGTGACGGCCGACTAGTTTGTACTCAATTTGACCATCCAACAAATCTATAAATGAAATACGTGCAAGAGGAAAATGGTCACTCTTGCACGGGGGTAGATTGCACCCAGTGTCCGACTCATTCTTCTCTCCTCTCTTATCTCCTCTCTCGCCGTGCTAGGCATAGCACTCCGCTCTAGGAGGTGCACTTGCACATGTTCTCTTCCTCGCTCTTGCTTGCTGTCTCTTTTTGTTCACGTACATCGTTGATTATGTTCTATGCAAGGCGTGAGGTACGTTGATTTGCTCATTTATGATTAGGAGTATGTTGTTTCGGATATTTTGTAGGGCAACCACACATCCGTCTGTAGCAGTGGTATCAGAGCGTAGGCTACGCTCCAAAACTGAAGATTTTTGACAAGTAGCAGCTAAGTGTTTTATTTCCTTATGCTTGTAGATTTTGTTAATTGCTTCAATTTCTAATAATTAGTGACGATTGTATGAAATAGATAGTGATCTTTAGAAATTGAAGAGAATCCTTTCGTTATTGTCATAATATAGTGCTTATTAGTATAGCTATGTTAATTAAACATATTAATAGAATAGATTAAATCTAATCTACGATGATACTCGAGAACGAGAAAGGATCACGAGTATTTTGCGGATGATTTTAAGGTGTATGAAAAGGGGGTTTAGTTTAAAAATAAAAATTTTAAAAATACACCAAGTTTGAACCTTCAACGGCTGTGTTGGAAACTCCCATTTTCTTCCCATGTGCACAACATGTGGCTAATAGAGCAATCAGGACACCCAATCGTAGATTTCCTTCCCCTTCACGGATAATCGATCGTGTCAAAAAAAAAAGAACAACACTCCACGCTATCAACGATAGTCCATAGCCTGTTGTGGAAGCAAAGGCAGTTGCATGCGACCTAAACAACAACAAGAAGCGCAGTCACAGTAAGGGTAGACCACAGACCGTTAACATGAATCAACAAGCACTGGCAACAATTAGGGGACTGTACGGACGACCACTTCATGGAGGTCAAGCCCTTGTTGCCATCTTAACAAAACAATAGCATCATTAGTGGAAACAGAGGCAGACGACCAAGGGGCACCATCTTCACCAAACCTTTCTCCACCTAATCATTCCACTATTGCATGTGACTCACCATTCACCCGCAGCCCTGTCATTCTCTCTCAGTTATTGCTCACCATGCAACGGTGCCCGGTTTATCGATAAGACCGTCTCTCTCTCAGTTCTTTCCCGCTAACAGCCATCCACTCACTCTTTTTCTCTCTACCACTCGTGTGTTAGATGGGTGCATACACACCTACTCCAGCCACCCTCATGCAGAATTGGCAACACTTTCACTCCCTCTCAGCTCTCCCTCCTCTCTCTCTCTCTAGCCCTCTCTCTCTCTCTCTCTCTCTCTCTCTCTCTCTCTCTCTCTCTCTCTCTCTCTCTCTCTCTCTCTCTCAACTGCCTATATGCAGTGGCTCCAATTTTCCTACCCCAACCACCCAATCTCTCTCTTTCTTTCTCTATCTCTCTCTAGACACCACCCGCGATCAGTCTCTCTCTATCTCTCTTTTGCTGACAACCCCTCTCTTGTACACCAACTCTCAGGGCATACATACTCTCTCTCTCTCTCTCTCTCTCTCTCTCTCTCTCTCTCTCTCTCTCTCTCTCTCTCTCTCTCTCTCTCTCTCTCTTACTTGACGTTCGGTTGTTTTCTAACTCCTGGTTGATGCCCACCAGCTATAGCCCAACCTCCCTCCCTCCCTCCCCATTGGCTATTATTACACTCTCCTAGATGAACTGGCTCTGGCAGTCTCTCGGCTCTCACGCTCTCTCTCCTAGGCTAGTCGCTGCTGCCTGCCCTGCATACCAAGACTGTGGCTCAACCAGAAATGAGTGAAGGTCCAACTACCTTCTCCTTGATCATCCAGCCTGAGAATGATGAAACCATATTTGATAAGGGAGATAAGGGTGAAGGTCCAAAAGACAATGCTATAGATGGATTAATAGTCCTCCTCAATGGGCTTGTGTAATGTGAAGGCTGAAAACACATAAAGTGGACATGTACCAATGCCCGCATACACCACACCCATTGTTTGATACGCCAGCAGCAGCATCTGCCAGTGCTTGCCATTAAACCATCCTCTAAAGTTAGCCAACCACAAGAAACCCAAATTTTTTGACATTAGAGTGGTGAAAGCCTTGTGCTCGAAGGTGTTGAAAAGCTTAAATGCAAGCTAGTAACCAAGTTTCATTTGTCCACTTTCTGATGCATATAATACAACACTCTAGTCTGAAGTCCAATGCAACACAAGAAGATTAATTCACATTAATCAATTACCTTTGAGGCAAGGAGAACCTTTTCTCCTTGTGGTCCTGAAGTTGGCGGTCATAGTTATTCTCAAGATCCTTGAGGATGCAACCACTCTACAAGCGTAGTGACTCGAGGGAGTAGTTACTCTCGCTGCGATAGATATTGTGCCTATCACTGCTTCTATTGTCGACATCTACTACTGTTGAATTTTCTTCATGATTTGCCTTTGGGTATGCTTTGTTTGGCCTGACGCATTCTCCAATTCAGAAGGATGTTTCTTGTCTTGACCCGCACTAGCGTTGTCCATATTGCAAGATGCATAGGGAAGCTCTTGTCTTTTTCTCATCTGCTTTGGTAGCAGCATGAGACAAATTAATACTCTCACTGTGTAGAAAGCTCAAGAGCTAATTACTACACGTATCTCTTCGATTGACAAGCATTTTGATAGATTACCAGCCGCTATATTTGGTGCCCAAACATTTGCAGCAACTGATCAATCATTCATGTGCTAGTTAAGCCCTGCATCATAATAGCAAGTCACGAGCAGAGTAGTGCAGGGAAGCTTAATTAGCGGCGTCCCAACAAGCAAGTAGTACACACATATTGGTTTTGGAGTCCCCCTCTTCTTATATACCAACCTAGAAGGAGAGGCACTCTCTTTTGCTAGCAGCTACTCCAAACCTCGCATAATTCAGTTTAAAAGAAACTGTATTTCTTTCAAAGATTCCCCCATATTCCCGGCGTCAGAAACCCCTCTCCCCGTTCTTGTGAGAGAATCATGAGGAGGATGAGGGTCACGATCACAACCACGATGCTAATGACAACTTTGGGAACTGCAACGGCCATTAGGGCTTCTTTCACAGGTGCAAAGAGGTGGGCTTGGAGACAATCAACATGGCATCAATTCTAACCGCCCGTCTCTAAGTTGTCATCATCAACCATACCTCCTCAACGGGGTCATGCCGACCGTTGATGAAGCTCTTCAGCAACTGCACAAGGATTTTTCCCGTTTTTTGACTTTAGTATTTCCCTTTACCTCACTTTATTTTATATCCAAACATTGTATTCGATTCACACCGATTGTATCAATTTGGTCTCATATGTAAATGTGGCCTTCTGACGACGAGTCATATAACATTTCATTTCTCTATCTCTCTTTCCCCTCCCAAAACAACTCCTTACAGCTGTGGACATTGAGGACGCGCTTCGATGACCACTGTAATACTTTCTTTGATGCCGAGCATCCACGGGAATTGATGACAATGATGATTTTCATCTGTCATTGTCATTTAACATCTAGCATCTACGTACGACTCCTTCATCAATTAATGTTCATTCATCATTTGATGTTATTAACCGTTATGCACACATATCCATAGTTAAAAATTGCATAAACTACAAATTTTTGGGGATTTTTATTCAAAGTTGTCCTCTTTAAATGGCTCATTCTGCACCTACTACTTGCATTGGTCAATCCTGTTAACCTTATGTTTTCTTATTTTTTCATCATTATATGGCTCCATACCATCATCAAGACTACCCTATTTTTGACTTTATTGTAATTAGCACACCATTAAGGATGCAAGTTTTTTCAGCATACCATTTACATGAATCCTCTCTTTGTTTTGCAAAATTATTTTAACCCTTTTTGCTTGGTACTTCTTTGGTTCAATATACTAATCCTCTCGTACAATATGTTATTCATGGAAAACAATGCAGTTTACATTCCAGACACTCATTTCAATTTTCAGTAGAAAATACATTGCTATGGTCAGGGCTTACTACTTGCACATTATGAAATTTTATTGCCATGATTATTCATTAGCTATGCAGCTCCTCATTTGAGCTAGGGTGCTCGGGGATATTGAGCCACAGTTTGTAAGTGCTTTGCTACTAGAACATACTCTAATTTGGTGTAATAGGTGGCAATTTTTTTTCTTTTTATGTCTTTCTTGGTCCGTTGTTCACATGCACACAGATTTGCCGATTTAGGAAGTGTGTAGTTTCTCATTAGTGCAGATTCGTCGATTTAGGTAGCATAACAACAAACTGTAGATTCACGCTTTTTGAACTTATATCAAATGAAGATTCGCCAATTTAGGTAGCATTATTGCTAATTCGCCAATTTAGGCAGCACTTCAGGTGTAGATTTGCGGATTTAGGCAACACCAATCATAAAATCATGCTGCACTGACTGGCCACCACTGTAACTAGTTTGATTTTGTTACCTGGATATATACTGAAAGCGATTTGGATTTGGATGTGGAATTGGTATATGATGATTTTCTGTTGTGACAGTATTTATGAAAGTGAACTTGAGATTGATGAAAATTGACTTCTTGAATAATGAGTGTGACCAATGATATCCTGATTCATCAGGGTATGACATATACTGTTTATTCTAGTGGTATCGGACACTAGAATAGGTAGTATGTGGATGACGGCAGACATAAGCAATGTTGTTTTGTCTCATAAATTTTTCATTTTATAACGTACTTTTTTTTTTGACATAGAATACTAATCACTATTTTTGACCAAGTATGGTTTGCAAATTTTATCTTCGCAATTGAGGACAGTTGCTTTGTAACAGAGAGGTATGTTATGGAATTGATATGTTCCTATTTATTGCAGCTGACACGTGAAAAAGGATTGACCAAGCTAGGCTATTACAAAAGAATATTATATTTTATATATATCTGATTATTCAAGTGCTCTTATGAGCTTTGGCCATTTATGATCGGCCGGCTAGTTTGTACTCAATTTGATCATTCAAGAAATCTATAAATGAAATACGTGCAAGAGGGAAATGGTCACTCTTGCACGGGGGGAGATTGCACCCAGTGTCCGACTCATTCTTCTCTCCTCTCTTCTCTCCTTTCTCGCCGTGCCAGGCATAGCACTCCACTCTAGGAGGTGCGCTTGTGCATGTTCTCTTCCTCTCTCTCTCGCTTGCTGTCTCTTTTTGTTCACATGCACCATTGGTTATGTGCTATCCGAGGTGTCAGATATGTTGGTTTGCTCATTTATGATTAGCAATATGTTGTTTCGGATATTTTGCAAGGCAACCACGCATCCATTTTTAACAGGAAATGGTGTGCAAGCAGTAAACAACGGGCACAAAAGAGGGGAGAAGGACTTGTGGTGGTAGAGTGAGCGGTTGTGCTCACAGATGAAGCAAAATATGCTTGTGAAGGCTTGGCGATTCTGTTCGGCTCCATCGGCGATAATTTTTGTGCTAGTTTGAGGCTTGTGTGCCACATCATTGGTCTTGTTCCTAAAATCTAATATCTAACCAACCCAAATGATTTTCTCATATTAAACTGATCATTCAATGTGGGAGATAAATGGGAACAAGGGTTAGAATATAGACATGTTCTTACGTGTCTATCTCAACATGGGGCCCATAGTAAAGGGGTCCAAATGAGAAATGATTTGACAAAGAGAAAGGCTAGATAATGGAGCTTAAAGACCTTAGGGTTAGCTTCATTAAAGACCTCCAATGGTTAGAGCTAAAAGTCCTTTGACCTTAGGTAAGCTAGGGTTGTGCTTGAGGTGGGAACGTGGCCCAAGCTTCAGGTGCTTGTCATGCTTGCTTACTAAGGTCCTTGAGGTGCTTGTTAAGTATGAAGTCTGATTTACCCCTTGTAATTTTTTGTATTAAAAACGCACATTTGTAAGGCCCCCATTATGAGGAGAAGCCATTGTGCGTGAAGAAAAATCACTCGTTGAAAACAAAATCACTCGCCGGAAACCAAAATTTTCACCACACCAGAATATTATGACCTGTCGGCGGCTAGAAAGTGATCGAAAAAAATACTAGTTGTTTGGCCGGTTGTCGGTAGTCAATGGTCAGTGGCCCGTGGTCGGAAGTCAATGGCCTATGGCCGGTGGCCGAATTCAATACCCGGTGGCTGATTTCAAAGGAGGACTTGTCTTCTCAAGGGTGACCACACATGGACGGATTGGAGGATCTTATTTGGACTTATCTACACAAGGACGGGTGAGAGTGAAGCAATGCGAGAGTTCTATTAAGGGTATAATGCTTTTATAGCTTACTTCTTGTTTGAAGTACTAAAGCCATTAAGTGACTGCTTTCTCGTGGATGTAGCCCACATTGGGTGAACCATGTATATCGTGTGTACTCTCTCTCTCTCTCTCTCTCTCTCTCTCTCTCTCTCATGCCAAGGGTAGGACTATAGGAGGGCACGGCCTTGGCCAAGGGTCGACGGATACACATGCAGTACAGGGGCTATATGTAGCTAAGATCCAGAGGGCCAGGGGCCTATATATAGGCAGGTTGGGTGGTTATGAGCATGTATATCTTCCCTATGGCCTTTCACTGGTATCAGAGCTTAGGGAGTGAGAAGAAGGCTATGGAGCACAAAGGCGTGTGTGATTATGGCGTTCTTTCTCTCAGATTGAGCGGTGGATGGTCTCACATGACAGGCAAAGCACGAACAACAATTGATCGTTTGCAAGCTAAGTGTAACTTTGATTAGTTTTAACTCTTAATTCTTATCTTATTATGTGATTACAAGCCAATTATACGCCTCAAGCTTGGAAGGTCGTGTATGTTAAGGAGATTGTGCATGGCAAGGAAGAAGAAGCAAGTCAACTCCATGAAGGAAGTTGAGTTCTTCCATGTCAAGATAGAAGAGGAAAGAAGGTCAATTTGAAGCTTTAATGGAGCGCTTGGGTCGTTTGACAAAGAAGATCTCAAAATAGTTGCATAATGCATGCATGTTCTAAAACGGGAAAAAGGAAGCATGCAAGAGAATCAACACCAAGATGGCCTCCTCCACGTATCGCATGCACAAGAAAAGAAGCATCTTTTTTGAAAGATAGATCACGGAAGCCATAAGAAGCTGAATCCTACTATAGTTTGGAGATGGCGTTCTTGGAGGAGCGAAGAATCCGGATGGGAAGAAATTGTATGCATGATCACAGCTTGCATGTTTGGCAACAACATGCATCCTTGGCAGGTCATGGGCATAAGGCTTGCCGGCGATGCATGCGGCTTGTCATGCACAAGGTGACCGAGAAGGGCTGTTGGGCAGATGGCCGTGGGAACAGGCCCTAGTGAGTGAATGCCTGCCATGGCGATGCCCTGGACACTCTCCTTGATGGAAGCCACCATGAGCATCCCAGATCGCTCTGCTGTGTTTGCTTTGTTGTGTTTGCAACCCAAGGCAGGGCCTCCGGCTGAGGCTGCATGAGTGCTACCACTGGGTTGGCACCACCACTGGGTTGTGCCAACCAGTGAGCCACGATATGGCTACATGCTTAATGACAGCCATGGGTTTGCAAGGGTAGTGCCGGACAGGAGCTAGCTTTGCATAACAAGAAAAAGTGATGCCCCGGTGATGAGCCAAGGCTGGTGCTTTTTGAAGCTGCCAAGAGAGTGGACTGCGTCCAGGGACAGCCATGAATGGTGCCATGAGGTAGGATCAAGGGAAATTGCCCTTGCTTGGGTAGCAGTGAGGACTGATCTACGTGTCCATAGCCCAAGAAAGGGGGCGTGCTCTGAGAGAGAGCAGCAAGAAAGTGATCATGGATTCCGAGGACTGATGTGATCCAGCAAGGCTAGGCAACCACCCACAATTGTCAAGGGGCAGCCTTTGAGTGCCAGAAGTCAGCCATGGCTGTACGTGCAGATTGCTCAAAGGGTAGAAAAAGGGGTGCCATAGAGGCGTCATGAGGGTGCCATCGAGTTTCCATGGCTGCAACAGTGCTGACCAAGGGCCATGTTTGCAAGTAGCCAAAGTGGCATATGTGAGGTAGCGCTAGGGGCAATGTCGCCACCAGTACGCCTTAGGGAGGGCTACGAGTAGACAACCAAGAAAAGAGCATGCATAGTTGCGTTGCCAAGGCCAAACCAAGGATGCAAACAGGGAGCATGAGCCAAGATGCAGCCGCCACTCATGCATCGACTGGTAGCATCCGAACAAGGGCAGCCAAGAGGGCATAGGGCTAGGGTTGCTGCTTTTTAGCTGGTACCGGCCAACTTAAAAGGCTTTTAAGCCCAATGCTTATGATGGCCGATTTTTGAAAATCAAAGAAAAAAAAAAGAAAAAAAAACTTATTTCTCTTGTGCTGGAGCCTTGGTGACACTGTTGGAAGGCTCGGCAACCTCACGACACCTTTACGGGCATGGCACCCCCCCCCCCCCCCCCCCCCCCCCTTCGATTGGCCGGCCTTATCACCCTCAGGCCCCCGCTTGTCCATGGACCATGCCCCAGCCTAGCCGACCGCCCTCGGTTTTAGATACCCCTTCTCTCTCTCTCCCTGTAGTTTTATTCCCCGGCGGGCATCGATTGAGATCTCTCTCTCTCTCTCTCTCTCTCTCTCTCTCTCTCTCTCTCTTTTTCCTACGTATCTCTCTCCAAAATCCTCTCTCTCTCTCTCTCTCTCCCTCTTGCTCTTCTCAACCCGAAGGCACAACGCAAGAAGCCGGAGCCCATTCTCTCTCTACACAACACCACACACCCACACCACACACACGAACACCTCATCCTCTCCTCCCTCACCACCTCCAACCCCCTTCTCTCTCTCGCTCTCTGTTTTACGGCCCCAGCCCGCCGCCCGCAGTAAGCGCTCTCTCTCTCTCTTCCTTGCAGGCCTGAGAAGACACATAAAATTCTCTCTCTCTCTCTCTCTCTCTCTCCATGCACACACCACACACACATACACACACACCCCACGCTTGCGCGCGCACACACACACACACACACACACACACACACACGCACACATACACCATCCCCCCCCACCCCTCATCCTCATGTAGCAGACCACCGTCAACAGAGCCGAAAAAAAAGATAAAAACTATATATATAATAATATATATCATACACATAATAAGCCCGTTCCCACGCACGCTTGCGCACACACACACATGCGCACCCACATCTATGTATACATACACACATCCGCCCACATGCACATATGTACAGACACACACACATACGCACTTAAATACAAGAAAAACGAAGGATTCCACGACTACGACGACAATGAAAAAGAAGGAGGACTCAAAGCACGCGCCGCCAACAACAGAAAGGAGAAATGCACCGCAGGCATGTCCCGACGGACCCCAAAAAGAAGTACGCGCTACACCGATGCACCGACAACACACCATTCGCTGGCAACATGCAACCACAACGTCATTTCAGTAATTTATAGGTTATTTTCATCATTTCTTCAGTTTTCACCCAAGCCATTGTAAAATTCCCATTTTGTAAATTTCCTCTCTTTAGGTGATGGTCACAAAGGCCCACCTAGAGATTCTCATCTTTTAATAAACCTCCAAAACAAAGCAAGGGTCAACCACACTGGGTCCACCACTTGCTTTGTCTCCCCGATTAAGCTTACCCTAATCACACCGGGATTACCATAATCCAAGCAGCCAACACCTATAAATTGGCACTGAGAGGTCACTATAGGGGGGGGGGGGGGTGCAGTTCATGAGAAGTCAGCACTTGGTAGAATGTAGTGGGAAGAGTTGACACTATCACCATCACAAGGAGGGGGCTTGTGTGTTGGGTTTGCCTTGGGAATTGCACCATGCGAAGGGATCCGCGTCCATCCCTCGACTCCAATGGTCGATGCACACACGTATACAAGCTCTTGGTAGAAAGCTTCACAATCATTGAGTCGTTTTAGAGAGCACACCAAGTAGGTTGTACCATCTTTTCTCCCTACCTCTCTATCACCACGGCATGCCATTTGTAAATACTACAGAAATAGTTCTCCCTCACACCCCTGAGGGTTTTCGTCATTTGCAAATCTCTCTCTCTCTCTCTCTCTCTCTCTCTCTCTCTCTCTCTCTCTCCGTCTCCGTGTGTATGTTTGCGGTGTTCATATCATTGTGGTTTGCGTCCTAGCCGCTCAAAGCTAGGTGATGCCCCCTATTCGCTTTACCGTGGACAGGCTCGAGGCATACCATTCGGCCCCCAGCGTTTTAGAGGCCGTCGGGGTTTGGGGTTCGCTTTTCTCCCGTCACTTACATGGGAATTACTGAGAGCTTTAGGGGGTGCCGAAGGAGAAGGGGCTCTACATGAGTCAGTGGCCATGGTGGCCAGCACAACCGGCTATGGGCAAGGCCAAGGCTATCAATGGAAACATACATGTGTTTGATGGAGCTTGTCTACGACTACCCGACAAGGATTTATGGCAATCAAGGCCATCTACTTTCTGACTTGGATGGGTATGCCTACAAGGTGAACAAGATGACAACTTAATGTCATTCAGGTATTTCCGTCAGTTCAAGTATCAATTTTTCATTTCATGCTATGGCGATCATTGTCAATTACCACTCGTCCACGTTATGCCAGAATAGATTTGAATGATGGAATGTACGCCATGTTCTGTTTAACTCTCATTAGGCAGAGTGCTTGTATGACAAGCCTTTGAGTGTATGAGTCTTATTTCAAAGTACCTTGATAGGACTTTCACAACATCTATGTCGTTGGCACTTGTTCTTGGAATATATATAACGTGTATGACATGTTTTTCTATTCTGGACAAGATGTTGGTGTACATGCGGCTATGATGCCTTCTTCAACAAGGATTTTGTGCGCATAAGTTAATATGTAGCACTTGTATTGCTCCGCATAGCACTGAGTCGCTTCCCATGGAGAAAGAGTCTAAGAGAGGCTAAGAGAAGATGCATTATTTTCTCCATACACATGGTTTGACAAGATTGTCATTTGTTGTTGATAGTATGTATGGTTTGTCATAATAATCAATATCTAGTTCTCCTAAACGATTTCTCATATTAAACTGATCATTTAATGTGGGGAAGTGTCAGGAGAGAAAAAGATAGAATATTGGTTAAGCTAGCAGACCGGCCACTGTAGGGATCCAAAGGAGGGAAAATAGGGATCCAAAAGGGGGTCCATCTGCAAAAGAGCCATGTGCAACAATGGGCTAAAAAGACCCTAAGGTTCAGCCCATTAAGACTTCCAAAATGCTAAGGTTCCAAAATTCAAAGGTTGTGTCCAAAGGTCAACCCTAGGGGAATTGGATGCTTTGTGTGTGTACAAAAGAGTGCAATTCCTACTTAGGAGGGGGTGAGCCTTGCATGTAGGGGATGAGAGAGAAAGCCACACACACACACAAGCTCCCTTTACACAAAGGGAATGAGGGACACATGTCAACTCCCTAGGCCAGATGCCCACAAGGTGTACCCAATAGGATGGCCTTGGAGGTGGACCAATGAGAATTAGGCTAGAGTAAATCTAGTTTAATTAATTTAAAAACACTTAATAAAAGAACCAATGAGAATTAAGTCTTCTAGGAGACTATTGGACGGTCTCCCAAGTGGTCCAATGAGCATTCAACAGCCCAATGGCTTGCCTGATTCCTATTGGCCAGGAGGCAAAGGGGTCCAATGAGAGTTTAGTTGAATTATTAAATTTCCTAAAGGTCTCACAAAAGGAGAAAGGGGGACACATGTCAGAAGGCTATCACTTATGCTGCTTAATAGTCATTGGCTAGCCGTGGGGAGGTCCAATGGGGAGATATCAAGAGCAAATAGCAAGAGGGATCGCCCAAGAGAGAGAGGGGGCTGATTTTTGCAAGGCATTATCACACACACACTCACACAATCTCATGTGTGAAGAAAGAGAATACTATCTCTTCCCAAGCTTTAATCGAGAGCTCATCACCTACTCCAAGCTTGTGAGATAGAAGCCTACATCGACACACTCTTTGCATGTGGATGAAAATCCAACCAAGATCCAAGATTCAATGCATGCTCATATCCTCTACCAAGATAATTACTAAGCTAAGCTGTGTGATTATGTGAGGAGATGTACATCTTTCTCGTAAGATACTCCTTCTTCCTCTCAATCTACTCTCATACCCTGCTAGCTCTCACCGGGGATAATTGATGTTGTGTTTGCTAAGTGTTTTGCTTAGTGCATGAAGCTTTCATCTTCATTGCACTAGCTAGTCTTGAAGGAACACAAAGAATTGTATTGTACAATGTCTCTCTTGATGGGAGAAACCATAATACAAAGCCTTTTGGAGGGGGGACCGGCTCCATGCAAATCCGGTCCTTAACTGTTGTCAATAGCTTAATTTCTCTCTCTTTTGAAAGTATTGTTGAAGCTATCTAACTAGGTGTTATGCTTTTTGTTGCTCTCTCTACCCAAGCACTCTTGTAATTCTCATTAGGAATCTATTCTAATGAAATGCCCACTATATTCATGCTAATTTCCGCTACACACATGTTTTTAGGCCATTAAATTTTACATTGGTATCAGAGCACAAGGTTTCTCTTTTCTTGCTCAAGAAGGGAGGTCCTCAAGCTAGCTATAAATGGTTGGTATTATTAATTACCTGTGAGTAAGTAGAATAGGGAATTTTCAGCCTTGCAATGCGCCTGCCTTCGTGCAGTTAACGGGGCATCACTGTCGAGAGCTATGGTCTTAATAGTGGAGTCCTTCGGGGCTTGCCTACGGCTTAACCACTATTGAGCTATTAGAAGCTTGACAGGAGCCGTGTGCTGTTTTGGTGTTGAAAGACCCTCTCTTCTATTCCTTGCAATTAATGGTATTCGAGCCACGGGTACAGTATCTTGAGTGCTTTTTCTAAGGGGTAAAGAGGAGTAGCAACTAGGGCTTGAAGTGCCAAAGTACACCGAAAAAAGTTTACACCTAAAAGTTGTTAGAATGGCTGACAATAGTAAAGAGAGTGAAATTAATGTTGATAACTTTGATTTTGCTAATGAGCAAGCTACTAATGATGCTCCGATCCTTGTTAACTATCTTGTTTCTAGGCTTCAACAAGCCATGGGCAATCCATCTCTCCAAAGTGAAGTGCAACGGCAGCTCCGTGCTCACGGGATTCTCCAAGCTCATCTCACCATGACGAGAGAACACCTAGGAAGCCTCCTTGTGAGACTCCCAAAAGAGGTCTCTCTACGATTCGGGAAGAAGAAGAGAATCCATATGAAGGGCTCAAGAATTTACTTCTTGATGATGCATCTCCTTCCCGAAGGAGAACTCAAGGAACGAGAAAGATGTGAGTCTCCCGCCACCTCGGCGGAGATGGCTCCACGAAGACGGCGGGCTAAATGCTCTCCATCACCACCAAAGTGGAGAAGACCATGGCACCCTTCTCCACATCATAATTCAAAGAGGGATGATAAAAACCAAGAGAAGAAAAAGGTGAGAAAGAGGACACCCTCTTCTCTATCTTCCTCTTATGAAAGTGATGGTGAAGACAACGAAGATCAAGACAAGAAAAAGGCGAGAAAGAGGTCACCCTCTTCTCCACCTTCTTCAAATTCTTCACCTTCTGAAGAAAGTGATGGTGCAACCTTTGAACCATCAAAAAGAAGAGGCAATAGGAAATCCTATGTCGCATGGAAGAGGTCAGCTAAAGAAGTTCAAAGAGGGAGGGAAGAGCATCTCTTTCCTTACCTATGATGGTACTTTTGGTGCTACGGACAAAGTCTTGGCCTTTATCCAACAGTTTGATGCGGCGTTTGGAGATGAGGGCTTCACGGAGTCCTCTAAGCTACGACATGTAGCTATGCACTTTCAAAAGTCCACCAGGCAATGGTGGTCTAGCCTACGAGCCAACGGTGAAGCTCCACGAACATGGAAAGCTTTAAGAGCTTCCATTATGAAGCAGTTTTTGGCCACCGATGCCAAAGACAAAGTACTCACCGAATGGAGAAGCTTAAAGTTCTCTCCCTATGAATCCATCCACAAATATGTAGACAAGTTCTGGGACCTACAACTCAAAGCCACTGTCTTCAAAAAGTTGGATTTTGGAGATCAAAAGCAACAATTTTGTGCGGGCTTAACCGAGGAAATGGTGGAGTATGTCAACTCCCAAAGGCCACGTACCATATTGGCGGTAATACACCATACTATGGTGGCCTCTCGAATCAATTTCCAAACGGGGGCTAAAAGAAATAATAAGCCCACGGAAAACAAGGGTTCCAACGAGCCTAAGGGGAAGGACAATGTCCAAAAGTCTCATAAGGGCAACTCCAACAAAGCTAAAGAGAAGGGAGTTTACAAAGGTAAGAACAAACTCTCTCTTGAAGAGCTTGAGCGTTATCGCAAGGATAACCGGTGTTTCAAGTGCGACGAACAAGGGCATGTGTACTGCGCTTGTCCCCAAAAGAACAACCTCCAAGATCCTCCTAGAGCTTCCTTGGTTGAAATCGAAGAGGAGGAGACTCACCAAACTCACCACAAAGGATCTCCTCTATGCCATGCTTGGGGAAAGGTAAGAGAACATGATGCTTTTATTCTCTTTGACCCTGGTTCTACTCACAACTTTATATCTATAGAGTTGGCCACCAAGTTAGGCATACAAGCCTACGAGATGGGTGATGTCCTACCCGTAGACAATGCTTTTAAGGAGCAAGAAGCTTCAGTCACTCCCTTAATCGGGAAATTGAGGCTTCATGTTCAAAGCTATGTGGACAAAGAGACTTCTTTATCTCTCCTCTCAAGCATGAGGATGTAATCCTAGGGGCACCATGGTTTGACCGCCTGGCTGCCAATGTTAAATTCCCTGAAAGGAGAATCTCCTTTAAGTTCAGGGAAAAAGACATGTATATAGATGCTAAGGAAATGGGTAACACTATCCCCATTGTACATACACCAGCTTTCAACAAGTCAATAAAGAGCTCTATTTCTGTGTACATGATTTTTGTTAAAGATTCTCAAAATGAACCTAATGCTTTAGCAAAAGAAAATAAAAGCAACCAAAAGGAATTAGAGTTATCCAATTTTCTCAAGGGATTTCAAGATGTTTTTATTGGCGACATCCCTTGTGAGATACCTCCTAAACGAGGTAATGATGACCATGCAATTGAACTTCTTCCAGGAAGTTCACCGCCTAACAAATCTCCTTATAGAGTTTCTCAAGATCAACAAGAGGAGATTATGCGGCAAGTGCATGAGTTAGTTGAGAAGGGCATGGTTAGGCCTAGCTCATCTCCATTTTGCTCACCTATGCTATTAGTGCAAAAGAAAGACGTCACATATCGTATGTGTGCCGACTATAGAGCACTAAATAGGATCACTATCAAGAATAGGTTTCCCGTTCCACGGCTATCATCAAATAAGGATAGTTCATCAAGACATTGTAAAGACCGCATTTCACACCACATTTGGTCTTTACGAATACATTGTCATGCTTTTTGGCTTGACCAATGCACTAGCCACATTCAAACGCTTGATGGAGAAGCTGTTCAGGCCTCATCAAACCTTCAATGGAGTGTTATTTGATGATATTATCATCTACTCTAATTCATTAGACGAACACAGGCAACACCTCCAGGTAATATTTCAAGTTTTAAGAGAGAATAAACTTTATGTTAATCGAAAGAAAAGTGAATTTTTCTTGCAAGAGATTCAATATTTAGGTCACATTATCTCTCAAGATGGCATCCAAATGGATCCATCCAAGTTAGAGGTAATAAAAGGATGGCCTAAACCAAGGAATCTTCATGAACTAAGAAGCTTTATAGGTATGTGTGCATACTATAGATGCTTCATAGAAAAGTTCTCACAAATTGCGGGACCATTACATGACCTAACAAAGAAAAGCGTTAGGTATACATGGTTCGCTAAGGAGAACAATTCTTTCGAAAATCTTAAAGAAAATCTTATCTCTCAACATGTGCTTACACTACTGGATCTCTCAAAACCATTTGAGGTCCAATGTGATGCTTGTGGTGATTGCCTTTGAGTTGTTTTTCTCCAAGAAGGGCACGCCATAGGCTATGAGAGTCAAAGGGTCGACCCTGTTGAGCAAGCTCTAAGCATATATGAAAAGGAACTCCTTGAAGTTATACATGTCTTAGACTCATGGAAGCACTATTTATTGGGGACTCCTTTCATTCTGCGAACGGATCACCAAAGTCTTAAGTACTTCATGACACAGACCAAGCTCTGCGACAAACAAATGAGATGGGCAAATTTCCTTTCGCAATTTCATTTTCATATTGCTCATATTGCTGGCAAGCATAATCAAGTAGCGGATGCACTCTCAAGACGGCCGAGAGTGAATGCGGTTTCCATAGCAACTCACAATGATCTATCTTCAATGATAGATGAATATGCTATTTATCCCGATTTTAGAGATGTGATTTCAGCACTTTCATTAGGGAAGAAAGAAGAACCATTTACTTTACAAGATGGTTATCTTCTCTATGGCAATAGACTATGCGTTACTAACTCACTACGTGAGAAAGTAATGTATGAATCTCATGCTCCTCCTTATGCGGGGCATAGAGGGATTCAGTCCACCTTAAAGGGAATTGAAACATATTTCTATTGGCCTACCATGAAAGTGAACATACAAGAGTATGTTTCTAAATGTGTGGTATGCCAAAAGACAAAATTTGATAGAGGGAAGCAACTTGGATTGCTTCAACCCTTGCCAATCCCTAATTCACCATGGGAGAGCATATCCATGGATTTTATCTTTGGATTGCCTAAGTCTATCCATGGGAATACGGGAATATGGACGATAGTAGACAGGTTTAGTAAACAAGCTCATTTTATACCTGTCAAAAAGACTATCAAATCCCATCAAATGGCAACCCTCTTCATTTCACAAATTTTCAAGTACCATGGCTTGCCAATGTCCATAGTGTCGGATAGAGATCCTAGAATGACCAGTAATTTCTGGAAGGGTCTCTTTGAGAATTTAGGGACAAGGCTAAACTTCTCTTCTGCCTATCATTCACAAACGGATGGCCAAAGTGAAATAGCTAGCCTAACAATTCTCGATCTACTAAAAGCCTATGTAATGGAAGTAGATCAAAGATCCCAATGGGAGAAGTACTTACCCTTAGTGGAGTATGCTTACAATAACACTTTACATACTTCCACGGGAAAAGCACCTTTCGAGGTAATTGAGGGAAGATCAAAAAGTCCCTTGCTACTTAAGGTACATGGGAAGATCTTCGCTGCTGCAGATGAGTATAGCTGAGACCTACAAGAATCTTTTCAAAAGATTAGGGATGCTATCTCTATCTCACAGCAAAGGCAAAAGGCTGCTGCTGACAAGCACATGAGAGCCCAAGCATAGAAGAGTCACTCTACTATCGAAGACTGATAGGACTAATGTGCAGACATGCTTGCGGCAGCCTCAGGCTCTCAAGCGCCAAATGGACTAGTCATCCATTGTGGAATGATGTCGTAGGGTAACATAGGTTTCCTCTCGCTAAGAAAAGGACTCATGAATATGCTTTATCTTCTCTACACCATAGTCGAGGACGACTATGATGTCAAGAGAGAGGTAATTTCATAATAATCAATATCTAATTCTCCTAAATGATTTTCTCATATTAAACTGATCATTTAATGTGGGGAAGCTAGAATATTGGTTAAGCTAGCAGACCGGCCACTGTAGGGATCCAAAGGAGGGAAAATAGGGATCCAAAAGGGGGTCCATCTGCAAAAGAGCCATGTGCAACAATGGGCTAAAAAGACCCTAAGGTTCAGCCCATTAAGACTTCCAAAATGCTAAGGTTCCAAAATTCAAAGGTTGTGTCGAAAGGTCAACCCTAGGGGCATTGGATGCTTTGTGTGTGTACAAAAAAGTCTTTTGCAATCCCTACTTAGGAGGGGGCGAGCCTTGCATGTAGGGGATGAGAGAGAAATCCACACACACACACACACACACACACACACACACAAGCTCCCTTTACACAAAGGGAATGAGGGACACATGTCAACTCCCTAGGCCAGATTCCCACAAGGTGTACCCAATTCCTATTGGATGGCCTTAGAGGTGGACCAATGAGAATTAGGCTAAAGTAAATCTAGTTTAATTAATTTAAAAACACTCAATAAAAGAACTAATGAGAATTAAGTCCTCTAGAAGACTATTGGACAGTCTCCCAAGTGGTCCAATGAGCATTCAACAGCCCAATGGCTTGCTTGATTCCTATTGGCCAGCAGGCAAAGGGGTCCAATGAGAGTTTAGTTGAATTATTAAATTACCTAAAGCTCTCACAAAAGGAGAAAGGGGGACACATGTCTGAAGGCTATCACTTATGCTTCTTAATAGTCATTGGCTAGCCCTGGGGAGGTCCAATGGGGAGATAGCAAGAGCAAATAGCAAGAGGGCTCGCCCAAGAGAGAGAGGGGGCTGATTTTTGCAAGGCATTATCACACACACACACTCACACAATCTCATGTGTGAAGATAGAAAATACTATCTCTTCCCAAGCTTTAATGGAGAGCTCATTACCTACTCCAAGCTTGTGAGATAGAAGCCTACATCGACACACTCTTTGCATGTGGATGAAAATCCAACCAAGAGCCAAGCTTCAATGCATGCTCATATCCTCTACCAAGCTAATTACTAAGCTAAGCTATGCTAATATGAGTGATTATGTGAGGAGATGTACATCTTTCTTGTAAGATACTCCTTCTTCCTCTCAATCTACTCTCATACCCTGCTAGCTCTCACCATCTTCGAAGGTGTGTGAGGTCTTGGGTCTGAGACCGGGGATAATTGATGTTGTGTTTGCTAAGTGTTTTGCTTAGTGCATTAAGCTTTTATCTTCATTGCACTAGCTAGTCTTGAAGGAACACAAAGAATTGTATTGTACAATGTCTCTCTTGATGGGAGAAACCCTAATACAAAGACTTTTGGAGGGGGGACCGACTCCATGCAAATCCGGTCCTCAACTGTTTTCAATAGATTAATTTCTCTCTTTTGAAAGAATTGTTGATGCTATCTAGCTAGGTGTTATGCTTTTTGTTGCTCTCTCCACCCAAGCACTCTTGTAATTCTCATTAGGAATCTATTCTAATGAAATGCCCACTATATTCATGCTAATTTCGGCTACACACAAGTTTTTAGGCCATTAAATGTTACAGGTTTGACATCTATCCATGCATCACATGCATGGCATGGTGGTGGCCTGTAAGATGTAAAATTTTCTCTTGTTTTGTGCATGTCTCAAGCAAGGTTAGACAAATATGCTTGTCTACATGACACTAGGCTATGAGCCTATGTCTCTTGCTTTGTGCACAGCTCTAGCAAGGTTTGATGATCAATGCACAAATGAGGTTCGACAAGCATGGCTTGTTTGACATGAAATTAGGTTTTGCTATGTAACTCCATGACATCCATGGATGTGGGAGTGACTATTATGGTACCTTATGCACACAATACATGGTATTGATTTGCATATCTAGCCAAAGGTGGGGCCTAAGCCTATCATAAGGGATTAGACTACTAATCCTCTGTTGCATAGGGTGAATGAACATTTTAAGGAGACAACTATAGCAAAGCTGGCTATAGCGCTCCTCTCTCGGTGGCTAGGAGGCCGTGCGTATGTGTGGAAAAGACGCCATACACAGAATGCCTACATAATCATGGATTATATATTTTACATGTCTTGGTTATTTAGAATGGTATTTACCAATGTTGTATTCACATACTTATGTGATTTAGGACCAAGGTTTTGGCTATGAGCCACCAACTATCTCTCTTGACTTGCAAACTCTTTTGCATAGGATAAATATCTAACCATTCTTAAGTTTGATGAAAAGTTTATGCACTATACGCGTAGTGATTTTTCTAGGGCATTGCCGCCGTTCTCTTTGTATGAAAAAGTGAAATCTCCTCTAGTAACGGCTATGAGACCGAATACAAGAGCATCCTTTTCACTAAAGAGTTAGAGATTGGATTCTCTTTACTTGCCAAGTCCTATACATTTGTATAGCTACCCATTGGCAACTCAAGGATAGCACGGCTATATGAGTTTTCTTGACGCAATTGTCAAGTCAAGGGTTGTCTGCAACAACCATATTAAAAAAGTGACATTTATTCACTATTTGTTGCAATTCTACAGGCTAGGGTATGTTGTTGTCAAAGCATGCACACTAGGTGTATGGGCCCTAGTGTTTGGCAATGACATATCTGAGGCGGCATGAGATTTGATTGGTACATAGTAGTGCTCATTACGGAGACACTACACACGTTTAGGAATAACACATTTGTTCACCTTGTACCGATATTCGTGTGGAGTTCATGTTTATGAGATTTCCTCTCACTCTAGCCGAGAGTGTTGTAGTCGTTCCTCCACACATAAGTACTTTGTGTACTTAAGAGATGACTATACATCTAGTCTCTCTACTTGAGACATATTCCACATGTGGAGAATATGAGTCTCATGGGACTAATACATGTGCCACATTTTTGTATTATGGAAAGTCCCTGTGCTGGTCACTTTGTTAACAATTGACCATTATAGCACCGTATTTGGAGCATTTTAAGGGCCAATAAAATGTCAGATACATAGACTTGTTATACAAACAAGTAGTAACAACCTTAACAGAGGGTTGTGTAGCTAGTATGCTTCTATTGATTCATTCCTTTGTAATGAATCATATCCACCATTGGATAAAGGTTTCTCTATGATGGAATGAGACATCTACTCTTGTTATGAGAAAATAAGAGTACTTACCCTATGCTATGAGCATGATGCGTAATATGGTTCTTAATCCCTGCATACCTTATCATTGAACTACGATCCAATGATATTTTACCATTTATTTGGTATCTAACCTTATAAAGGTTTAGTTTGGTTATTAGTCTTTGAACTAGTCAACCATACAGGTAGGACATGGGTTTTATTGTTGTAGAGCTATGAGCTAGAGCTAGGACCTAAGAGATGAGCTATGAGCTCTAAGATGAGCTACAAGATATACGATAAGCTATGGGCTCGTCCCTTCAGGCTAGTATAGTGCCATATACAAAGACTCCTACATATAGTGACTTTATGCTAAGCACTCTATATGGAAATGATATGGAATCACTGCTATGATTTTTGACCCACAAGAATAACATTAGTACTATAATGACTTTTTTTACTGTCAGAATCCAAAGAGGATAGGCAAATTACAAGTTACAAGTGTACTCTTGTCCTGAAGATATGCAAAGCGCATACGTTAGTACCAAGAAATCCAATTAGCAAGAATGTATCGTTCTAGTTGGTGTTGCTTACAATAAGGTAAAGCATGTTTGTGACTTAGTTTACGTCAAGTTCTCAACCCTGAATAGTAGTTATGATGGGGTTGTTTATTGATGAAACTTGAGAACAAGTCAAGGACTTAAACTTGGCTGATGAGTTATGTCAGCAAGTTACTTTCATGCAAAGTGAAAAGAGGTACTCTTTCATGTACATCTTTGTTGTGATAAGTCGTTTAGCATGCTCATGTGCGTTCTAAATAGAATCTACACACTGTGATTGCATAGGAACCGGTAACACATGATGGTTGCAAATGGACAACAATGTGGAAAATCAAGATGTTATTCTTGATTTCATTGAACCTCCTACTAAATCGTGTTCGGATCACGTAAACAGCTGTATCCATGAAGGATGCCACTGTAGAGAACATTAGTGTATCATCACTCTTGTTTTAGCGGACGAAAATGCTTCTCCAAAAGGGGAGTAATGTCATGCCAAGGGTAGGACTATAGGAGGGCACGGCCCTGGCCAAGGGCCGACGGATACACATGCAGTACAAGGGCTATATGTAGCTAAGAGCCAGAGGGCCAGGGGCCTATATATAGGCAGGTTGGGTGGTTATGAGCATGTCTATCTTCCCTATGGCCTTTCACTCTCTCTCTACTCTATAATCTCTTGTGTGTGAAAATTATCTCTCTCCATTAAGTAATCTAGATAAATTATTTACTTAGCTACGTCATATTTCCTAACAGTGCTTGTCGTGCTGACTAAGATGCTTGAGGTGCTTGTCGTGCTTGCTCACTAAGGTACTTGAGGTGCTCCATGACTAAGGTTCTTGAGGGGGTAGGGTGTTCAAAAATTCAATGCATATCCCTACACAAGGAGGAGCGAGCCCTCATTGTAGGATCTAGAGAGAGAACACACACACCCTCACACAAGGTAAGCTTGGTACAAAGAAAGCATCTAGGACACTTGTCAACCTCCTCTCCATGTTTCCCTCATGGTGTACCTAAAACCCATTGGTTGGCCTCCCAAGGTGTCCAATGATAATTTAGCTAATTAAATTAATTATTTATGCATTTATCAAGTCTTCTCTCTCAAAGGGGAAAGGGGGACACTTGTCCCAAGGCTACCTTTGTTGCTTGACATGCACCAAGCTTGTGATTGGCTAGGCTTGGGAAGACCAATAAGATTCATCTTGAGCTAGAAGAGGGGGTCGACCCAAGCAAGGAGGGGACCTGATTGCAGGATATACTCTCCCACACACACACACTCATTGTGTGGAGTTGCAAGTGTAAGAGCTCCATCTCCTTCTCCAAGCTAGTAGAGAAGTTGAGAGCCTACACCAACACTCTTGGCTACGGAATGAAAATCCAACCAAGACACATGCTTCAATGATTAAGCTTTCCTGCCAGCCAGAAGAGTGATGATAAGAGAGAAACTATTTCTTTCTTCTATGAATGTCTCTTCTTCCTCTTCCCTACCCTCATTCCCCACTAGCTCTCTCCACCTTTGAAGGTGTTTGAGGCCTTGGGACTGAGGATAGGGATAATTAATTATTTTTACAAAGTCTATGTTATGCTCGTGATGCATGAAGGTTTCCATCTTCATTGCATCATCTAGGTCACAAGAAACAAAAAGATTGTATTGTACCAAGTCTCTCTTGATGGGAGAATCTATAATTCAAAAGCCTATTGGAGGGGGGGCCGGCTCCACATAAATCCGATCCTCAACTGTTGTCAAGTTCTCTAAACTCTTTTTCTTGCAAAAGTATTGTTCATGCCAAGTTTTATGATTAAGTTGCTACCCCTAAATAAGTTCACACTCTATGTTCTAAAAGTAGTCTCACAAAAATGCTCTCTCTAATTCTCCTAATTCCCCTATTCTCAAAGTTCATAGGCCATTTCCATTACATTGGTATCAGAGCTATTGGTTTCTCTTTTCTTTCTTAAGAAGAGAGGTCCTTAAGTTGTGGGCCTATTTATTGCAATATGGTAAGTGAGATAGGGGTCTATTATCTTGGTTGAGAATGACTTAGTTCAAGGTACACCATTGGGAACTATAGTCTTATTAATGGAGCCTCTTGGGGCTTGCCTTTGGCCTAACCATTATTGAGCTACAAGCAAGCTCAACATGAACCATAATCAACCATGCAATGATAACCTCTCCAGTAGTCTTTGCAATCAAGAGTGGCTAAACCACGTGTGTGGCTGCTTGAGGATTGATTTTCAAAGGTAAAGAAGAGTAGAGACTAAGGTTTTTGAGGGTACCAAAGCACAAAGTGACTCTATAATAGATAAGTATAATTAGCATGGGGGGGGGACAATAACCAAGAGAGTAGAATGAACATTGATAACTTTGATTTTCACATGAAGGTGCTAATGATGATGCCCCCATGTTTGTCAATTATCTTGTTACTACGTTGCAGCAAGCTATGGGCAACCCTTCTTTGCAAGCCAAAGTTACTCAACAACTTTGTGCTTATGGGATTTCCCTTCCTCTCCAAGAAGAGAGAGAGATTAGGAGGCCTCTTGAGGAGACCCCCAAAAGAAGACTCTCTCCCATACGAGATAATGAATCCAAAGAATGAGAAAGTAATGAATCCCTAAGTTCCTCTGAAGATGTGGCTCTGCAAAGACAACGGTCTCGACGGTCACCAACTCCTCCGAAGAGGAAATGGTCAACACACAGTCCTTCTCCTTATCACTCCAAAAAGGAAGAGAGGAAACAAAGGAAGAAAATTTATAAACTAAGAAAGAAATACTTAGATTAGCCTAGTTGAACTAAGAAAGATCTGTTTGATCATCCTTAAGACAACTTTTTTGTTAGCAACAAGCTAACACGGATACCATTTTTTGGAGTCGAATCCTCAAATATGCTAGTTAGATATTGCTTTGCTGCCTCTTGGAATACCTCTATGGCCACGGCGCCCATCCTAAATTGAGTGTTGTACAATTGCAAAACCTCCCTGCATAGCCTTGCAAAAGGGGCCCTCTGAATCAAGAGCTCGGTGCTCTTTTGATAGTGTCGAATCTCTGCAAAAGCATAGCTGTGCTTTCGTACCTTTTGAGGTCGACGTGGAGGTGCACTTTTGGCACGAGTTGGGGCAGCTTGCTTCCTCTTCTTGTAGACAATGCTCGTTCTCTTTTTTTCTACACAAGCACTTCCAACACCTCATAATCTGATTCCACCCACTCTCCATCTGATTCGTGCTCTTCACTATTGAGCGGATGTGATGGTGTAGGTCCACTCCCTTTAGGAAGTGTCTTACCCCAATAGACATGTGAGCCTGATAAGTTTATATTTTGACGCCAACCCATGGGGCATCTTCATCCGTTTGCGTCTCTTCGGAGCCTTCTGACGGCTGCTTTTGGCTGTTTGTTTCTTTTCCTTGGTCGATCTCATCCTCCCTGTTGCCATTAGGATCGTTGGAGTCCGATGAATAGACAACAAGGCGATGCTTCCTTCTCTCTTTTGCTGCTGTAGAGGACTGGCCATGCTGATTTGAAGTTCCAGCTTCTTCTGTATGGACTTCACCTTGAGCTTGTGAAGTTCCAGCTTCTGTTACTGTACCTTTGAGTCGTTGGCCATCTGGCCCCGTTGGATATGCAATCCTTGCTGTTTGTTTTGTTGTTGTTGCCATGGTAGCACCTAGCAGGGAAAATGACAAAATGAGCGCCTTCAACCTTTAAATAGGTTTTTTTGAGATTTGGGTTCTTTCACACTATGTGGCCAATTGAGTGAAACTCAAATAAACCAATTGAATTTAACAACTAAACATGGATCATGTGGACGGCTGATGTGATGCCCAAACGCTGCCTTTTCGATGCTTAGTTGCACGCCAAGATTCATGGCCCAGGGACGCTCGCGAGCGTTTCCACTTCTCGGATGTTGTAGTACGGGAGGCGTTGCGTAACTGCTTTGCTAACATCGACTCTCTTGCTTTCTCAATAGTGCGAGTTCTCCCAAAGGTGTGTCTAAAAAACCAGTTAAACATCTCTTGGAGGTAGTTGGAGTGTGAACTACCACCACCATGCCGATTATTTTTGAAGTAGACTCCTTTTACTCAATAGTGGGACTTCTCCATGCCTTGTGTACTCCATATATCAATCGAACCATAGCGGTCCATGAAGTATGCACCATGCGCATAGATAATGTGCTAAAACAACCAAAATAGAGATAAGCCAATAGAAAAGTTGCATTTTCAAACATTGCATATGTATTAAGTCCGTTAAAACAAACCATGTAGTGTGTAATCTTGATTTCAGACCATCCGTCCTTAGCGGCCTTTTTGAATTCATAAAGCACCTTCTTGAACTCCTCTCGCTGCTCAACGGTGGTGCTTGAAAGATTCATCAATTGCACAACCTTTTGAAAGGATGACCATACTAGCTTGCGTTGGTTAGCAACCTCCACATTGGGATCTTTGTCCGTCGTGCATGAACACAAATCTTTCCACAACTCCCACCGCTTCTCACTTGCTAGATCAACACTTGCCTTGGATACCTGCATTGGAGACTTTAACATCTTCTTGAAAAATCGACGTGCCTTGGCTCCATTCATGGAAACCTTCTGTTCCACCTCATATGTCTTCTCCCTACAAGTCTCTGCTACAATGTTCACCCTTGATCGGTGACATCCAATCTCATTAAGGAGCGTCTCCACCCCCTGCAAGGAGTCTTTTGATCGTTGAAGGGCTTCATTGTGAAAGCATAATCAATGTGATGCTTTAGGATCCTATCAAATATTCGCATAAACGCATGCAATGTACAAAAGTGAACATTGTTGAGGGAGAAGGGAATTATGGGGTTCCACCCAGGATCTTTGCTATCCCTATTGGGCACCTGTAGCATATCACATGAAAGAACCGAAGTTTGCCACTCCCTATTTATATGGTCATCATTACCTTCATCCTGACCTTCCAGTTGAGTTTCTCGACTTGTCTTGTGCCCTTTCACACAGAATGGACAGGGAAGTAAAGAATTTGCACCTTGTTTGCATCCAAGCATGCACTTTATGGTCTTTAGATCACCACCTAAATGCCATTCAACATCAAACTCCCACACGTCCTGGAACCATGAGCTTCTCACCGTTTATTTGAGCTTTAATGACCTCTGTGACCCATGGGATCTACTGAAAATCCATGCAAGCACTTCATGTGTCTCTTTCGGAACTTCAATTGAACCAAGCCACCATATATCCTTCTCTGATTGCACACTAAAAGAGGGCTTTGTCTCTTCACTCGAACTGCAAGATTGCTTGGCATAAGCTAGGGCTTCATTCATAAGCGTGATGCTCATTCTCTCCAACTTTCTCCCTTTAACAATTACACACTCATCCAACTTCAGCACGAACACAAGCTTGCCTTCAAGAACTGCCAACAATATAAAACCTCAGAATGCATGTTATGACACATCATAGAGCATGTAGGCAACCCTAAACTAACCTGCATCACTCAAATGGTAGAAAACAGCCATGGACTGCTGCAATCGTATCAAGTCCACAAAGATATCGTTGAATTTGGTGTAAACAAACCCTTCGGACCGCAACACATTGTTAGAAACAGCACCGCTTCCCTTCCCGCGGCCCTTCCTTCCTTGTGATTTGCTACGGAGCGGCTGAAGAGGCATCATGTCTTCAATATACAAGTAGTCCCCTAATCGCTGAACAACATTTTGACACCTTCTTGGCAATCGCCACTCTGTGAGGAAGTGGAAATAGGTTTTCCGTGACTCCTCGACTTCTTAATGCATCTTTTAACACTTGATGTATTGCTTGATAGCCCTTCGTACTAATCCCAACACTATCACAAATATCCTGAACATCTAGATCACTGACAATATTAGAAAAATCACTAAGAAATCTCTTAGTGATTGCGTCTTTCAAGTGTTTTTCCTCTGGAGCATCAAGCATCCTAATAAAGTCCTCTTTGTTGAAATAAGAATGAAGTAAAGAAGCCCTAGCTGACGCATTCTCGCCGTCGCACGTTTCTTGAACGAAGTTCCTATTACACAAAACAACAATGATGAGCGGTATTAGACTCAAACAACATGAGGGATAGAACATCTTACCTCATAGCTATCACCCTTCGTTTTCTTACACCTCCACGTGGTGCAAGAGTTTGAATTTCGGACAACTCTCGTTTCCTCACCCTACCTCCCATTGCAGTACTCTTCATGTGTGATAGAGTATCCTCAAGCTTTTTAATTACATTTTTCTTGGTTGTGATGGTGCTCTTTGCCTCCTCAAGCGCACTAGTAGCTGTTTGCATATGATCTTGAAGATTGTGGAAAATCCCATTCAGCACAACTGCCAATGACGCAAGTAGATCTCGGACCGCGCAATCTCGTGTCTGTTGAGTCTCTTGCAGTAGCCCAACAAACCTTGCTCTCCATTTCCAACGTATTGCAACAGTGATGGAATGTTTGTAAAAGGCGGATGAACATTGAGAGAAGGATCCTTTGGGTACAAGCATCCGTATGTCCAGAGATCCACATTCTTCTCCCCTTGAGCGCGGCGTTCGTTGGCTGAAGGTAATGTACCCAAGCATGTTTTCTTTGTCGGAACATACTCTTGAGGTAGGCGTAGGAAAAGCCCTGGAGACCTACCGCGTGAACAACTTGCTGGGACATTGGTCACGTCGTCAACAGGCATTGTAGGATGGAGAGATGGAGCTTGAAGGATGGAGAGATGGGTGTGTAGGTGCAGCAACACGTGCAGGTGCAAGGGGGATGGGTGTAGGAGAGGAGCTTAGATTATGAGGGAAAGTTTTCAATTTTGGGGAGAATTTTCTAAAAGTTTTGGAGGGAGTCAAAAAATGTTGAATTATGAGTAATTTAACTTAAAAATATTTTTCTTAATATGTATATATGTTGGGGGTACTTTTTAGGGGGGAATAGAGTTTTTTTGAAAGTTTTTGAAAAAAGTCATTTTTTGACCTCTTTGACCCACAGATTTGATTAGGTGGCATGGGAGAGTTAAGAGGCCACTTACAAGTTGGCCAAAAAGCTAGAGAGAGAAGACCCCCTACTTTTCAAATGGTTTACCCCCCCCCTTCCTTACTTTTTAAATGGTTACCCCCCCCCCCCCCCCCCCCCCTTCCCCCTACCGTTTTAGGGGTCAAAGGTGGAGGAGACCCTACCAAAATAGCCCCATTCAAAGCCTTTGTCCCCCTTAATCTTGGCAGGCTTCCATTAGGGATTCTTACAAGGCCCATGGAGAGTCCATTTTTTTCCTAATGAATGATAATCGATCGAGCCGTCATTTTTCGTAGGGTGTCTCCAACTTCTAACACTCCCTCCCTCCTTGCTCATGTCGTCCCCAACATGGCTGTTGAGCTGCTTCTTCATCTTATGGTTCCGCGCATCTTGAGCAGCGACTCATATGTTGCATGTAAATCCAATAGTATTGGGCGGAATATATAGTGTTGATGGTGAAGAAGCCGATGTAGAAAGCTTCTTCAAAGGCCTAGAGGTGATAGGATGGCAGAAACATGATCCTTTCATACTGATAGCCGTTTTTCGGCTCTCCATAATTGCCATAGTAAGTTACTCCACCCTACCAAATTCACCCAAACACTATGGCTATCCCTACCATTTCACTATACATAGGCGTGTGTGAGTTAGGGGGCTTTTCCCATATCTTCTTAAAAACCCTCAGCTAGCTAGTCACTGCGCTAGTTGAGCCAAAATAATAAAAAAAATAAAAAAATAAAAGTATATTATGGCCTCTTTGTGTGTAAATATTTCATTGTATATATGGCCTAAATATAGAGATTTTTTATAATTATTTTGGTATTTTATTTAAATATTTCTACTTAGGTGTGTGTTTTATTAAACATATGTACACCTTCTTTCATCCTCTTACACCATAATTATATTTTTTGCCAATATGTACATACTCTAACCTCATATTTGTTTTATACAAATCACTCCCACATTTTCACCCTCACTTTCGTGAAAACAAAAAATTGATTTCTACTCATTGGTTACGTTTATTATATTATTTACTTGCATACCTTTTCCTCTTTCACCCAAAATAATTCAAGGAGGGACCATATCATATGATTCCAATATCTTTCCATATCCATAACTCCTCCATATTTTTATTATTATTTTTACTCATTATTCTAACACCATGTGCTCATTGAGCTAAAGTCCATGAATAGTCCATACACTAGTTCCACCATGTATATATTTCTTTATTCACCAATAATCCTCCTCCATGCATGGGTCAAGGGCAACTTGGATGGTTTGTATTATAATATGACAAAGGAGGGGCTCACTCTTGGATGCATTGTACAAATTCAACAAAGGAGGGGACCACTAAAAGACTTTTGCAGGCATAAAAACAGGCTTTTTGGTGAGAATTTTGGCACCTATCTCCACTCCGAATTTGGAGTGGCAATCAAAAGAGAAAATGTAGCCCACGCTCTGAATAATCACCTCAAATTTTTTCATAATTTTTGGAGCTACCAGCGGTGAGCTATGATTTTATGAGTGGACCCCAGTCTGCCCACTTTTCTCACAAGTAGTCCTTAGTCTTCTCTCACCTTTCCACACACCTACTCACTCTTACACATCCCTCCCTCTCCTTCCCTCACTCAAACCTGCAATGTCCATGGCTTCTCCCACCCTCTTCACCATTACCCTTCTCTCTCATCCCTATAGTTCTTTTATGAACCTCTACATACATACACCCTCTCCATGTCTCTCTCTATTGCTTCTATGTTACAATTTCATTTACCTCTCCTAAAAATATCTAAAATTCAGCATCTTAACCATGATAACTTCTGCAAATTGAGGATTTTTCATCAACAAATCCTCTTTTCATCGTGGTGGTCAACTGTGGCGGCGGCGTAAAGAAGCGAAGAAGAAGAAGAAGACTAGCGGTCATTTTTTCCACAATCTACACAAGGGTGAGTTCAAGCTTCTTCAAAGCTTCACCATCTCAATGATTCTCTTTTAATTCACCCCTCTTCCTTCATAAAATCAACTCATCCTACCCATTGTAAATGTATCACTAACAATTCTAGTGATTATTACCTCTAACAACTAACTTCTCTTGTAAAAATGCACCCACACTATCAACATATGGAGTAGGCAACCGCACAAGTAAACCAAATTCACTCACTCCCGTGGAAGTTTCTCTCCTTTCACCACATCAATAATTCTCTTACCTGAGCCCACATCCATGTGAATCAAAAGAAAAGAGAGACCCCATTATCATTTGAAATTCATAAAAATTCATAATCCTTGATCTTTTCTAATAAAATTGATTAGGCTTAATCCTAATCAAAGCTTCTAAAACCTATAAATAGAACCCATTCCTCCTTGTAAAAGAGATCACTATACCATTGCACACTAGATTGAGCGTACCACACGCCAGTTCTATCTTGGTTGCAAAGAGAGAGTAAGCTTTCTATACACCATCACCTTGGTGCATAGAAAAGCTTGAGCTAGTTTGAGTGAGTGCGAGTAGAAGATATTCTTCCTACCATTGTTGTATCTACCCCAACATCAATGAATTGGTAGTTTTGGGTGCAATTCATGTCCAAAGGCTCACGCTTCTCCTCCAATTTGGCTTGGCAAACTCATTCAGCTTCATAAGGTGACTTGTTTCATTGAAGGTTGTTGTTTTGTTGCTTGTGATTCATTGGCTATTGTTTGGCTACCATTGTAAGAGGGTGGATGGTGAGAGGGCTCCCATAACCCTAAGACAATGTGCTAGTGATGCTATAACCAAATCTTGTCACTTGATTCCGCAAGATCTAAGTTCCTTTTTTGTGCAAAATATAAAGTTGAAGCTAAGTTGTACACCATCTCTCTCTCTCTCTCTCTCTCTCTCTCTCTCTCTCTCTCTCTCTCTCTCTCTCTCTCTCGTGTTTTAGTGTGTGAGAGTGTTCCATTGGTGTTAGGGTTAGTGTAAATTCCTTGCTTGTTTGTGGGTTGCTCTAACGATTCTCCTCTTTTGCGTCCTAGTTCGCTCTTAAACCAGGTGGTGCCCCTTGTGTAGTTGGGATTTGGCTGTGGGTTTGTTGTTTTGGTTTGTGTTGTGTTTTGCCCCAGCCCCATTGAGCAGCACGAGAGCCTTGAAGGGTGTCTAGAGGTTGCTCTTCTTGTTGCCCACCCCGGACTGCCTCAATTTTGGTGCCCCCACGGAGGACAGGCTTGTGTATGTTTTGTGAAGGCTCAACCTTTAGCATAATCAAAGCGCTTGTATGAATCACGAGAATTTGTATGATCCCTTCATTCGCATTGCAAGGCAAAAGGTACACATAATTGTTAGTACTAAGTTGCAATTTCAGTGAGTAATTCGTAGAATTTTAGGTCCTCTTAGGTTGGTAGAGATAAACGCATCAGTAAATCCTTTTATTTTGCCTCTCATTAGGTACGACCTTAGTTTGGACGTCTATATTTTTGTTTTGTTTTAAGAATTAGGTCATGCATAGACCATGGATAATGGCCCAGGAATACAGGTTTTTCCCTTTCATTTCACTCCACACATTAGAGTAAACATTGCAATTAGTAGAAAAATCTATTTTCAACAACGTATGGTATTCATGTTTGGTGCCCAAAGAGTAGGAGAAATTCTCGCGTCACCAAACCCTGTCATTCTACCTCTTATTGATTATCATAGGTCATTTGATGTGAATATTTTTATTTTGTTGTAGAATAGATTGCAATTTAGAAAATATTATTGTGTAAATCTTTTAAAGAAAGAAAAAACAAAAACGCGTCACTTTGAAATCAATTTAATGGAGAGCCAACGCCAAATGTCTGGATATCCTCTTTTCTTTGGAGAGCCTGGAGAGGATGCAGAATTATTTCTAGCTAATTTCAAGATGTCTTGCCGTATCAAGAGGATAGTAACTGATCAAGAACGTGTAGAAATGTTTGAGGTGGTCCTTAGGAAAGATGCTAGCACTTGGTTTGACTCTTTGCCTGAGGAAGTTAAAGGGAATTACACGGAAGTTTTGAATCGTTTCAAGAAATACTTCTTTGATCCCCAAAACACTCAGAAATTATGGCAAGACATTGTTTCTCATAAGCAAAAAGACTTAGATGACTACTACTTATACAAGCAAGAGTTCCTACGTCTTTGGGCTCTATGGATACGAAATGTTCCTAACCCTGGTGATGGTGCAGAATTTCTAAAGAAGGAGAGGTTCATAGCCGGACTCTTTCTTGACCTTAAGGTAAAAGTTGAGGCGGGTGCACCTGCTACCTTTGATGCAGCTGATACTAGGGCTGCTGAGAAATATAGGAAACTCAAGTGCTTAAGGGGGGAGTTTCCAATAGAAGGTCTTAGACCCAAAGGTAAGTCACAAGCATCAACATGTAAGGAGCTTCCTGAGGTAACGGCGGAAGTGATTGAGAAGTTAAATGAATCTTTAAGCAGCTTGTCAATTCACCTTGCACAAGTCGTAGGTCCAAAGGGACAAGCAAAGAAGTCTGAAGAGCGAGACCCACGACCTAGGAGAGTCTTGCAATGTTGGAATTGCGGTGAGTCTGGACATGGGATGTATAATTGTCCTTGGCCCCGTGGGGAGCCAGGGAGACCTAACTTGAATTACCCAGTGATGAATGCAGGTGAAGGAACTAGTCAGCAACCACGGCTTATACAAAGGCCAAATGGAGCAATACCACCTCCACAAGGAGTGGAAGGAGTTCCACCTTTGCCAGACCCAAACGTGCATGTGGTAGAGGTGACAAATTCAAGAGAGGTTGACATGGAAGCAAATGGCATTAAGCGTGGCCGAGGGAAAGGTAAGGAGAAAGAAGGAGTTACATCACAAAGTGACCATGGACGAGAAAAGAAGGCAAAGGAGACCAAGGAATCCAAGAGGACTCGACGTCGTATCAACCTCCAAGACTTTCCTCTTGGACATGGAATGGCTCCATACAACCTGTTGGAAGACATGAGAGGTAAGGGTCCTGATATCTCATGGCCTCAATTTCTTGCATTATGTCCACAAGTTAGGAGGGATTTAACAAGGGCAGTTAGCACCAGGAGAAAGGTAAAAGAGAGTGTGCCTGTTGTAAAAATTGCACAAGCTGAAATGAATGAGGACATTACACCTGTGCTAGATTGTTACATAAAAGGGAGATTGGTTAGGAAAGGTCTAGTGGATGGGGGTGCACAAATTTGCATCATGACAGAGGGACTCATGCAAAAACTAGGCATGCACATCCATGAGACACCTGAAATTAAGGTCAAGATGGCAAACAATAGCAAGGCTAGGTGCGTAGGCATTTGTAAAAATGTTTTTGTGGAGGCCTTTGGCATTAAGAAGGCAGTGGATTTCTATGTCATGTCTACCAAAGGAAATGGTTACCCATTTATCCTAGGAAGACCATGGCTAATGAAAATGCGAGCTTTGCAGGATTGGGAGGGTGGAAAGCTAATTTGCAGGAACGAAAATCATAAGAAGGTTGTCTTTGACATGAAGGAGCACCGCCAAGAGGAGCTCCATGAAGAATCATCTCAAAGTGAGACGGAAGAAGGTTGGACAGATAACACTTCAGAAGAAGAAAGTAGCGGCAACATTACTGAAGAGGAGTCTTCCATCGAAGTCATGGGGGTAAGGTTTAAGCCAACCAACCAAGAGACCTCTTGTCAAGGTTTGGAGGAGGTAGGTTTCCAAGAGAACGAAAAAGTGGAAGATGAAAGAATGCTAGAAGGTATGCTATCTACAACACTTACAAAGGATGAAAGAGAGGAGTTCAAATGTGTGCTAAGGAAATTTCCTAGGCTTTTTGCTAACGACTACACCGATGTGCGTGGAGTAGATGCTGTTCAACACAAAATTGAGTTGAAGCCAGAGGCCACACCTAAGGCTCAGAAGCTACGAAGGCTAGGAGTCATCAAGGAGCAGGCTTTACTCAAGGAGGTAAGAAAGCTTCTAGCAGCAGGTTTCATTTATCCAGTGGAGAATTCAGAGTGGGTCTCTCCCGTTGTTGTCACTCCTAAGAAAAACGGAAAGTGGAGGGTGTGTGTGGATTACCGTCCACTCAATGAGGCAACAAAAAGAGATCACTTTCCCCTCCCATTTCAGGATGAGATACTAAATGAGGTAGCTGGTCATGAGAAGTACACTGTGTGTGATGGTTACTCAGGTTACTTTCAAATAGGGATTCCATTGGAGGATCAATTGAAAACAACCTTTATCACTCCTTCGGGTTGTTATGCTTTTAGAGTCATGCCATTTGGTCTGACAAATGCTCCTGCAACATTCCAACGTTTCATGAATATGGTGTTTCAAGCATTCTTTGGAAAGTCAATTAGGGTGTTCATTGATGATTTCTGTATTTATAGCTCAAAATCATTGCATCTACTGATGGGAGCAAAGCGAACCCCGAACCCCGACGGCCTCTAAAACACCGGGGACCGAATGGCGCGCCTCGAGCCTGTCATGGTAAAGCAAACAGGGGCACCACCTAGCTTCAACGGCTAGGACGCAAACAACACACCACCATAACAAAGTTTTCATCCAAGAGAGATGGATGCTTGGGAGTAATGATGAAGAGGAAAGGGAATGAGATCAAGTGAGAGAGAGAGAGAGAGAGAGAGAGAGAGAGAGAGAGAGAGAGAGAGAGTGAGGGAGGGGGTATAGCGGCTTAGTACTTAGGCACCACAAAAGGATGGCGAATCCGCACACCCTTCACACATACACAAGCTCACTCCAAACAAAAGACTAGGTGGCGATTCCGCACACCTCACATGGGCAAAACATTGCAAGAAAACATACTCACAAAACCTAAAGCTTTATTTAGAGAATAAGGCGATGAAATGGGGAGCATAGGGTAGGGGAATGAGAAGGGAGAGAGTGGTAGAGCACATGGCGGATAGGTGGGAGTTGATGGCGAAGACTCGCACGAGGGTTATGGCCATCATCCTTCATTTAGTTGCCCTTCATCTTCCATAGCCAAGGGTGTAGAGGTCATGCTCAAGACAAGCATGGTGATTGCGGTGATGGTGATGGTGTGGGTGTGTGTGTGTGCACTAGGCACACACAGTGCATAGTGTGTTCTTTGGTGATGTTATGTGTGTGTTTAGTGTGATGGTGACCCCTCTTTATATAGGGGAGGAGGGGGGAGGAATTCTAGAATTTAGAAATGAAGAAATCATTATCTACATAGGCCATGTGACTATGGGCCCCACTTGTCTGGCTGTGTGTATATGTGCCAGAACAGAAGTCTCATGAGAGAGAGACTAAGAGAGAGAGATGGGTTGATAAAAAAAATTGAGAGGTGACATGGAGAATAAAGTAATTACAAGAGGGGAGAGAGGGGAGTGTGTTCAGAGGTGAATCTGTGTGCAGATGTGTGTGAACACAAGAAAAATCAGGTAACCACCGGGTGGGGATGGGTCTGTGGGCACGTTTTTTCAGTGAAACTGAGTATGTGTGAGTGTGGGGGAGGTTATTTAGCTACAAGACAAGAGACATGGAGCCCTTTAGAGAGAGAGGGGGGTATTTGGGTCATGGGATATGATAGGAGAGAGAAAGAGGGGGTGGGGTATACTATTTTGGAAGATAGGGTAAGTTGCATGTGAGTTAGGGTGCATTATTGGTGAGTTATAATGCATTATTGGTGAGAGGTGGGGTAGCTTGAGGGGAGAGAGAAAGGAGAAAGGACAAGGGGAAGAGAGAGGGGGTTGACCTTTTGAGTGGAGGAGAGGAAAAGAGACACCCGGCGGGGCAACAGTGAAGAAAAAGGAGGCAAGGTGGGGATGGGCTACCCCGCAGGCATGAGGTGGCCTATTTTACCTTTCTTATATATTTACATAATCATACTTTATTTTTTTCTTACTTTTTTCCAATGCCTTTTATCACTTCCTCCATAAGAGGGGGTTTTCATGGGGTGGGGACGAGAGAAGAGGGGTATGGGAGCTTGGCTTGTGAAAAGCCCCCATCATTAGCCCTCCCCTTTTGGCTAGAGGCATTCATGTCGCTAGCTCATCTGTTTGATCATTATCGTCGGAGGTGGCGGCTGATGGTGTGTCCTCATCTGGAATGTCAATTGGTGGAGCCTGGTCAAATCGAAGAAAATAAGGTTTAAGTCGCCAACCATTTACCCTGGTTTTATGAAGTTTTCCATCAGCCTCCATAAGCTGGTAGCTTCAATTGGAATACTTTTTCCTGATGATGAAAGGGCCTTCCCATCAGAGCAGGATTTTCTTATCCTTGCGCGTGTCGAAGCGATTGTCGTAGCGGAGCACCAACATTCCTTTCTTCAATTCTTTTTTCCGGAGATGCTCATTAAAGCTAAGCTGTCTATGCTCTGCTTGTGCTGCATAATAATTTATTGCTTCTTCTCTGTCCAGCTGCAGTCTTTCCAAGTTGATGATGTGATCTCTCAAATGCATGTTGGGTTGTTGAAGTTGGCTTGCCATTACTCTGAGACTTTGTAGTTGCACTTCAATGGGCAAGATTGCTTCCTTACCAAATACTAGATGATACGGTGTGAATCCCAAGGATGTACGAAATGAAGTTCTGTAGGCCCATAAAGCTGGTAGTAGATACTTATCCCAGTCTCCGGGATGATTGTTTACCTGCTTGGTAATAATTTTAGAAACCATTCCATTTACCTTTTCAACTAGGCCATTACATTGAGGGTAATATGGTGAAGAGTGCCTCCTTGTAATGCCCAGTTTCTGCATTAATTCTCCTACCAAGTCTGCTCTGAAACCTGGCCCTCTATTAGAGATGATCTCTAAAGGTGTGCCAAACCTACAGCATATGTGCTCATAGATAAATTTAGCTACCTCTACCGCTGTGATTCTAGTGGTGGCTATAGCCTCTGCCCATCTAGTCATGTAGTCGACCCCCATGATAATGTAGAATTTTCCTGAGTTGGCCCTAGGTAATGGCCCAATGGCATCGATACCCCATTTTTCAAATGGGCCATATGAGAGAATAGGTGTCTGTGGTTCAGGCATAAGTGACCTAGTGCCGGCCTTTTGACACAACTTACACGTTTTGCACCCATGGTGTACATCACGGTTGAGGCTAGGCCATATGAAGCCTGCCTACAAGATTTTCCTACTTGTTATGTCTAGGGCAAAGTGACCACCACAATCCCCGTTGTGACAACTAGCAATTACTCCCGTGATTTCGTGAGAGAGAGGGACCTTCCTGAGTATTTGGTCCTTACCTTTACAGTACAAACCATCATTGATGAGTCGATACCTTGTGGCCTTCCGCGTCAGCCATTGCTTCTGTCCCTTTGTTAAATCTGATGGGCATTCCCCTGTTTCCAAAAAATGCATGATGTCAGGCAAGGCATCACTGCCTTGAAATAGAGGGAGCTTTAGTTTTATTGCTCCAACCACCACTTCCTGTAGTCTTTCACTTGCTAGGGCATCTGCTTCTTGGTTTTGAGCCCTTGGGATATGGTGTATTTGAACTTCTTCAAACTTACCCAACAAGGTTTTTACACCACTTAAGTGAGTCCTTAAACTAGGATTCTTGCATGTCCATGCTCCATTTACTTGCCTTACTAGAAGTAGAGCATCCCCAAATACATTAAGGCGTTGTACACCTTGTGAGACGCACCATTGTAGACCCTTGGTTAGTGCTGCATACTCAGCTTCATTGTTAGAATGTGAATCTAACAATTGGCCCAATGAAAATACCTTTGTCCCTTTGTCATCAAAGACCACTATGCCTGCAGCTGCTTTGTCGGACGCTCGCTTGTAGGCTCCATCAAAGTAGAGAGAGTATGCTCCTTCTACCATCGGTGGTACTGGAGGTAATCGGACTTCTCCTTCCTTAGATTGCTTCTCCTTCCCTTCAAATACTTGGTAGGTCATGAGTCCCCCCAAACTTGCCCTTGTCGTGCTTTCTACCTGTACTGTGTAGTCAAACTCTTGAAGACGAACTAGCCATTTAGTAATTCTAGCAGACACATCCATGTGTTGTACAACATAGGGAAATATTTCATCCGTGGTTAGAATCACAAATTGCTTAGGCAGAAAATATGACCTAAACTTTGTAGTTGCAAATCTAAGAGCTAGGACTAAGTGTTCCACATGGGTGAAACCTTTCTCTCCTGTTGTCATCATTCGACTAGAGAAGTAGATTGGCCTCATGAAAGATGTCGTCGTATCCTTTTGGAGTAGCACATCCCCCAATGAGTCATCACCAACACTTGAGGTGACATAGAATTTTTCATCCCACTTAGGTGGTGAGATAGTTGGCAGAGTGGCTAAGACCTCCTTTACCTTGTTGTAGTGATGTTCGCTTTCCTCGTCCCAAGTGAAAGTTGATCTTTGAGTGAGTTGTTGCAGTGGTAGAACAAGTTGTGATAGTAGATGTATGAATCTACTTAAATACCTCACCTTCTGTAGAAAAGAGACCAGTTGACGTGCGGTCGTTGGTGAAGGTAGGGCTATGAGTGCGGACACCTTACTTAGGTCGGCGTTGATACCTCTTGCTGAAATTTCATCGCCTACTAGAATGACTTTACTCTCCCCAATGTGACATTTATCCACATTTAATTGCCCACCTAGGCTCTGCAACCTGGCCAAACTTTCAGTTACCTTTTCTAAAAGTGAAATACGGGAACTATATATACAAAAATCATCAATGAACACTCTTATGGATGTTCCAAAGAACGGTTGAAAAACATATGTGACATATCTTTGGAATGTGGTAGGTGCATTTGTGAGACCAAATGGCATAACCCTGTATGCAAAACAACCCCATGGCGTGATAAAAGTGGTTTTTAGCTGATCTTCCAAGGCTATGCGTATTTGAAAGTATCCTGAATAACCATCACAGATGGTATAGCATTCAAAACCCGCTACTTCAATCAGAATTTCATCCAAGAAAGGGAGAGGAAAGTGGTCTCTCTTTGTAGCTGCATTTAGTGGTTTGTAGTCAACATAGACCCTCCACTTACCATTCTTTTTAGGCGTCACCACTACGGGTGACACCCATTCTGAGTTTTTTACAGGATAGATGAATCCCGCCTCCAGCAGTTTCCTTACCTCAGCCAAGAGTGCCTTTTCTTGTATGACCCCCAGTCGTCGTAGCTTTTGCACAACTGGTTTTACCCCTTCCTTCAGCTTAATATGATGTTCCACCACTGTAATGCCTGTGATTCTGCTTTGTCCAAAAGAAGCACTTAAAAATGCAATCCAAGTTTTTATTTAAGGTATTTAGGGCATTAGAGGTGTAGTGGTCATTGTTATTGAATTTGCCAAAAATTACTCATTGAAGGAGAACAATGAAAACCACTCAATGCATTTGTACTCGTCACAAGTTAGCATCTTGGTGCACATCACACACATTTGAGATGAGAAAGATCAAGGATTAAAATATATACATTTTTGCATTTTTGATGACGATCATGACACACTCTTTGTGTAGAATTGCTAGCAATTGCATAGTAAGGGCGTAGGACTTGGTTGCAATAGTAAAAATTAAACTTCTAGAAACGGCACTAGGTGTGTTCAGATGGATATGCTTCTCAATTCAAGTCATTTATAATGTTCTTCTTCGTGTCCAGGTATGCCAAATTTTCTTCCATCTCTGTCAAATAGTTTCCAAAAACTTGTTTTCGCTTAGCATTGAAGGTGAGCATTGTTTTAGGTACTATGATTTAACTAGCATTGAAATGATGTGGATCATGATGGGATAGGGGTAGTTGCTTAGAGTGCTTTGACACATGAGAAATTGAAGCATAATGCATGGAAAATGAAGCAAGCCAAGCATGTTTCTAGCTTCTTGTAGCATAAACTTAATGATGAAAGTGTCCACACATAAGCGAATTGGTTTTTTGGGAGGTCCAAGAAACCAAGGTTCCAAGGAGAAGAAGTAACTCTGCAAGCAAGTTGAAGGCTCACAATCCTTACATTGTGTCAATGGATACTCCAAGAGTAACAAGTGTGCAATCTCTTGGTATCAATGCCGGTGCGTTCTTTGTTGTCATTTTGCTGATGTAAAGAAAGTATAGGCTGTAGCCTTTGCAGGAGCTCGTCTTGTTTCCCCAATCCGATGTACATAGTCTTCACATGATTCAGGAAAAATCATAATTGATGACGAACTTTATGTCCTTCACATCCATTCTCCGAGCTACAGTATCCATTTCTGTCATTATAGATCTATTGCCAGATCTAAATTCAAAAAGAACCCAATCTCGTTCAGCTTGACTCTTATCATCATGGATAGATACAGCTTCATCCATCACTTGCTCCATCAAATCTATCAATTCTGAGTATTTGTGATTCTCAAAAACAACTTCTACAATATATAGAATTGAGTGATTGGCTTTTAGATCTTGTGAGCCAATGACAACTTTGTAAGTATTCTGTAGACATTGTATGGCTAAACCTTCAACTTATTTAGGCCAAGTTGCACTCCAATGCAAAGTCTGTCTATCATGCTGAATCTAGAAAATACTTGAAGGCAACTTGTCCAAAAATTAATTTTAAATGAGATTTGGAGCAACGACAACCAACCTATATGCAAAAGCATTCATTTAATTGAGTCTAGAATACTCTCGGGGGGGGGGGTCCATATATATTAAACCCTATATATTGAATCCATTCAAGGACTATTTATAAAAACCCTTCTTCACCTATAAAAGGGACCCTTTTCCTATTCAATATGTAAAGTTTTTTCCAAGACCATTTTTCTAGCACCCTTCTATATGTGAAAATGTGAGAAAATATACAAAAAAATACTCCCTATTGTTGAATCCACGTGATATACATTTTTTTCTTTTAGTGAACCCCTCAAGAGAATACTCCTCTTGCAAAACCTTTTTCCACATACCATCTCTAGTCCAAACCAAGCAGCAAAACATGGAGCATGGATGTGTTGTAAATCCATGCTTTGACAGGGTTTTCCACCTATACTCTATGGTCCTTTGGGTCGATGCTGTCGGGGGATATGTGTTCGCTACGTGAGCCGGGAAGGCGCAGGGTCTCTGGCTGTGGGAGGTGTTAAAGAGAGAAAACAAGAGACACTAACAGCTCTGGTAATCACCGTAATCATCAATTAATTGATTAGTACATCTGAATACAGCTTTAGCCAAGGCGGGCTGTTAACAGCGCTGTCACTTGGGTCATTTGCTAACCAGGAGTTTACGCTCTCGTTTACAAGATTAACCGAGCCGTTAATGACACCGGACTTAATAAAATGCTAATTCAATCTCTAACGGATGACGGTGATGGAAACTCCTCATGTTGCTTTATCTGCTTCAAATGCCCCGTGGATTCTACAGTCTTCAATTCTCCTTACTATCTCAATCATCAAGCTTCAGTTACTGTCAATTATTGTGTAGCTTTCTGCTTGTTATGCTTTGCACTGGCTCAATTTCCGCTCACAGGCTTTAACCTTCTCCTGATCTTCAATTTCTAATTGACGCTTTAACCCTTGATTTGCCTGCCTCGTCAAGCCTCCTTTGCTTGCCTTATGCTTTTCTTGCTTCGGCTTGCTCAAGCCTCGACCTTGATCTTCTTTTCTCGACCAAGCCCATCCGGTGAATTCCCTTACCCTTCTCCTTTGCCAAGCTATCCTTCGGCTTCGTTATATTTTCCTCTTCTCCTTTGCTTTCAATCCCTCCTCTTCTCGTTTGCTTGCCTCGAGAACGAGAGCGAGAGAGAGAGGGAGAACTACCTTTGCTTATGCAGGAGCTGTTCCCCGCCTCGCCTTGCCCTCCTTGTCTTTGCTTCTCTTTAGCTCGAGAACGAAAGAGAGAGAGCTCTCCTTGTCTCGCTTCGAGGATGAGAGCGAGAGAGAGAGAGAAGCTTTTTCCCTCTCCTCTTCTCCTCGTTTTTCTTCTTTACCTCCTCGCTTCATTATATCTCCTATAATAGCTATCTCCTAGTTTTTTGCCCCACCACGCAGTCACGACGCCGTGACTGACGTGGCGCGGGAAAGCCTGCTAGATGACGTGGCAATCGGCTTTCGGTCAGCACCAAAAACGACCCTGCTGGTGCCGCAACGGTGCACCATGGTAAGCTGAGGAATTTCCGTCACATGCCCGAGCTCGTCTGAGCACCACGGAGGTCTGCAGGAGCACATCCTTCCTTGGCTGCGCTGCTGCCCGTTTTCTGAACGCCGTGGCCTTCCTTTGGCTTCACATTCAAAAGCCCATTTATTGGGTGGCCACTCTCCTTAGGCAATGACCTCGGGCGGCCTTTGGGCCATTCCCTTGGGCGGCCATCCTTTTAATGGCTTTTGGGCGGCTATGCTTGGGTTCACTTGCCTTGGGCTTCATAAATTGGGCGGCTTTATTAATTCATGGGGCAGGCTTGCTTTTGGGCGCGGCCTTATAAGCACACCCCATTTAGCATACATATTCACCCGGGCATTGCCTTGCACAACACTTTTCTCTAGCAGCACTTGAGTAAATCCCGCAATCAACATGCTTTCAGTGACGACATTCATACAAATAGCTCATCAAGAACTGTAAATCCATTGTCCCGAACTTTGTGGGCCCACTAATGAGGTTGCCAAACCTGCCAAAAGTCATATGGTACCTCATCATCGACCGTTGTCACCGACTTCAAACATTAATATTTTACAGTTTCGGACTCCCCCGGCAAGCCGTAAATTCCTATAGACTTCTCAAGCTACTTAGAATGCATACAAACCCTGCTAAGGCTGTAAAATTGCCAGATGGCACACCGATCAAGCGGACCAGACTGGTGCGGAACCGGCCCCGGTGAATCTTTAACGGCCAATAACTTGGCAACCGTAACTCCGATCACTGATCTGAAAAGACCGACGCGCTCCACAAAGTGAGCACTTCAAGTCCATGCATTCATTTCATTTCTGTCACCTCAGCTGCAGTTGCCCAGTACGGTACGGATCTGCAATCGACTTGAACTTTAAACTGCCATAACTTCTTCAGCGTAGCTCCAATCGACGAGCCGTAAAGACAGGCCGATAGAGCTCTTCAAGCACTACAGTTCTGGTTCATAATATTCTATCTTTTCTCACTTTAAGTATAGTCCATTTTTGGCATCATTAAGGCATCAATTGGCCCTTTAAAGCCGCATCTGGCATACATTAATCATTAGACTTGGACTGTTAACAAGCCCTCATCACTAACCATTAATCAAGTAGGCTTCAAAGAAGCTTAGCTTGCATTTCTCTGCTCTTTTTCTTATCATGGAAGCGGAGCTGCAGGACATCTAGCCCCTCTAAACTTGCACAGCCTCCGGTCTATGCCAACTGCACTTCAATCTGCATCTGCTTTAGGTAACTTAAGCTCTTTTCCATCATCAGACTCTCATAACTAGTAAACTTACAAAAAGAATGAAATAAGGCTTATACCCTATTATCAATGTTCTAGCTTAAGCATTAGGTAGTTGTCCATCAAAAATCTAAGAACTGTATCTGCCGTATCTTCAAAGCATTTAATCATGGATAACTTGTTTAGTAAACCCCGCCAGACTCAAGTGCTCCAGTTAATGATGCACACGGCTTGACTAGTAAGCTCTCTCTTAAGGAACCCTGTCAAGCTCAAGTATGCCTTACTCTGTCTGCACACGGAATGGCAGTCATGTCCTTTACCTCAAGTTCTGGTAGAAGAACCAACTCAAAAGATGTGAAGATACTTCATCAATTGTCCAAAGAAGTCAGTTGGCAGCCAATCATGTAATCTTATTGAACGCATAACCAAACACTCTTGTGACTTAACATAACCTAGAAACAAAACCTTGCATCATGTAGCCTGCTACATCAGGCATCTGGTATCCTCTGCATCTGCAACTTGCACTTTAGTAACCCCCAGGATCAAATGGAATAATAAGAAATTTTCCACACATTGGGGCTTCATAATATCCACATGAGCATACATTTCCTGTATCAATCAACATCAAGCATTTCTGGTGCAAATATGCTACCCTTGGTTCAAATAGCACGCAATTACTATGCATACTGATCAGTATCCATCCATATTGAATCTGCTTATGAATATCCTTAGAATCTCCTGGATCAAACACCATCAAGATTACATAGCATTGATGGGATCCGCAATATACTAGAGCTTCACCTGAAGCATAGTGCAGCACCCACATCCCGTAAATTGTTGGCAACTTAAGCTCGTTACCAGAAAGCATTAAAGATATCTGACTCCCTTTTACTGGAAGCCAAGACATCACTAACATAAGCATCAATAGGAATAGCATTCAAATCCAGCCACATCTGGCACATTGTCCAAGAAAATGAAAAAACCTGTGCAATTTATGCAGTATCAAGGATGATTTAGCATCATCACCCCCTCTATCTTCATAGCCATCACGAAAAACCTTGGGAGTTTCTCGATTTGTATCATCAAACGAATTTTTACCTGTTGGGATTTCAACTTGATCCTGAAAAACACCTTTATCATGTAGATCTTCATCCATATCATCCTCGGAAAAATCACCCTTAGAAGTCTCAAAATTAATCAAAACTGTAGGAGTTATCTCCTCATGCAGTCCATCTACAATCATAAATGTAAAATCCCTGTCGTCGATAACCTGTTCACAATCAGCATGATCCGAGCAATCTTCATACTCATCCATATCATCCTCTGCTTCCTCGTTTGCACTTAGCAATACATTATGGAGCTGTAAAGGCTTATCTGGCACCCCCTCTGAAGATGTATACGCATCAGAAAGCTCTTCTATACTCCCATAAACATCTCCTTCAGATCTAGACAAAAATTCACCTATTATAGCATCCTCTTCTGTGATAGTATCATCTGCAAGCATATTGTTAGTAGCAATCATAGGTTCATTGACATCCTCAGGCTCATCTTGTGCTGGGTCCACAATCTTAGTCACTTCATCACCTACTGTGTATATAATAGCTTTGTTTATGCAATCATCTGCATCCTGCTCGGCAGCTATAGTGCAAATAGCTTCAGTAACATCCTGTAGAGGTTCATCTGTTTGATAAACTCTTTCAAAATAACCCATGTCAAGGTCAGCAGCTTGTGAACCACTTGCTGTACAGTCTATGTCTTCATTGAAACCATTATTGGAGGTAGCATCCATGCGAGCAATCTTTGAAAAAAATTCATACAAATCTGTTTCAGCATTAAATTCATCGTTTAACTTTTCTTCGTTGCTCAAATTAAGCTCCTCTGAAACTGAATCTGCTACTTCAAGCTTAGCATTCTCTTTGGCTTTACTTCTTGCAGAAATATGCTCCCAGAATTCATCATAGTTGAGGATCTGCATCTGATACCCTTCACCTTTACTGAAGACAACCTTATTTCATTCAGTCATCTCCTTTATTTCCCGATCTAGAATCCTTGAGATTTCGTAAATAAATTCCTCTGCAAAATAATCCCACCGTGTGGGATATTCTTCTGCCAGTTCTTGAACCTGCTTTTTAAAATCCGAGTTTAAAACCTCCTCAAAAGCTGCAATCATCTGATCTTATGGAAAATTTCGGCTCTTCATCTCAGCTTCGTAACATGCCTTTTGGATCATATCCCTGAAAATTATAATACTGCTCCCGAACAACATCAAGTGCTAGCTCTACAGCATCATCAATCTGCTTTTTTATCTGCATGACGTTTGCTTCTTGCAGATACCCCTATTTTTTGCCAATATGTACATACTCTAATCTCATATTTGTTTTATACAAATCACTCCCACATTTTCACCCTCACTTTCGTGAAAACAAAAAATTGATTTCTACTCATTGGTTACGTTTATTATATTATTTACTTGCATACCTTTTCCTCTTTCACCCAAAATAATTCAAGAAGGGACCATATCATATGATTCCAATATCTTTCCATATCCATAACTCCTCCATATTTTTATTATTATTTTTACTCATTATTCTAACACCATGTGCTCATTGAGCTAAAGTCCATGAATAGTCCATACACTAGTCCCACCATGTATATATTTATTTATTCACCAATAATCCTCCTCCATGCATGGATCAAGGGCAACTTGGATGGTTTGTATTATAATATGACAAAGGAGGGGCTCACTCTTGGATGCATTGTACAAATTCAACAAAGGAGGGGACCACTAAAAGACTTTTGCAGGCATAAAAACAGGCTTTTTGGTGAGAATTTTGGCACCTATCTCCACTCCGAATTTGGAGCGGCGGTCAAAAAAGAAAATGTAGCCCACGCTCTAAATAATCACCTCAAATTTTTTCATGATTGTTGGAGCTACCAGCGGTGAGCTATGAGTTTTTGAGTGGACCCCAGTCTGCCCACTTTTCTCACAAGTAGCCCTTAGTCTTCTCTCACCTTTCCACACACCTACTCACTCTTACACATCCCTCCCTCTCCTTCCCTCACTCAAACCTGCAATTTCCATGGCTTCTCCCACCCTCTTCACCATTACCCTTCTCTCTCATCCCTATAGTTCTTTTATGAACCTCTACATACATACACCCTCTCCATGTCTCTCTCTATTGCTTCTATGTTACAATTTCATTTACCTCTCCTAAAAATATCTAAAATTCAGCATCTTAACCATGATAACTTCTGCAAATTGAGGATTTTTCATCAACAAATCCTCTTTTCATCGTGGTGGTCAACTGTGGCGGCGGCGTAAAGAAGCGAAGAAGAAGAAGAAGACTAGCGGTCATTTTTTCCACAATCTACACAAGGGTGAGTTCAAGCTTCTTCAAAGCTTCACCATCTCAATGATTCTCTTAATTCACCCCTCATCCTTCATCAAATCAAGTCATCCTACCCATTGTAAATGTATCACTAACAATTCTAGTGATTATTACCTCTAACAACTAACTTCTCTTGTAAAAATGCACCCACACTATCAACATATGGAGTAGGCAACCACACAAGTAAACCAAATTCACTCACTCCCGTGGAAGTTTCTCTCCTTTCACCACATCAATAATTCTCTTACTTGAGCCCACATCCATGTGACTCAAGAGAAAAGATAGACCCCATTATCATTTGAAATTCATAAAAATTCATAATCCTTGATCTTTCCTAATAAAATTGATTAGGCTTAATCCTAATCAAGGCTTCTAAAACCTATAAATAGAACCCATTCCTCCTTGTAAAAGAGATCACTATACCATTGCACACTAGATTGAGCGTACCACACAACAGTTCTATCTTGGTTGTAAAGAGAGAGTAAGCTTTCTATACACCATCACCTTGGTGCATAGAAAAGCTTGAGCTAGTTTGAGTGAGTGCGAGTAGAAGATATTCTTCCTACCATTGTTGTATCTACCCCAACATCAATGAATTGGTAGTTTTGGGTGCAATTCATGTCCAAAGACTCACGCTTCTCCTCCAATTTGGCTTGGCAAACTCATTCAGCTTCATAAGGTGACTTGTTTCATTGAAGGTTGTTGTTTTGTTGCTTGTGATTCATTGGCTATTGTTTGGCTACCATTGTAAGAGGGTGGATGGTGAGAGGGCTCCCATAACCCTAAGACAATGTGCTAGTGATGCTATAACCAAATCTTGTCACTTGATTCCGCAAGCTCTAAGTTCCTTTTTTGTGAAAAATATAAAGTTGAAGCTAAGTTGTACACCATCTCTCTCTCTCTCTCTCTCTCTCTCTCTCTCTCTCTCTCTCTCTCTCTCTCTCTCTCTCTCTCTCTCTCGTGTTTTAGTATGTGAGAGTGTTCCATTGGTGTTAGGGTTAGTGTAAATTCCTTGCTTGTTTGTGGGTTGCTCTAACGATTCTCCTCTTTTGAGTCCTAGTTCGCTTTTAAACTAGGTGGTGCCGCTTGTGTAGTTGGGATTTGGCTGTGGGTTTGTTGTTTTGGTTTGTGTTGTGTTTTGCCCCAGCCCCATTGAGCAGCACAGGAGCCTTGAAGGGTGTCTAGATGTTTCTCTTCTTGTTGCCTTCCCCGGACCGCCTCAATACAATGCATGTATCACCTCCTTGGAAGGCTGACCAGACAGATCATAGGAACATCTGTAAGTATCTTAAAAGAAGAAGATACTATCTGTCACCTGGCCTAGTTTGAACATCTCGAAGACTGCCAAAAGAGTTTTTCACATCTTCCTCATCATCATGCAAGAAAGGTCAGGTGAGCCAGTGAACAATTTGATGGCGCCCGTTAGGGTTTTCACCATGTATTGGACACTTATTCTCTCCCTGCCTTCAAGCCTGGCAGCTTCGGATAGTTCAACCAAGTGGGTTGGCTTCTTTGTAGTGTCTCCTGGGCCTTCCACGTCCGCATCCTTGGTAGAGGGCAGAAGCTTAGGTTATCTCTAATGATTTTGGGTGCCTCTACCAAATGGATTAGGTACTGTGGATACTTCGTCAGCCATGCCTTTCTCCACTTGGGCTGGGAGTCGAATATCATCTTTGCCCCTTCAAGCTAGGAGATATCTGCTGTGTAGAGTGGCACTGCCGGCTCTTCTCTGATCCTCTTGTTGATGGTGGAGGCTTCGTACTTTAGCAAAGGATATGGGAGAGAGGGCTGTAGCCATTCATGCTGGAGGTTGCTGGCGTCTATCTTCTGAATGGTCATGGATTTAAAAACCCTCTACTCCCATTCCAAGGATTCCTTGGCCGTTTCTCTAATTTCTGCCTCTATGGCCTTGCACATCTTCTCTTCCTCTTCTTGTGTCAAATCTTGTGGCTCTTGAGAGGGTGTCCTACTAGGATTTCCTCTTGCATGGGTGTGTCCACAGGATCTTCCACATTCTCTAGGTCTATGCCTTCCATGGCTGTTGGCCCTGTGCTTGCCTGCTCTTCTCCCTGCTCTCCTCTCAGCTCTTCTATCTGCTTTAGAAGTGTCTGTTTCTCTGCTTTAGCGTCTTCTCCCATGTTCACGAGGAGGTCGTTCAACTCGGCGTTTATCTTCTCCGCCTCCTCGAGCTTTCTCTTGATATTTTCTAGCTCATATTGCATTGCTTTCTGCTCTTCTTCCATGCGTGTTTGCATAACCATCGACCCTTCTGCCATCATCAACCTTTGCTTCTTCTCTAAGGTCAACTCTTTCTGGAGCTCTTTCATCCGTTCTTCATAGATCTGGCTCTCTATAGTGGTGTGAGTCAAGCTAGTAGCCCTGACTCTAGCAAGAGATGCCCGTAGCCGCTAGATGGTTTGATCTTTAACTTTAAGCTGGTCCTTGAGCTCAAGGACCTCATCCTGGCTAGCCTCTTGGTCTATTTTTGCATTCTCTTTGGAATTTCGCATGGCCTTAACTTCCTTGGACTCCTCAACAAGTTGTAGGGTTAGGTTATCCCTTTCCCTCTCTGCATCGGTCAATGACTTGTTGAGTTGTCTATACTCCTCTTCGCCCCTTGCAGTCTTTGAGCTGCTTCCTGATTTTCTCTTTCCATTTCTTGGCATCTTTGCAATGCGTTTGCCAGACTGGCTTGCAGCTCTGCTTCTCTCTCTATCTACCTTTGGCTTTGTTTTTGTAAAGTGTCAACTTCAAGCTTTATCTGCACTTCAGTGGATCTAAGAGTTTCCATTTCACTTTCTGAGGCCATTGACTGTGCTCTTAGCCCAGTTAGCTTTGTCATCACCATATCCCAATCATTGGTGGGCAGGTGCAGGTCCACTGTATCAGTGGCCATTTCTTTAAGCTCCACTAACCGCAGGCTCTGTATTTGGGCTCTATATTTGCCAAGTCAAATGCGACTGTGGGCAGCCTCTTCTTTTGTATATCCGGCAGCTAGCAGGTCTAGAAATGTGTTGTACCTTGTTATTGGCTCTAGCTGCTCACTCTTAGGCTTAGCCTCTTCCTTTGGTTCTCTCTCTTGGCTTTGTTCTTGCTTTGACTCTTCTTGGTCTTCTGGTTTGTCTTGCTCCTCTTTCTCTTCATGTGGAGGGCTACGAGGAGGTGGTGAGGGCGGTGGGCTTGACTCAGGGCTGGGCGGTGGTGTTGTCGGCTTTTTCTTGAAATATCTGTCCGCCTTTGTCTTCCTTTCTCTCTCTTGGACTTCTTGATCTTCTAGTAGTTTCCGTCGGACTTGCTCTACTTCCTCTTTTGTAAAGGGTACATGAGGGATATTCTCTGTTGTGGCATCCAGAATCTCAAAATTCTTAATGTAATCATCGAACCTGTCTTTGTGCACCCTTCGAGATGATCCCGACATTGCTTCTAGAGACGGCTTCCATAGCTCGTCTAAATCTCCTTTGAGGGCTCTTTCTGCCCTAAAGCTTTCCATCAACCGCTCTAGTCGTGCCGCTATCTGTGATTTCGTCTCTTTTACTGGCACTTGGGTAGATTCCTTGTTTCCCTTCTTCAGCTCTGGCTAATCTTCTTGCACGGTTTCTAACCGGCGTTTCAAACGGGTTGCCACCCTTGGTGCTTTGGGCTGTTCGTCTTCCTTATCTTCCTTGAGCCTCAGCCATTCATTTTGTGATGGAGGGTCGGGCCATCTTCCCTTGGCGTGCAATGCCCCATAAATCACCTTCGTGATTAGCTCACCCGACACGATGTATGTGGGGTTCTTGTTGCCCATCTTCATCAGATTATCATGTACATAAGCTGCATAATTGATGATCTTCGGCTTGCTTTTCTACATTGCCCAGGTGAATGTTGTGGCAATTGCTGCAGGCGGCATCCTGTACTTTTCTGACCGCTTTGTACACATATGGAAATATTGATTGTACAACTCACTCATGATTGCCACTTTGGGGTTGGCAATGTGCTCAAAGGTATAGTTGCATTTCTTTTCGGTGTACACCTTTACTTCGTCTCTTCTTTTGGTTACACTATCCCCTTTGTTGGAGAGGTCTAGTGCAGCTGCCACTACTCTTTCTGTGATTAGAATCTCAGTGCCTGGCTTGCCTTGCAGATCTGTAACTCGGGCCACTCCATCTTCTTTTATTGTTGTCACAAATTCCCATACTCTTTTTATGTCAATACCTGCCGGCACCGCTTCAAAATAATTGTGGAGATCAATCTTCTCCAGATACTCTGCCATCTTGCTTCTGACGAACTCATTGAGTTCCCGCGGTAGCATTGGTAGCTCTATCACGTTTCCTTCGGTGTCTTCGAACACGCCTTGGTAAATCTTTAGATCATTGGACTCTAGCAGATCTTCTTGGATCTAGGTGGTACTGGTTGGCTTTAGAGTTCCTTCTAGTATGACGAAGGGCTCTACCTCTTCTAGGTAATCTTTTATGGTCATCCTTTTCTTCTTTGCCGGTGACTTTGCGGCTGCCATAGATCCTGTTGCACTCAGTAGTCCGAAGTTAGCGTTTTTTCCATATCAGCTAACAAACTGAGTTTTAACTATCCAAATGACTTGAAAATTGAAAATAAAGCTTAAAAGGAACTTGTGAAACTGTGCATGTGCTTACAGTGCAATTCTGGCCAAAAATTTTCAGTTAGACATCCTACGCGTAGGATGTCTTTTTCATCACATTTGGGTGATACTTGACATGCTGGTGGTCCTTGGCCTGTACAACATGGCTATGTGCTTGGATTTGGATTTGGGCATCAAAAAGTGTTTTTTTGGGTTGATTCAGGCTTTAGATCACAATTTGGGTAGAAAGTCCACAACTGGTAGCAATTGATTTATGGGCTCCTTGCACCATGGTAATGGCTCCCATGATGTCATTCTTTGCACAGAAGGTCAAAAACATGTTGGAGACATCCTACACATAGGATGTCTATTTCATCAAAATGGTTTGGGATTTGTTCTATGGGTAGTCCTTGGCATGTGGAACATGGCCATGCTCTTGGATTTTGATTTGGACAAGAATTGATGTTGGTAAGACCCTGGGTAGTGTTTTTGGGCTCAAAATGTGTATCTTGAAGGTGTTGGGGGTGAAAATTGCTTAGAATGGCTTCAGACTTGATATATGAGCTCTTGAAGATGATAAGAAAAGATCTGGAATGGACAAACACCCTTTGTAGGCCAAAAATGTCGAATAGACATCCTACACGTAGGATGTCTACTTCATCATTTCTTGCAGGTGACCACATAGGTTGGTTGGCTATGTGCTCATGAATGTTTTGTGCAAGTTTCATGTGATTTGGACAAGATTTGGTAGGTCTATGGCCCATTATTGCCTCTATGCCCAAACTTTGCGCTTTTTCATGCATATGAGGTCAATGTTGGTCCCAATGTGATGAAACTTGGTTGGTAGCATGTAAAGGCTATTCAGAAAATGTGTGTGATGAAAAATGTTGGGTTCTGTGCCCAGAAATTCCCTTGAGACATCCTACGTGTAGGATGTCTCCTGATGATTTTTTCATGGAAACTGTCACTAGTGCCTACCCTTAGTCCCCCTGATACCCCTTTAAGCCTAATTTCGACAAAAAAGTCAAATAAATAGAAAATAACTCCCTGTGTGGATTTCAGAGCCTCCGAGCCGTTTTTTGACTTTTGGAGTGCTTTTTGGCGATGAAATTTCTTGATGTTGGTCTCTATAGCTTCCCGATCCCTTGGGGATCCTTGCCGTATGGTTTTTGTCGACTTTGGCTTCACTGGAGCTCCATTTGGCAGTTTGTCTCTCTAGAAGTACCCGTTGTTGCGTTTACATGTCTTTGATGACTTGTGGTGGCCTACCACCATAGGACTTGGTTGTTGATGGTCTAGGAAAGCCGCTCGTGAAGTTTGGTGGCAAACGGACATGCGGTTTGGCCGCGAGAGCTATTTGACGCTTTGTGTGTCTGATGCCATTTTCGAATTTTAGTGTCGCTTTGGGTCACCTTTTGGTCATGTGGGCTACATAGACTTGTCGAGCATGTTGAGATGCTCCTACCCATGAATTTTGGTAGCATTTGGGCGGCTTTCTACCGATTTCCCATTTGGTGGCCTCTTGTGGGATTCTAGGAATTAGGGTTTTTTTCGATGATTTTCTACTGCCTTTGGACATCCAAGACTGTTCTCCTATGCTAGAGTAAGCTGTCGATGAAGTCTCGTTGCTTTTGGGTTAGCCGTTCGGTGGCCGCTTCTACTTGTAGGTCTCTACTGCCCGCTTTGTGTGTGAACCCTACGCTAGTTTTCGCGACAAAACGGCAAACATGCGCGAAAAGCTCAAGGTTGTGAGCCTACCTCTCATGTCTGAAGCCCGTCGGGTAGTCGTGCACGTCGTAGAAGCTGCTGGAAGTTCCGCTCGCTCGAGGTGGCAGAAGCTCTCTCTCAAAGGACAATAGTAAAAATGAGCTAAAAATGAAGTGAAAAATTCTCATAATGGGGGTCCCCAAACCACTTTTCATGAAATTTGACATGTGCTCCCAACTTCTTGTGAGATGCGTTTTAGGCTCAAAAATTTCTTGATTTGGACTCCATTTGCCCTGTTTACCAGAGATTTGGCATTTCGATCAAAATCTCACAAAAATACGCTTTTCGTTCCAGTCTCATAATTGCACCCCCATTGTACCATAGGTTGTCCTATAGTCACTGATCATCCCCATATTTTTTGTTTTTCATTACAACCGTTTCACCTGCTTTTTGTATTTTTAAAGTTTTTCTGCCGAAAATTAGCAAAATTAAAAGGAAAATTGCAAATCAAACCCAAAAATCCCCAAAAATCATAATAAATCAAAAATATCACCGCAAAATATTATATACACTCACATGCAATTTTTATGGATGGATTTCTCTGTTTTACCAATATTTTGCCCAAAAAATGGCTATTTCTACTTACATACACACACCTAGGGGCTTGATTTGGCATTTGGCCCCATATACCTGTAGATTCATGCTGTATAAGGACATATGTACTTGGGTTAGTCCAGAAAATTTTGCAATCAAACGACAACCCTTAAAAATAGTTGAAAAACATGCCCTTTTTTGCTCTTTTTGTCATTGGGTCCGCATTTGAGAATGCCTCCCCCCCTCCTAGCCGGAGTCCTCGCGGACGACAAGGTATCACCTCAGAGTATGTGCCGTGCATAGGTTGAAAAAATTGTGCTAATTCTTGGCCGTGTAATGTGGCCCTATTTTATGCATACTCGGTCAATGCATGGAAAAATTAATGTTGTGCAAGAGTAGGGTATAAGCAAGATGCTTATTGGCATTTGCCGTCGAGGTTTCCTGTTTTCTTTGCAAGTAACAGCTGTAACTCTATTGCTCTTTGTTTGGTTTTCTTTCTTGTAAAAGTCGCTTGTTTTGCCGCTACTGTTGATATGGCCATAGTTATCTCTTTGGAGAGAATTGGCTTGGCCGGAATGGCCGTAGACCTTATCTCTTTTGCTTTCCATTGGTAGCTTGTTTTTGCCGATTTAGGGTTTATTGCTACTGTATTGGTTGCCACTGTTTTGTTGCTTTTCGGCATCCACATAAGTCGGTTTGCCGGTTGCAAATGCTGTTGTCTGCCTTCCGATGTTGCTTGTATTGAAGGGAGTTCCTTTTGCTTCGGTTTCGGTATCCAAATGCGAGTTTCATTTGAGTTGTTGTGGATCATTTTCTTTGGGATCCATATTTGTTTTAAGCCCTTGGTTTTTGGTTGAACTATCTGCTTTGGTTGAATTCTTCCATCGTATTGTTTTTGGTCTGCCATGTCATTTCTATCCTTCTGTATCCATACTTGTTTCTCTTGTTTTGGTAACCTAGATCTTTGCACTGCGGTCGTTGACTTCGTCTGTATGTAGTGAGCATGGTTGGCTTTTACCTGTTTGTTAGCCTTGGGTATCATGTTGTTCTTTGGTGGAACCCTTGCTTTTGGCTCTTTTTCCAGTGATTGCATTGCTGGCAGCTGATTATTGCGGGGTTGCTGAGCAAAGGTTATTACATGTTGTTCTTGTGCATGCTGAATTTTGACTGCATTCGCATTCCAATCTATCTGCACATTGTACTCTTTTTGCCAAGGTTGTCCCAACAACATGGGGTGTTGTGTGCTTTCATCTGTGACTACATAAAATTTGTGTGGGTAAATATATTGATGTACTTGTACAAACAATATAGTCCAGCGCCATGTTTTCAACGAATGTGATGTACTACTTTCCAGCACTTGTGGAGTAGGATGAAGTTGACCGGTGGACTTGAGCTGTTTGTATAATCTGTAAGAGATCAAATTTGCTTGAGCTTCAGAATCAAGCAATGCCGTCGATTCAACTTGATTGCTACCCACTTTGACCACAATTATTGGCTTCACTATGTCTTCATCAAACTTTGTTAGTCAGATGGCATTGATTCGCAATGGTGCTCCACATTTTTGTTGTTGTCGCAGAAGTCTTCTTTTTGCAATGCGTTCTTGTGCTTCTGCTTGAGATTCTTCTCGTACCCTCTGCTTCTCCGTCATTCGTTGTTTTCCTTGATGGATTTGTTGAAGCATATCCTGTGTTAGTGGTAAATGATATTTCTTCAATCGACACCCACTAATCCAATTTGGCATTTCTTCACCTGCTAATGTAGCAAGCTTGACAGCTCCGCTTTGTGATAAATCACTAATCACAAAGTGTCCCATCCCTCGCTTTTTAAGTTTCTTGGCATGTTGCTTCAAAGTATCAACAAGTACATAATCACCACTTTTGAACTCTTTCGTGCGCACATGCTTGTCAAAAAACTCTTTTTGTCTTCTCTTTTTAGCATAGATCGCAGCTACAGCTCTCAAGCGTAGTTCATCTAGCTTTTCAAGGTCATCTATTCTTGAAGAGAGCTCATGCCCTGTCCATTCTAAGCATTTCGCTACTTGTAGAGTTGGAATTAAAAACTCTATGGATAATATAGCATTTAGGCCAAAAATGTTGTACGGTGTCATTCCGATCGATGCTTTGTAAGCTACTGTGTATGCCCATAGTGTTGAGTGTAGCTGCTAATCCCAATCTATTCTTGACTCTGACACAATTTTAGTGAGAACCGTGCATAGTGTTTTATTTGTGGCCTCAGCTTGTCCATTTGCCTGTGGGGATGGTATGGAGCAGATTTCCTATGTATGACCATGAATTCCTCTAGCAGATATTCAATGACTTCATTAAGAAAATGTCTTCCACGATCACTGACAATTTCTATTGGTAAACCGTATTGTACAAAAACATTCTCATACAAAAATTATGCACTGGCCTGTGCGCCTGCTTTTTGTGTTGCCTTGGCTTCCGTCCATTTTGTGAGATAGTCCGTAGACACAATGATATATTGGGTATGGGTGCAATATGCAGGAGGTGAAATAGGTCCCACAAAATCAATGCCCCATTTTGAAAATTCCCTTGCTCCCATCATTGGCCGTTGTGGCATCTCATCTCTCTTTATCTGCACCTTGGTGCGCTGACATGCGTCACAACACTTTACAAACTCTTCAACATCCATATGCAATGTAGGCCACCATATTCCTGCGATTAAGACAATTTTTTGATGTCTTATCGCTTGAAAAATGTCCTCTACTTATTCCGCTATGTGCATGTTCTAGAATCAGCAGGTATTCACTTTCACTTGCACAGATTCTAATTTGATTCTCCTTTCCTCGCTTATAGAGTTGGTTCCCAATTTATTGAAAGTCATGAGCCTCCAGCTCTATAGCCCTTTTTCGTGCTCTTGTTATGTTTTCAGGAAACGTTCTGGCGGTTAAGAAATCAATGATATATTGACTCCATGTAGGTGCAATGTTTACCTGAAACAGTGTCGCGTGATCCACTGGTCATTTGACACTACATATAGTACAATTGGTAACATAAGAATGTGTGTCCGCATACATAGTTGGCAAATAAACCCCTAACTGTTTCAGTCTCTGGTGTGTTTTCACTGTTGAACAATGAAATGCACAATCCTGGACATGCGCCTCTTCTATGTAACACTCGAATTCCTCCGGATTTATACATAATCGTAGAATTTGGTCTGATCCTAGATGATACAGCCGTCCTGCAATCAACTCAAAGTTTTTTTTTGTCAAATTGTTTGTTGTTTGGATATGTATTCTGTGTTATCAAACCTACCTTCAAAGGAAAGAATGCTAACAACTTCTTGAGACCATTTGGGTATCATTTCAATATTGAAAAGATAAACATCTGGTATGTCATCATCTACTCCTTCGGGAGCTTCCCCATTGTGTATCCTTGAAAGATGATCCGCTCGTAGATGGGTTTTACCCTTTTTGACCACCACTGTAAAAAAAAACTCTAGCAATATAATAAACCAACGTACAATTCTCCTGTATTGCATGGTTTATTCACCAGATACAAAAGAGCTTAATGATCAGTGAAGAACACAAATTTTTTTGCGATCAAATAATGCCAAAATTTCTTTACAGCATAAATAATTCCTAACCCCTCTCTTTCAATGGTTGTGTAGTTCTTTTCCGCACTGTTTAATTGTCGGCTTGCATAAAAAACTGGAAAATCCATTGTTCCGTCTCCAGGTTGAGCCAGAATACTCCCGATTGCATATGCAGAAGCATCAATGTGAACATGGAATATCTTTTTCCAATCCGGTGATTTAAGTACAGGTGCTGATACAAGGTTTTCCTTCAGCTTTTGGAATGAAGTTTCACATTCCTCGGTCCAGTCGAAATTGACTAGCAAACGATACAGAGGTTGTGCGATGACTGCATACATATATATGAATCTTCGATAATACCCACAGTGTCCCATGAAGGATTGTTCTTGTTTCGAATTAGTAGGCATGGGTAGGTCTACTATGACTTTGACTTTGTCTAGGTCTGTGGTTATGCCATTTCTTGAGACAATGTGCCCTAAGATGCGGCCTTGCTTAACCATAAAAATACACTTTTCCGGGTTAAGACACATTCGATATGTCTTGCATTTTTCAACTACCTTTTGCAAATGGTCAATATGTTCCTCTCTTAGTAAAAAGTGTACACAAAGATCATCCATGTATATTTCTAAGAATATTCTCAGTTATTCTTTGAACGCGTGCATCATTAACCTTTGAAAGGTAGCTGGGGAATTAGTTAAGCCAAATGGCATAACTCGATACGCATAAATTCCCCATTCTGTGGCAAACGCTATTTTGTGTTGATCCTCCATTGCAATTGCCAGTTGGTTGTATCCGGAAAACCCATCTAGAAAGGAATAAGCCCGTTTCATGGCCACCCTCTCAAGTACATGTTCTGTGATTGGCAAGGGATAATTATCCCTTATGGTGGCTACATTTACCTTTTTGAGGTTTACACACACTCGCAGTTTTCCGTTCTTTTTGGGGACTACCACAATGGGTGACACCCAATCTGTATGTTCGATTTCATAGATGAATTCAGCTTCCATCAGCTTGTCAATCTTCTCTTTGATTCGTTTAGCAAATGTGTCATTATATGTATAAGGACACTGTTTGTTAGGTTTTGCATTTGATTTCAAAGGAATTGTATGTTGGCATATCGATGGATCAACTCCTTTGAGGTCTTTGTACGACCATGCAAACACATCTTTATACTTCTTGAGAAGTTGTGTTAGCCGTTCTTCTTCTTCAGGCTCTAAATCGGTTGCTATATAGACCGGCTGAGGCTTTTCACCTGGTTCCGCGCAGTCTATCCTTTTTGCATTTTCTGGCCCATCGTAAGATTTGTGGTTGGTCTTTCCCTGACTGGTGGTGTCATTATGATTTTTCTGTCCTAGATGGTGAATTTCGGATAGTGCGATGGTACATTCATGTTTCCCTTCTCTTACCATCACTATCTTCCTCAATAGTCCATATCTCTCATAAAGACCGTTTCAGTTCTTGGTATTTCTGTTTACGCTCCAGTTTGGTCCACTCTTGGTCTTTTGTTGTTTCTTTTTTTTATTTTTGAGATTTTTGTGATTTTGTTTCTGTTTTAGCTTTTCGTACTTGTCTTTTTTCCTCTAGCGCTCTTTCCCTTCGAACTTTTGAGAACCTTCCTGATATTTGATCTTTTACACAATCCTCTGCTTTTACAAGCATCAGATAGTGAGTTTTACCTTTTATCCTGGGCACCAGGTTCTCTCTCTCTCTCTCTCTCTCTCTCTCTCTCTCTCTCTCTTTGTTTCCTGCTTGTTTTCTCCTATAGCGTTCCTGGTGTCTAGGGTGCTGATTAGCAAAATCATAAAACTTGATATTTTCTACTTTCTCCCCACACTCTCTTGAGTTGTCTGAACACTCATTATCTGCATCATTATTTATTTCCAGATGTTCAGAGGAGTTATAAAACTCTTCTTGTTCTAGTGGTTCTATCGTCTTATTTCCTCCTGGTATAATGCTTACCATGTAGTAGAGTAGCACACCATAGCCATCCTTGTCGCAAAATTTTGTTGTTGGACTATCTGTAATGGTACAGACATCCAATGTTGCTAGTATGTGTTGCAATTCTAGAGGTTCCAAGGCATCTTCAGGAAAAGGTTCCGGAATATACTCCTTGTCCTCAATAGCTCTTTCTAAGACGCATTTCTCTCTTTTTAGGCTTCCACAATGTGAAGCTCCACACAGCCATAGCTCTTTTTGTTGCCCTAACCACGTTGGGAGTTCCGATCCTGTGACTATAACTGAATCAAAATCTTCCATTGGTGTCTGGTTCACATCCTTGTAACTAAGGTCTTTCAGGTGTATTTTGGTTGTTGTCTCGCCATGTCTGAGGTATATGTGGTTATAACCCCAATCTTGGACCATCTTCAATTGTCGCATGAATGGTCTTCCCAAAATGATCTCATAATTGTTCTTTTTGTTGAAATCGACTATTGCAAATGTATGGTCATACTCGATTCTGCACGAAGTGACAATCACTTTTTCTAAGAGTCCTAGAGGCTTCTCCATGAACCCATCTGCCAATTGCAATTTCATTCTAGGAGCTCTTAAAGTTGGTTTTCCCCAATTTTTCCAGATTTTCTTGGTGGCGATAGCAACTCCCGCTCCACTGTCAAGAATGTCTTTGGAAACTACTCCTTGGAATTCTACTGGTAGCGTGGTGTTTCCATCTTCTCCTTCGCAATACTCTCCAACTTTGTTTAATGGTACTCGCCTAGTGTTTAGTTGAGGCCTGTCCAATTCTCTGATCCCTTCCTGAAGCTTCGAGGTGGGGTCTTTCACTCCAAATTTTTCTAGACATTTACCTACTGTGGTCCACATGTTTGGTCGTAACCTTAGGAGTTCGGCTAATGTCATTGTGCATGCCACCAAGGTGGACAATAACTCAATCAACCCTTTTGAGTCCATCACTTTGCTAGAAGAAAGTCTTTGAGATGGGATTGCTCTCACTCCAAACTTGGCTTCATACTCTCCTAGGTAAGAGGGTAGAGTTTTCAACGAGTCTGGTTGGCTGTGCCCCGAACTAATTGATCCCTGGTCTCCCCCTTGTGAATGTATATCAAAGTTCATTTGTGACCTTGCCTCAAATTCTTCAATAGGAGGTAAGATCTCGTGTTTCTCTTTTCTCATGTTGTTCACGTGGTTACTCACCCTGCTAGCCTCGTTGGCCCCACGGATTTGTTTCCACAGGTCATCTAGACCGTTATAGTCCTTACCCATTTCTACTAATGTTTTAGGCTTGAACTTGTCACTTGCCTTATATGTTGTATTTGGCACTATGATAGGCTCTCCCCTAGACTCATAGGCATTCGGGAGTCTTTCGTTCGTTTCTATTTGTTCCTCTAAAGCTGGTTGGATAGGGGTTGGAGCTGGTTCTTTTTTCCCATTTGCAGGTTTACCAAGTGAGTTTTCCATCAATGATTGAGCTGTTTCAATCATCTTTCTACACATTTCCAACCTCTGTTTTTCTATTTCAGTATATGGATAAGTCATCCATCTTTGCTCTTGGGTTTGGTTCTTTTTTAGTATGGCTTCATAAGCTTTTAGAAGTGCATCCAACTGCTCATTTTCCTTGTCTGCCAGTACTGATCCTCCTGATCCTACACTTTTGGTTTCTTCTATTTCCTTGGGTGCTATGGTTGCCGTGGTGTGTGAGCTTAGGCTAGCTAGATCCTCTAACCGCTCTAATCTATCCTTTGTGTGTTTTAACTCCTCGGATAGAGTTGTTTGCTCTCGTTCTTTCCTGGCTTTCATACGCGCCTTTCTAGCCTTCCAAGTGGGTCTCCGATTTTTCGTTTCTGAACTTCGGGCATCGGTTTTTGGTTCTTCAATGATGGGTCCGTTTGTCATTCTTTGAGCTTGGGCTTGTGTCACCGCCTGAATAGGTATGATTGTTTCATTTTCTGACCCTCCACTGGAAGGCACGGTTTCTAGTATGTTCAAGGTAGTTTTTTCTCCTTTGCTCGGGTTCTTAGGGCAATCAGGAATCAAATGAGTGACTCCACACTCGGTGTAATATGCATTGACTCTAATGATTTCATCATGAGGGCCGTCTCTTAGCCAATGGTCTCCACCACACTTGTAGCAGGGTCCCTTGGGTTGTTGAGGTGCTCCTTGAGATCCTCTTTGTTGGTATGCATGTCTCTGTCCGCCCATGCCTCCGTTGGCTATGAACAACAATGTTCGTTCATCTAAGCTATATCTTCCTTCTCCTGCTGCCTGTGCAGTTGTTGGTGGTCCTGTATTTCCTATCATGCTCCATGGTTCTGGTGTCGAGGGTTCTTCTGGTGGATAATAGATAGGGTTTGCCGCATATCCATTGGGATCTTCATAATATGCATGCATAGGCACCAAAGGCTTATCTTTTGATTCGGTTACGGTTGGTGTGTATCTTATGCCGACGCGACCGGTTGTAATCCCGGTAGGGGTGGATGTAGCCCCAACACTGGTTGTGGTCTTTCTACACCTACAGGTCCTGGTAGGTTGCCTGCTTGATACCTAGGCATCGATAGAACTTGAGGAGAAGCTACCTGAGCTTGGGGAGCGTAAGGTCTCTCTTGCACATATCCCTTGTTATAATAACATTCCTTCGTCCCATGGTTTGTCCATTTTTGTTTGATAGAACAACACTTGGGCTGTTTAGCTTGGAGTTTGGCGTACAAGTTAATCTTTTTTAGCACTTCCTCTACAAGCTGCTCCTGGTTTACAGCCACTTCTCCTTTCAGTGCTGTCTTAGAATACTTGCCTCCGCTTTGTTGTGAAGATGAATCGTCATCAAGATCCTTGAACTCACCCTCTTTGTAGACCGTACAATTGTCCACAAGGTAAAGAGCCTCCTTGGTCAACTCATTCAACGTCGTGCTCCTTTTCATATGTAAGTCCTTCTAGAGATCTGCATTCCTTAGTCCTTGGATGAATATAAGCATAAGTATGGACTGAGTTGGCAGTTCTTCCACAGGGCAGAACTTAGCATACCTTTTTAGTCTTAGGGCTGCCTTTCGCACAGATTCCTCGTCTTTCTATTTGAATTTATGGATTTGTGAGACGGTATTATGAGCTATCCCCCTTTGTGAGAATTCCTTGATAAACTCATCAAACACCTTCTCCATAGAGTCAACGTCGCTACGCTCCACAGAGCCAAACCAAGTAGCAGCGTCATCCTTGAGGGTTAGTCCAAACCCTGCAAATTGGGTAGGGAAATCTAACACCTCTTCAGCTCTAATTACACGCACAAAGGCTGCTACATGATCTCTTGGATATCTGTTTCCTGTGTATTTCTTGTTTATCCATTTTTGCACTTGAGAAGGTCTAATTCTACGATGGTCTACAAACCTCATCATTGGATCTCCACATCCTAATCGATATACCTCCTCTGGTCTTCTATAGTAAGCTGGTTCCTCTCCCAATGGTGCTCCTAAGCCATAATTTCTAACAGTTCTTGCAAGAGATGGTTCGAACTTGCCAAATTTGTGAACATGCTCAAAGAAATGCGTCTTGTCCGTCACACAACATGCTTGCATTGATTACAAGGACATAAGATCCTTGTTGAGAGATAGGTGTTTCGGTTGGACAACCCCACATCCTCGTCACTAATCATAATGAGGGTAAAAACCTTATAACCTTGACATAAATTTAATCTTCTATTGGCATCCTCCATCTTCTCTCTCTCTCTCTCTCTCTCTCTCTCTCTCTCTCTCTCTCTCTCTCTTTGTTCAAACTGTAAACGGCCTCACATTCTCTAGTCATGTACAGCCCCCGCACACCTCAGTCTAGAGGTGCACGGAGATCAGAACCACCGGGTTATAATCTTGTCTTTATTGGTCAATGCCTATATTTATGGGTATGAGAAATCTACACACCCACGTCTACATGATAGTGCATGTAGTGGACAAAACCCCTTTGCCTCTTCTCTAGCTGTAGTAACATCTCTTCACAGTAGATCTTTGTTCGAGGGATTACTTAGCACATTACGTGTTGGCCTCCAATATGAGTATCATACCATTGAAAGCTTTCCAACTTAAGGTCGCATCCATAGAGAGGAATAGAGGGATCACCGTTTGTTGGGGTATAAAGCCCAATGTGGTCGCCCAGGTAAGTGGGCGGGCCGCCAGGTATGTACACATATTCTTTTGTGAAAACCTAATAAGAACTCACTATGCTCTACACATTACAGTAGAGCCAGTTCACCTTATCGTCGTGCTCTTCTTCTCGCACTCTCTCTCGCGTCGCACTTCCGCTCGTACTCCTTCAACTGGTATCAGAGCTCAGATCGAGGCTTGGGACAACACTGCAGGAGGCTAGAGTCACCAGCTCAGATTGGAGTGAAATTCGACAGGCAAAGACACGGCCCCAAATCTTGTGGGAGAACTCGTAGGGCTTGGTGTGCTCAGAATTTCATTCTAAGGTCATCTCGGTCACCTTTCGGCTTCGATAAAGTTCTGCGCAGGCCATTTTCGACTACGTGGTCTCAGCGGGTGCAGATCCGACTCTGCAAATTTGGGGTTTTTGGCCTACGACTGCAGGTGCTGAGGATATCGACACTCCCAGAGTGTTAATTTGTGGCTGTCTACACATCGAAGGACGACTCACAGTTCTTGGAGGCGTGTCACATACGACACGGGCGCATCTACACACAGACTGTAGGCGACATCCACTAGTTCATCAGGTAGCTTGTGTTTGCTGCTTGATATTCCAGATTTCATCCTGACATTGCAGGTACTTACACATGGGATGTATTGTCAGAGATGATGTATGTCTGTTGAGGGTTTACTGGCTGTGAGTCACGCAGCAAACAACCGCCGCAGCGGTTATAGCATACAGTGGGAAATTTGTGGATGTATGACTTTGTGGGAAGTCTATGTACTGTCAGATTTACTGCAGCCTTTGTTGAGGGTCGAGTGAGGTTTTATTGAGCTGGGGGATTCTCGAATGTTGAGATCCTTTCGGTGATACAGGTCTTGGAGCGATCCCTCGAGCACCCTTAGATAGGCAGCTAGGATGTATTGACTGTGAGTTAGACAGTTGGTATTGCATCTTTGCTTTACTGCCGTTGAGGCACTGTCGCGGTCTATGCTTACAGGACAGTGACAGGACAGTCAGAGACAGTACAGGTGCAGGACAAGTTTACCGATAGCTTACAGTGTTAGAGAGATAGTGGTTTTTTGAGCTATTTTTTGGTCTGTTTTTAGTACACGAGAGTCATTTTACAAAGGAGACTCTGCCAAAATTTCTGCAGAATCTGAAGCTTTCTTGGTTCATTTGACAGGTTGATTTTGGTTCAGAGGTCAGTTTACAGGGGAAACTCTGCCGAATTTTTCCCAGGAAAGTAAACTACTGTGAAGCGTAGCTATGGCTGGATCATAGGACACTGCTCTTTACAATATCAAGAAGCTGGATGGAACCAATTTCCCATTGTGGAAGAAGCAGATTTGGCACGTGTTGGTACAAAAGAAGCAGATAAAACCTATAAAACTCAAGGGGATAAAACCAGAAGATATGGACGAAGATGAATGGAGCGAAATGGATGGATTGGCACTTTCTACCATTATGCTGACTTTGGCAGAAAGCGTTTACTTCAATGTAGCAGACAAGATGTCGGCTTATCAAGCATGGTTAAAGCTGAGTGATCTTTATGAGAAGCAGAGTGCAGCTTCATAGGTATACTGGCTTAAGAAGCTTGTTGACTTGAAGATGAAAGAAGGGACACCTATGTCCAATCATCTGAATGAATGAAACACAATCTATAGTCGGTTGTCAGCTCAAGGTGTCAAGTTTGATGAGCCTGTTAGAGCTATGTTCCTGTTGATCACATTGCCGGAAAGTTGGGACACGTTTCGCACAGCTTTGAGTAATTCTACACCTCCAGATGGTTTGAACATAGCAGGTGTAGAAGGAAGTCTTCTTACTGAAGAAACCAATAGAAAGACAATGGACAAAGGCAAAGGAACAGCCTTAGTTGTCAAGGGAAGGACCAAAGAAAAGTACAAAGGTGGAAAGAGGAATCAGTCTCGTAGAAAGTCCCGCATTGCTAAAGGAAAGAGTGACATAGAATGCTACCATTGTGGCAAGAAGGGTCACATGAAAAGAGACTGCAGAGAATGGAAAGCAGAAAAAGGCAAAGAGAAAGCTAAAGACCATGGTGAGAAGAACAAGTCCTCAGTGAAGATTCAAGAAATAAATGTGACAAACACTGTTGCAGAGGATGACAGTCTAGTGCTAGGAGACATCTACTTCTTGAAGAATACAATGGACTCAGCTCTTCTTACAGCATCTGATGGAAATGCACTGAGTGACTGGATTATAGACTTAGGGGCATCACTTCATGTGTCTCCAAACAAGGAGTGGTTTACTTCTTATGTGACTACTAAAGATCATGTTCGGCTAGGCAATGGGCAGACATGTGAGATCTTAGGTGTTGGAGATGTTCAATTGAAGTTTCAGAATGGCTCTTCTTTCACGCTGAAGAATGTGAGACATGTTCCCGCAATTACAAAGAGCTTGATCAGCAGAGGTTTACTTGATGATGCTGGCTACGTCACCACTTCTGGACAGAACATGTGGAAGATATCCAAGGGTTCTATGACAGTAGCACATGGAGTAAAGTGTGGAGGACTTTACATGATTTATGTATCAAATGTCTCTAAAAATGTAATCAATGTAACCGAGCAGCCGAACGTTTCTTTGTGGCATAGCCGGTTAGGACATATGTCCAAGAAGGGAATGGAAATCTTGTCTTGTTCTGGTTATTTGCCTAGATTTTCATTTAATGATTTTGAATTCTGTGAACATTGTCTGTATGGTAAGCAAACACATCAGCCACATAAGCATAGAAGCAGTAGAAGAGATACACAGTTGGCACTTGTTCATAGTGATTTGTGTGGACCTATGCCTAACCTATCTCTAGGGGGAGCTTCTTACTTTATGACATTTATAGATGATTACTCAAGGAAAGTATGGGTTTACTTTCTCAAGCACAAGGATGAAGCATTTATTGTTTTCAAAACGTTTGTGACACTTGTGGAAAATCAGAGTGGCAAGAAGCTTAAATGCTTACGCACTGACAATGGTGGAGAGTATGTTTCAAAGGCCTTTCAAGACTTTTGTGAGTCAAAAGGTATAAAACGTGAACTTACTGCTCCTTACAATCCTCCTCAAAATGGTGTTGCTGAGAGGATGAATAGGACCATACAAGAGAAGGTCAGAAGTATGTTGTCTAATGCACAACTGTCAAATGGGTTTTGGGCTGAAGCTGTATGAACAGCTGCTCATCTTGTAAATAGATCTCCTAGCAAGGTTTTGCAGAAGGATTCAATGCCAGAGATGGTATGGTCAGGCAAAATTCCCTCATACAAGCATCTCAGAGTCTTTGGCTGTGAGGCATACACTCACATTCCAAAGGAATTTAGGAACAAACTTGAGCCAAAGAGTAAAAAGTGCATCTTTCTAGGCTATGGTAATTCTGGTGAGATGGGGTACAAACTTTGGGGTCCCGAATCCAAAAAGGTTGTCCGCAGCAATGATGTTCACTTTAATGAATCCAAATATCATTCTAAACCAGAGAGGGTTGAGGAGATTAGAAGAGTTGTCTTCCAAGAAGATGGACCTGCACGTGGAAGACAAAATGTCAGGGCCACCTATTGTGCGTAGATCTAGACGTGTCACGCGACCTCCTGATAGGTTTGTTCCATCTATGAACTATGTCATGTTGACTGATTGAAATGAGCCTTCATGTTACAAGGAAGCAGTGCAAATGAAGGACTCCGGGAATTGGCAATTGGCCATGCAGTCAGAGATGACAGCTCTTCATAAAAACAAGACATGGAAGCTAGTTAAATTACCACAGGGCAAAAAGGCTCTACCCTGTAAATGGGTTTACAGGTATAAGATCACCGCTCATGATAGTCAGCCAAAGTACAAAGTAGGGCTTGTTGCCAAGGGCTTGAAGCAAGAACAAGGCATTGACTTTGATGAAGTCTTCTCTCCGGTGGTCAAAATGACTACATTGAGATGCTTTCTTGCATTGGTTGCCATATTAGATTTGGTGTTGCACCAAATGGATGTCAAAACAACGTTCTTGCATGGTGATTTAGATGTGGAAATTTACATGCAGCAGCCAGAAGGGTTTGTTGAGAAAGGCAAGGAAGATTGGGTATGCCAGTTGTTAAAGAGTCTTTATGGCTTAAAACAATCACCGAGGGCATGGTACCATAAATTCCACAAGTTTATGCTTTCTCAAGGCTACAAACTTAGTGAATTCGATCACTGTCTATATACAAAGAAGGCTAAGAATGGCAGTTGGCTGATCCTTATTTTGTATGTGGATGACATGTTGATTGCTGGCAAGCACTTGGAAGAAATTTCAGCTTTGAAGTCAAAGATGGCAAAATCGTTTGACATGAAAGACATGGGTGAGGCAAGTTATATACTTTGTATGCGCATTGAGAGAGACAAATCAAAGAAGTTGATTTGGTTATCTCAAACAGAGTATATTGACAAAGTTTTGCAACGTTTCAATATGGAGAAGGGAAAGGCATTGGTAGTACATCACTTCTCTACATCTCTTGTATATTAGCTTGTATAGTAGCTTCTCTCACACTTAAAGTACCACATTGGACTTTAAGTGGGAGGTTGTTGGGGTATAAAGCCCAATGTGGTCACCCAGGTAAGTGGGTGGGCCGCCAGGTATGTACACATATTCTTTTGTGAAAACCTAATAAGAACTCACTATGCTCTACACATTACAGTAGAGCGAGTTCACCATATCGTCATGCTCTTCTTCTCGCACTCTCTCTCGCATCGCACTTTCGCTCGTACTCCTTCGTTCTAACTCTAATTTTTTTACCATAATCTTGAAGGTAAACCTAAATGTAATCTAACCTAAATCTAACATAGCTAGCTAATCTTTAATACTGTACTAATTTTAAATCTAAGATAATCTTAATCTAACATAATCTTAAACTCAACTTAAACATAAATCTAAATGTAATCTAACATAATCTAATTTCAATCTTAACTAATCTCTCTCTCTCTCTCTCTCTCTCTCTCTCTCTCTCTCTCTCTCTCTCTTTGTTTTCTCCCCTTACCTCTCTCTTTCGTCTTCTCCCCCCCTTTCTCTCTTTGGTTTTTTATTCTCTCTCTCTTTCTCTTTGTTTTCTCTTCTCTCTCTCTCTCTCTCTCTCTCTCTCTCTTCCTCTCTCAATGTGTGTGTGTGTGCATTATTTGTTTATGCATGTGTGTGTGTGTGTGTTTTTTGTTTATGCATGTTCTCTCTCTCTCTCTCTCTCTCTCTCTCTCTCTCTCTCTCTTTCAAAGACACAATGTGTGTGTGTGTGTGTGTGTGTGTGTGTGTGTGAGAGAGAGAGAGAGAGAGAGAGAGAGACAAAGAGGGGAAGGGAACATGAGAGAGAGGAGAGGGAAGGAGCATACGTGGCTCTCCTTCCTCTCCTCGTGTATGTGTGTGTGTGTGTGGGGGGGGGGGGGGGGGGGGGGGGGAGGGAGAGAAAACTCAGACCTGAGATCTAAGTTTTCGGGTGCTCTCGGTTTATTTTTTACCCCTGTCGACGTCGCTATGGGCGTCGCTATGTAATAAATAAAATAGCGACGCTCATAGCGACGCCGTGGATTTTCACTTTTGAGCGTCGCACTGCGAGCATCGCTAATGTGAAGTACCTCTTGTAGTGAACAATCTATACGTATAAGACAAACACGGCTCATGGATGAAGGCTACACAAGTACAGGTGAAGAAAAAAGTGGTGATGATCTTTTGACACTTGATGTAGACCTATTTGGAGTCTTTGTTGATCCATCTAACACAAGGAAAGGCATGAAGGTTCATATTCATTTTATGGATACAATAGATGTGTAGTGGATGAAAAGGGTGCTTGGTTCTTGTTTGGGTAAGTTTATGAGGGTTCTTATAGATGACATCAACTAGTACAGTTGTAGGGTGGAGCACTTGTCAAAGTTGTTTTAAAAATTCGATGAAGACAAAGGCCAATTGAACTCAAAAAAGTGTAAATTGTCACAACCTAGAGCTCATTGATTTGAGATATGGTGTCTTAAAATGGTATAGAAGCATATCCAAACAAGGAAAAGATCTTGTCTCAATGGTACCCCCACAAAATGGTCAATGTTTGTCTTAATTTGTGCATAAATTTAAGTGTTTGTTAAGGTCTTTTTGTATGTGTATCCACTTCAAAAGACTCGGCAATAAAGTTTATGGTTTTCAATCGACCAAAGATTCATCAAAGGCTTTGGATAGTGTTAAGGAGATATTGTGTCAATTTTTTATAGTTTTTCGGCAAAACAAGAGAGATGTTTTTTATGTTCCTATAAAATTGAGTATGGTTAAAACTGGTGCCTTTTTGCAAAGGTAGGCAAGTGCTACAAGCCTATCTATTTTTATAGTATGGTTATAAGCCTAGGGGAGACAACCTACACAAAAGCTCACAAGTGTGCCACGACTTTGGTGTTCACTTGCAAGAAGTTTAAACTCTACCTTATTGTTCTGAAGTTTTATGTGCTCACTTCCAATAACATATTGCCTGAAGTGATTCTACATTTGAAGCTAAGGAAGCCCATCTTTAAATGGGTGTTGGAGCTACATGAATTTGAGTTTGGGTTTAAGATTGACCTTCAGGGAAATCACTACAAAAAAAAATGCATATCACGTGGGTTCAACTTTGGGGATTATTTTATTCTATAGCTTTCACATTTTAAAATACAAAAGAGTGTAAAAAGAAATTTCTTGAAAAAAAATTCATAGATTGAATAAGAAAAGGGTCTCTTTTATTGGTGAGAAACTCACAGCTAAAGGGTTTTATAAACAGTGCTTGAATGCATGCAATATATAGATTTTACATATATCGACCCCCGTGAGGCACTGAGGATTGATCATACTACCAGATCCAGGTTGGCAGTATATATTTTGGCGAGCAAGGATGCACATTCATCTATGTACCCTAGAGATAGAGGTGGGGGGAGCATCTGTGATGTGGTTCAATGGTGCATACAAGAGAGTGGAGTTATCATCTAGGATCCTCAAGGTAAAATGGTGTTTTCCAAGTCTTAGGATCTAAAAAGCATGCATACTAATTACAAAGAAGAGTACTTGGAACTTCACTTGGGATTAAATCAACGTATAGAGTTTGGAATTTATAGGCTTATTATAAAAGGTGACACACTCCTTGTTATATAAGCATTTGGAGAAATGAAAAGTAAACGAGATTCTCTCACACAATGATTCTACTCAATTAAGAAGCTCTTGAAGGTTTTTGAAGCAATCCAATTTAAGCATGTTTAGAAGAGGAAAAAATCAATTCATAGATCAGCTTGTATGTAGCTGTTTGAAGATGCATGTAGTAGGCTTGTATGCGGCTCCGACCATGTACACAAGAATGGAGACTTTGAAGGATATTGTTGACTTTTTGAATATAGATCAATGTTCAGTAGCCACGACATTCTACAAAGAAGGCTGGTTGTCCAAAAAGCATTTAGATTCACTCTTCTTGAGGAAGATCTTATGGTTTATGGTTGTGATGGGATGGTGAGAAGGGTGCTCTACAAAGAGGAGATTGGGATGGTTTTGGAGAAAGTCCATGAATAAAGTGGGCATCAAGGCAAAGAATAGGTATTATATATCTCATGAGCAATGTCCTATCCAGCACCCATATAATCCAGAAGGTGTCTAAGCCATACACACTTAATCGTAGCTATGAAGATTGTCATGTACTACTCAGTTTCACAACTGCAAGTGTCCATAGTAGGTTGCTTCGTGATCAATCATGATATTCATGAATTGTCAAGCATGAAATAAAAACCACATGTGGACACTCACATGTCATAACGACAAGCCCAATCTAAGTCCAAAAAAGCATGCAAATTTGGCATCAATGATCCCCCCTCGGGATAAAACAACCTAAGATGTAAAATTCCACTCAAGAAATGAAAGATACTCTTAACAGCCTTCCAATGATTAGACCCTAAGCTATGCATAAATATGCTAACTTGTGAGAATAAAAACTCAATATTTGGCCTCGTATTGCATACATAAATAAGTCGTTTTGATAAAGATTGACATTAGCAAGATCACCAGCATCATGAAGAATTATTTTCAAGCTTGTTCTCATTAAAGTACCATGTAGGTTTTCAATCTTCAAGGTCAAACTTACATATAATGTCTCTATGTAGCTTATTTTGACACAAGGCAATACCTCCATCACATAGCTTAAACTATATGCTCAAGTAATGATAGAAAAGCCCCAAGTCTTCCATCTTGAAAGTAGCATTCAATCAGCCTTGAGTTAAACAATGTGCGTCTCATTTGGACTAGTAACCAAAATATTATCTACGTATAAAACAATGATGATAAATACATCATCCTCATGCCTAACATAAAAATTGCTTTCAGTTGGAGTGTTACAAAAGCCTTGTCTCACCAAATGAGTGTTATCTTTCTCATACCAAGCATGAGGAGATTGTTTCAACCGACACAAAGCTTTCTGACATTTGCACACTTTATTTTCTTGTCCTTTCTTGAAAAATTTGTGAGGCTATGTTACATAAACTTCTTTAAATATATCACCATCCAAGAAAGCAATAGCAATGTCTAATTGATGTACATTTCATCCAAAATGAGCTCCCAATGCACATAGAAAACAAAAAGTAGTCATGTAATAAGTGGAAATAAAGGTCTCTTTATAATCAATGCATTTTTTTGTGCATAACCTTTTGCAAACAAGTCTAGCCTTGTAATGATCAATATCATTATCTAGCTTAAGTTTCAACTTGTAGACCCACTTTGTACCAATGACCTTTTTTTCAGGAGGCAAATCACATAAAATCCATGTGTCATTTTCTACAAGTGCATCATATTTTGATAGCATGGTAACCATCCAAAATTTTTAATTACGTGCTTCATCAAAAGAAAGAGGTTCCTCCTCATCACATAGACTAGGAAAAAGCAAAGCATAACAATTTGACGCATAAGATCCACGACAAAAACCTGAACGAGTACAACTAGACATAAGTGAGTCCAATTTATTGTCACATAAAGTATGCACTATCCATTTTGTCATACCTCTAGCATCCTCATTCTCATCCCTTGTCACATCAAGTACTTCATGTACGTCTGCATTAGTAATAGGCTAGTCCGGAACATTTTTAGAAACCCCCATATAATGTACACCTGCCTCATTGGAATCTACATTAAAGTTTCCACCATTCAAAAGAGGCAATAAAGTTTCATGAATTTCTTGTGAGCTTATATTATTGTATTTGGTACATGATAACAAAGGCTGAACAAAATCTTCCACAAACACACGTGCAACCAAGATACATTTTGTTTGCAAATGATATACCCTAAACCTTTACTTTTAATACTGCAACCAATAGAAATGCATTTCACAGCCTGATTATCCAACTTTTGCAACTATGTTTTTGGTAGAAAAGCATAATCTAAATAACCCAAAACATGGATGTGATCAATAGATAGCAATAATAAACTTCTCGATGGGACACCATACTTTGTAGCCTTTCTATGGGAGACACAGCCCCCAAGAAAATGTAAATACACACATAGGAATCATCTATCTCATAGGGGAGGATTGATAGGGATGTGAGACATCCTTGCACCATACATAGACTCCCTCACTTTGCCTAGCTTCACCCATGGGGATGCACTATCAATTAGTCTCTTGACACATGGGATTTACCTACACTTTATTTGACATAAGAGATGATGTAGACACCTCTCCTCTAGATATATATAGAGCACGTAGTACCTTGCATTAATATAACCAATTTTCACTTTGTATACTTAGTGGTCCATTGTCTACATTGCTATCTAACTGTGTGATTAGCCTAACTCAATGTATAATGCATGCCACTAACACATTTCCACCATAGCTTTTCAAGGACTTGGTGGTGAAGTATGAAAGGTATTTGGATTTTACTTTCCAAAAAGAAGTCCAAGAAGGACTCGACGGGACCATACAAGATACCAAAAGCTTTTCTTAATGATACATACTACTTGGTAAGGTTGAATGTAACACAATGTTTGTACAACATGAATGGAGTCCGTTTAATGCTCTATTTTAACAGGTCATTGGTTCTTGATGTAGTTTAGTTCCGAATACAAGGGATGGTAAATCCACCTAATTATGATGAATGTTAGGCAAAAACAATGTGAATTAGTTGCGATTACAAGGGGGTGGTAAATCCTCCTAAGTGATGATGGCAGAACAAGGTGCATGGAGTCCATTTAAAGCTCTATTTTGACAATTTATTGGTTCTAGATGTAAATCACCTGTGATTTAGTTGGTTCTCAATGTAAATTATTTGTGAATAGAATGGGGTGGTAAATTCACCTAATCATGATGAGAGAACAAGGTGAATGGTGTCCATTTTAAGCTCTATTTTTACAAGCCATTGGTTCCATATGTAGATTGTGAATACAAGAGGTGGTAAATGCACCTAAATATGATTTTTTGATAGCCATGAATAAAACTTTTTGGACATACGGTGGAGTACATGTTTTATCTTTGCTTAGTGTTACATTTTTCAAGCTCAAAAAGCATGTTTTTTTAGCTGAACATGAATGTTCAACAAGGGGTTTGGAAAACGATGATGAAACCAAAGGCTATTGATACTAGAAAAGGTGGAAAATGTGTGTATGGATGCAAGAATGAGCAATCAAATGTAGCTTGATGCAAGGGCGGGCAAAGCATTTGAGAGGTATATGGTACATGTTCTTTTTCAATTCAAATGCTTGATTATGGTGTTATATGTTTAGAATGCTTGAAGAGAACTAAGTGTAAGTTTTGTAGGGTTTTTATGAGCCTTCAATGCACTAGCCACTCTTGACTTTACAACTCATCAAATGGAGCTATGGCTATCAAGTTGTGGTGGACTAGGTGGAAAGTTGAATCTTTTTGTGTTTTTTTACCAGAGATGTTGATGTGACAAGAACTCAAGTGGTGGTCAAAGCTATGGAATTGAAGTGATGAGTATGCTCTAGGAGTCAGGCTAGATGTTGTTTCTTATGACAAAATTCTTGATTGTGGTGTTATATGGTTGGAATTCTTGAATATGATCAAAGTGTTGGGTAAGTGTTTTTACATGGTCTTGAAATTATTAAAGATGATCAAAGTGTAGGTTTTTTAAGTGTTTTTATGTGGCCTTTGATGTTCTCTCCAACCCCATCTTTACAACTCTCATCAAACAGAGCTATGATCATTGAGTTATGGCATTGGGAAGGTATTTTGTAGTTTTCTACCTAGTGGTGTTAATGTAATGAGAGCACAAGTGGTGATCAGTGCTTTGGTTTTAAAGTGTTGAGTATGTTCTATGAGCCGAGCTTTACAGATCTTGATTTAGAGTGTAGATGAAAGAGGTATGGCCAATTGTTTTTGTTTTGCTGGGGAGACAAGTTTGTAGTGATTTGGTCCACTTTGGAATGCATGTACTAGAGTACTTGATGAAAGCTCCAAGTTTCTTTATGGCTCATCAATTGGACAAAGCTATGTCCATTTGAAGTTGGCAGTGAAAAAGGAAATTTTGATTTTTGTTGATTTTGGTGAGCCCATAATGGGTGAACAAAAACCACAAAGTGGAACTTGCACCTAAAGAAAAAAAGTTTAATGGTTCTTAAAGTGTTTAAAGGGGTTTTTTGAGCCAAAGTATGGAGTGCCACATGGCATCCATGTGCACAGAGTGGAGCTAGGAACGCATGGTATACATTAAGGATGGGAGCCTCATAAGGGGTATCATAAGAGAGAGTGAGAGAGATCACCCTCCCTTGGCTATGGCATGTGGCCCCCATATCATATGCATGGGTGCAGGTGTTGCATGTTGTTTCCAATGCCATCCATCAGTGTTGTGGTGGTGTTGTTGTTGGCACTGTAGCTAATTGCAACAGTCACCCCTGGTGGTATTCACATGTGGTTGGGTAGGCACACTTGTGTCCATCCATGTAAAATATAGAAAAAACTTTCCAAGAGATATTCCCATGTGCCTTAAAGTGCGAGTTAAGTTTGACCAAAAATAGAGGACACTGGATGGGCGAAGAGTAGAATACACCTATCCACAAATAACATGCCTCTCTATAGCTTAGTGCACACACAACTACCCAACCTCTCAAAAGTGAGCATTGTGATACATCTAGCAACCCAAATCATTGTTGCATTGTACATTTACCCCAAAAATCACTATTTTGACACTTCTACACTCTCTCTCTCTCTCTCTCTCTCTCTCTCTCTCTCTCTCTCTCTCTCTCTCTCTCTCTATTTGTGTGTGTGTGTGTGCACGCGTGTGTGCATGACCCAGGGGGACACAGCCATACACAATGCATTACATTAGACACAAGAAGGATAGAAAATAATGAGACATATCTACAACAAAAAAAAGGCCTTGTTTGGCTATGGAAAGCTCTCGATATGAGCTCTACAAAATATACACTGTGAGAGGAGTTCCTTCTTCTTTGCACACACAAAATATAGTCCTAAAGATTAGTTTTGTCTCTATGTTTAGGAACTTCAATCTTCCTCTTTGCAAACCACACATAGCTCTACATTGCATGCATAATGGCCAATCAACCACATGCACCACTTTTCACTTGTAGCTGACTCCTGCATGTGCAAATCCACATGCACCTCCCCTTCAACAAAGGGGTGGGCTCCTTGGACGCTCAATGGGAGCACCCGCTTTCCACCAACCTTCTACATTCACCAATCACAGGTAGCACCACCGTCAATGGGAGCCCCATCACCGTCTCTCTCTCTCTCTCTCTCTCTCTCTCTCTCTCTCTCTCTCTCTCTCTCTCTCTCTCTCTCTCTCTCTCTCTCTCTCTCTCTCTCTCACACACACACACACACACACACACACACACACACACACAAAATTTGTCTAGAGTAGCTTATCAATTTCTCTTTTTCACTCCACTGACATGGATAACAGTTTGCATGAACAAAGATCCAGACGGGGGGGGGGAATACCTACATGCCTGACCCCTTATGATTTGACCGCCGCAAATAAATCTAATAGAGGGCATTTAAAGTCAGATTGAGACTTATGCTTAGAGATATAACCCTTAACTAACTCCAAATTCGCTAAAGTGGCTATCTCTATTTTCCCATCAGTTGTGGATGAAACAATGATGAAAATATGAGTATAGTGCCCACATTCTTGTATGGTGCTCACCAAAATAAACTTTGGAATTTGGGATTTATACCCAAAACAATCAATGAATGGTGATTTTTCACCCTCTGTGTGAGTTTTTGGTACTGATCTTTCGCAACAAAGAGGAGCATTGTCAAGAAGTACATTGTCGGATTGTGTGTGGTTTAGCTAAGAAGGTGCAAAACCTATGGCTATGAAAGTTTTTGATATGACAATCACAAACACTTTGTGACAAAGTGTTTATAGAGAATCACCATCCCTCTTCCTGAAGATGGTTTAAACTCTAAGAGCGTTGGTGCAGCCAAAGTCGATCGACCATAGAAGATGGCATGGCCAAGTATGTGCATGCTAGGATAATCATGGCAAAGGGCTAGAGTGGCTATGAAGATCATGGGCAGACAGGTAGTAGTGGATATGTATGACTGATGCAATTTATAGGCCAAGAAAAGCTCTAGAAGGGGCTAATTTGAGGAACAAGTGAAGGTGGTGCAAGGTGCAGCCTTTGGGTCCAGTAATGTAGATCTTGAGGTGCTGAAGGAACAAGTCTAGATGGCTCATCAAACTGAGCTACAGAGCCCAAGATATTTGAGTTTGAAGGTACAGTGTGTTGTAGATTCTTGCCGGATAGGGCAGGTGGGGACAAGTGGCCCAAGTGGATGTCATTGTATAGGTGCGTAGTGCGCAATTTATGGAGCCTACCCTCTTCTTAGATTGCAGATCAGAGCTACGGATTGCAGTTTATGGCCGAGGGCTAGGTTGGTGCCCTCCTCACCACATGGGGAGTCATGCCATCTGGTGTTTTTTGGTCTGTGAAAATTTTTTAGAAGGTGTTATGATGCTTGTGGAGCTAGCAAGAGTTGACTGATCATCAAACGGAGCTCAGAGTGGAAAGTTATTGAAGTCGGAAGGTTGGGTGCATTTGCTTGGAATTGGTTGTGCAGATAAATATTCATGTTTTTGCGGCCTCGGTTCGGGGTCTCGGGGAGTTTTGAATTGTGGTAAGGCTGGATGAGTTTTGGAGTCAGTCAAGTGAGCTTGTGGTTGGGTTTTTCAGCTCGGCAATCAAATCACCTTGTGATAGGTAGCAGGCAAGGTAAGCACGGCAAAGAGTTCGGTTAAAGGGGGGATTTTATAAAAGAAGTATTTTGGGACCTTTTGATGGCTTGGAGGCCATGATCTATAAAGTTTCCACGTGGTAGGCGGGCAATAACCCCACATGCAAGCACATTTCCTTGGCGTTCACGTTATATAGGTCAAAACATGACCCTTTGTGGGGTATTGAAGCGAGAAAGAGAGCATGCTCTCATGTGAACCATAGTGATTATGTGGTGACTCTACATGGTGGCGCATGTGGCAGAGATGGCCCTATTTTGATGGCACAGGGCAGTGTGTGGCGGCTTTTGGCCAGCACTGGCAGCAAGGGGCGGACACTAACGGGATTGCCAGGGACGTCACTTGATGACGTTGGTACAGCCAAAGTGTGTCGACCATAGAAAATGGCATGGACAGATATGTGCAGGCTAGTAGAAGCATGGCAAAAGGCTGGAGCAGCTAGGAAGATCATGGGCTCACAGGTAGCAGGGGAAATGTATGACTGATGCGGTTATAGGCCAAGAAAGGCTCTAGAAGGGGCTAATTTGGGTAAATGGTGAAGGAGATGAAAGGTGCAGCTTTTGGGTCCAAGAATGTAGAGCTTGAAGTGCTGAAGGATGAAGTCCAAACGGCTCATCAAATTGAGCTATGGAGCCCAAGATATTGAAGGTTAAAGGTTCAGTGTGTTGCAGGTTCTTGCGAAACAAGGTAGCTGGGGACAGATGGTTGAAGTGGATGTCATTGTACAAGTGCATCATGCTCTATTTATGGAGCCTATCGATCTTTTTGGATTGCAGATAGGAGCTACGAATAGCAAGATATGGCTAGTTGAATTTTTTGTCGGGGGCTAGGTTGGTGTCCACCTAACCACATGGGAATTTGTGCCATCTTGCATTTTTTGGACTGTGACAGAGTGTGAGGAGGTGCTAGGCAGTGTATGGAGCTAATAGGAGTTGACTGCACATCAAACAGAGCCCGGAGCAGAAAGTTACAGCAGTTGGAAGGATCGGGTGCATTGGTTCGGGATTGGTTGTAGGTGGTTTTCTTGGTTTTTGTGGACTTGATTCGGGGGTCTCCAGGAGTCTTGGAGTGCGAAAAGATCGGTGGAAGTCAAAGTCGGCTCAATTAATTTTCGGCCAGGTTTTGCAACTCGGTGATCGGATCGCCAATGAACAATTGGCAAGCAGGGCAAGCAGTGGGGGAAAAAAAAGGTTGGGGATTTTTTTTGAGGAAATTTTTTTTGAAGTTTCAAGCTATTGGAGCCAACTCTTTGGCGACTGCCATGTGGCACCGCATTGTCCCACATGCATAGTGTGGGGGCCAAATGAAGGGGTATAAGGGCTGGGGTGCAAGCCATTTATAGAGCATGTTGTGAAGCGTGAGCGCTTCCTTGCCTCAACGATGGCGCCCGTAGGGGCTCTACACGGTGGCGTGCTCTGGCACAGCTGGGTGCAGCCTGGTGGCCTTTTGGTTGCGCTCTCGATGACAGTGTCTATAACCAGTGGTGCACCCGCTTGTGAGGGGTCGATGATCAATACCGTCGTGACGTTGCTAGCCAATAATGATAGGGGTTCCCCCGCTGCACCCGCTTTGGGCCGTATTCACACGCGCCAATGTTTTTTTGAGGGCAAGTAACCCCCCCAAAATTTATGTCACTATTTCTTAGGGGAGGGGTCTCGTGTGAGCAGTGCTGAGTCAGAGGGAGAGAGAAAGCATTTTGAGAAGTTCTAAGCAAAGCAAGTCAAGGGGAGTGTCCCGCAATAAAGGTCAAATATGTGTGAGAGAGAGTCCATCCAAGGAGGTATCCCATAGTAGTGAGAAAGAGGGCCACAAAGGCCATTGAAGTGAAAAAATGAGAGAGAGGAAGACGTAAGTTGGGCGGACAAAGAGCCAAGATGTGGTCACCATGCAGAGTTCACCAAAAAGACTATGACAAATGCAAGCAATGCAAAGGAAATTCCAAATGAAGCTACAAGTGAAGTGCACCGGATGGGAGCTCACCCATTATTTCTTCTTTAAGTCTCCTAGACACACCCCTATAAAAGGATGTATACATTTATTTTTTGGGCTTTTTTCCATTGAGTTTTTTAGCCATTGGAGGTTTTTGCTTGTGTAGACTTTTGAGCCATTGTTGCCGAAGTTCATGCCGACATTGTGTTGGTTGTATATGGTGTTTCATATGCTAGAAGGCTATTCTCTACTGTCTCTGGGTGTCATTCCCCCTTCCCCCTTCTCTTCTCTACTTGTGTGCGTGTGTTTCCGGGCGTGTGTAGGCGTGTGTGCCCCCCCGAATTTTGTCGTGCAAAGAGAGATAGAGAGAGGCAGTGTGCATGTGGAAGGTTGTGAATTGAGCAGGGTAGAGTGACTGATTTTGTCTGGTGCATTGCAAGGAGTGTGTGTGTATGGTTGTGTGGAAGCGGCAGTTTGCTTGCCAGTAGTGTCGAGTTTTGAAGGTGAACTCTAGTGGATTGGGGCGTTGTGTATACCCTAGGCTATAGCGAGGCATTGTGTAGTGTGCTAGGTGTGTTCCCCTTTCCCCCTCTCCAATGCGTCATAATGGCCAGCGGCCGTTCCTACGGCCTCTTTGGAGCCCTTATTTTGAAGACCAAGGAGGGTGAGGGCACTAGCGATATCGCTAGTGCCTCCTCGATGTGAGAGTGAGGGAGGGAGTTTCCTAGCAGAAAAAAATAAGTCGAAAGCCCCAAGGGGTGGCATAGGGAAGGTGGTGTCCCACATCAGAGAGATAAAGGGCCGAAGGCCGGCCAAGATGAGGTGCATAAGGGTGTATCCCGCGATAGTCGCCAGTGAGAGAGAGAGAGAGTTCAAAGGTTTAAAGGGGCAAGTCAAAGCGGAGGGTCATACGGCAGACAACAAAAGAGAGAGAGAGAGAGAGAGAGAGAGAGAGAGAGAGAGAGAGAGAGAGAGAGAGAGAGAGAGAGAGAGAGAGAGAGAGAGAGAGAGAGAGAGAGTCAAAAAGCCAGACAATCCCGCCAGTGGAGAGAAAATGACAGAGAGAAAGAAGGTGCTCAAAGGCCCAAGAAGGCAAGCGCAAGAGTGACCGGGCGGACAAAGGGTAGAACAAGATGTGGTCACCATGCAATGGTTTCCAAAAAGGAAATGTGCCAAGTGCAAGCAATGCAAGGAAATTCCAAAAGGGTCTCAAGTAGAACTGCACGAGCTAGAGAGCTCTCATTTTTTTCTTCTTTGGGTCTCCTAGACACCCCTATAAAAAGATGTACACGTTAATTTTTTGGGGCCTTTTTGCCAATGTTGCTTCTGGATCTTGGAGCCTTTTGTCATTAGGATTTTTGGCCTGTTGAAATTTTTGCCAAGGTTTGTGCGGGCAGTGTGTTGGTTGTACATGGTGTTGTATATGAAAGAAGGCTATTCACTCTGTTGTCTTTCGACGCCATTCCCCCTTCTCTTCTCTGCTTGTGTGCATGTGTTTCCAAGTGTGTGTCAACATGTGTGCCCCCCAAATTTTGTCGTGAAAAGGGAGCTAGAGAGAGGTTGTGTGCGTGTGGAAGGCTGTGATTTGAGAAGAGCGGAGTGACGAGGTCTACTTGGTGCATTGCAAGGCATGTGTGCGTATGTTTGTGTGCAAGTGGTGGTTTGATTGCGGGGATAGAGTCGAGTTTTGAAGGTGAAATCTAGTGGATTGGGGTGTTGTGTATACCCTCGGCTATAGTGAGTCATTGTGTTGTGTGTTGGGTGTGTTCCCCTTCTCCCTCTCCATCTTCTGGTGCCCCCATGGAGGAGCTATCTGATGCTCCAATTTGAAGTTCAAAGGGGTGCCTTTTAGCTAGCAAAGTCGTTGGTTGATGGTTGAAGTGTTTGATGGTCAAGTTTGAAGCTAGGAGGGATTCTGAGCCAGGTTTTGGCCCCATATTTACGTGCATTGAAGATCCCGAGGATTGGTTAGTAGATTTTGAGTTATGGCTCTTATCAATGAATATGTTGACGGATGCGGAAAAGCTGCAGACGGTGCCGTTGTTGATGCGAGGACGAGCCAAGATTTGGTTCAATATTTTAAAGAGCAATGATCAGGAGTCATTAGCAAAGGTTGCAAAGTCAGTTTTGAGAGTTGATTACGGCAGAGGAAGTTGGTGCAAGGGTGAAGGCGGTACGCCAGGATGTGAGTAAGGAATTTTCTATTTTCATTGAGTAGTTTGAAGCTTGTTGGAAGCAGTTAGAGGTTGCTACTAGGTCCAAGGCAATAAATATTTGAAGCTACCGAAGTTGTTACAGTGCTTGCATCCAAGGATTAGAGAAAAGGAGGCGGGAGATGGTCCTGATACCTTTGAAGATATGGTCTATCTGGCCAAGATGAAGATCAGAAAGATAAAGTGGAATCTGGAGTTGGGCGTGTTAAAGCCAACAGATTATGTGCCTGTTGCAGAGGTAGCAAAGTGTTCTTTGGTCCGACCAAAGGCGGCTTCACTTTTTCGAAGTGCAGATCTTGTTGAGGTAAGGCCTATGGTTGGTTATGTTCCTTGGAGGTTTCCAGTTTGTGATGTGCATGTGCCGAGGATGGACGAGCTTGTCAACGAGGAAAATCTCCATGCTGAGGTGAACCAGGATGCAAAAGTGGTAGCAAGTGTTGAGCTTCCAGAGTGGATTAAAGAGGTAAAGCCTGTTCTTGTGGAAAGCCTGCATGAAAAGGTAGTAGAATGCAATCAAGTTGAAGATATCGAGGCTTCAAAAGCAGATGAAGAAAGTGAGCAAAGCCGTGAAGATAGTCAAGATTGTGTGGAGCAGCAAGTGGATGAAGATGCAGATATGGAGTCGTTATATGATGCCAGTGATGATGAAGATACAAACTCGAGTAGCTCAGAGACAAGCAAAGAGGATAGAGCGGATGAGTCCCCATCCTATGGCGAGGAGTGGGAGTCTAAGAAACCGGAGCTGATAAAGGTAAAGCTGCCTTATTATGTGTTTGATGATATGGTAGTAGCCCATGTGCAAGAAGAGCAGAGAACAGAGTTAAGTGAGATGCATGATGAAGACCAAATGGAGTGGTCTAGGCCTACAATATGGTATGCAAGTAAAACTGGCGTGTGGTGCCATGCTAGTGGCCATGCTGATGAATGTGGTGGTGGAATGTGCCATGGTGGTGCAATAGGTGCAAAGTTTTGCCAGGAATGATAGGACAACCATGCATATGGAGGAAGACGACGTTGGTGCAATAGAGAATGAGTTTCTCTCTTCCTTGGTGAAGCATGATGCAGCAGTAGAAGAGGTGCTTGAAGAGCAGGTGGTGCTCAGAGACCTTGAAGAGACGATTGACGAGGAAGGTCTCGATGGTACTAGAATTGAGTGTGTTGCCAAAGAGAAAGTTGTGTTGCCAAAGATGAAGGAGATTCTGATGCAGCAGACATGTCAAGAGGTGAAAAAAGGAGAATCCCATGTAGTGGCTTTGCTTCCATTGAAGGTATGTGAGCTATGGTTGAAGAATATTCTTGTAGATACAACTTTGTGGTGGATGATTCAGCAAGTGCATGGGTCTATGGTTGACTCGTCCACTTTATTTGGTTGGGAGGGAGGGTCAGACATGTGTTCGAGCTTGGTGTCACGTACATGTTTTTTGGATGGTGATATGCTTGACGCTCCTTGGTATGGAGTGGATGCTTGTTTGCGGAGGGATGCATGGAGAGTTGAAGGTAGGCTATGTACAACCTACACACATGATGGTCTATGTGCTGGGGTACGACACTATGGCGAGCAATTACAGATGGGTGGAAGACCAATGGGAGGTGTTTGATCCTGGCGGAATCTATGTGATGCAAGGGGTGGGGCAACCCACTTGAAGGTTTGGCGGTAGGATGCACAATAAGAATGCATGTAAATATGGTTTTGGTTTTCTCATGATGTGTGCCAGGTTTTGTAGTTAGGAATGGAATAAAGTGTTGGGATCGGAGAGCACACACACAGAGAGCCAGCACGAAGAAGGAGATAGACACAGTGTGTGGCGGGGCGGTACTCACACTACAATGTGTAGTTATGAGTATAGTTATTATGAATGAGTAAATGAATGGCTGTACATGGGCGGCTGAACAACGGGTAGCCGGGCACACGGGCCTTTAACCCAACAATCTCCCACTTAAAGGCAGTGTGCCTTTAAAGTGGCCAAAGTACAGCAAAAGAAGTCAAGCCATACCCATCAGCGATCTGCAGTGTGCAAACCGCTGTGAGGCTAACGACTTCGTGAGTAGATAAGCAGGGTTATCGTCAGTGTGTATCTTGACAATCTCTATGCACTTGTCCTCTAGCACCTCTCGTATGAAGTGATACCTCACCTCAATGTGCTTTGTCTTCGCATGGAAGACAGGATTCCGTGCCAACGCTATGGCACTCTGGCTATCACAATGTAGAATCGGAGCATCACCAGCCATACCAAGATCTCCCACTAGTCGTGAGAGCCATATGGCCTCCTTGGCAGCCTCAGTGGCAGCCATATATTCAGCCTCTGTAGTGCTCAAAGCAACGCATGGCTGTAAACGTGATGCCCACGAAACCGGTCCACCTGCAACTGTGAACACATAGCCGCTAGTAGACTTCCTCGAGTCCACTGACCCTGCATAGTTTGAATCTGTATATCCGCAAACATACATATCCTTCTCACCATAACATAGGGACAAATCTAAAGTCCCTCTCAAGTATCTGAGAATACCTCTCACTGCATCCCAATGACGCTTGCCCGGGTTAGACATGTACCTCCTAACCACACCAACTACATGAGCAAGATCTGGACGCGTAGCCACCATGGCATACATCAAGGAACCAACAGCTGACGCATAGGGAATCTGAAACATCTCTGTAGTCTCCAAATCTGTATGAGGGCAGTCATCATGGCTGAGTTTTACATATGGAGGCAACGGGGTACTAATGGCCTTCCCGCCTTCCATAGGAAAACGCTCAAGCACCCTGTCAATGTACTCTTTCTGACTAAGAAAGAGCATCTTGCGAGAACGATCACGAGTGATCCGCATACCCAAAATATGACTGGCATCCCCATGATCCTTCATGGAAAAGGTCTCATGTAGCCTATGTTTCAAGGCATCCACATCAGAAATACACTTCCCTGCAATCAGCATGTCATCCACATACAAAACCAAAACAATAAGACTACCATCTGCAGCCTTGCGAGTATAGAGGCATGGGTCCTCATAACTGCGTACATAGCCCAATGAACTCATGAATGCATCAAACTTACGATCCCATTCACGAGATGATTGCTTCAGCCCATACAAGGTCTTAAGAAGCCGGCATACCATCTTCTTTGAACCATGAATAACAAACCCACTTGGTTGCTCCATGTACAAATCCTCGTGCAAGTCCGGATGTAAGAAAGCTGTCTTTACATCCATTTGCTTCAACTCCATGTCTTCTGTAGCTACCAAAGCAAACAACATACGCAAAGTAGACATCTTCACCACTGGGGAGAAGATCTCGTCAAAATCAATTCCCTTCTGTTGCTTGAATCCTTTAGCCACAAGCCTTGCTTTGTACCTAGGCTTTGCATCCATTGAACACAATTTTATCTTGTAAACCCACTTGCATGGTAGTGCCTTCTTACCCTTTGGCAAAGGAGTAAGCTCCCACATTTCATTTTGGATCAACGAATCCATCTCTAACTGCATAGCCTGCTCCCACTTGAGCTTGTCAACACTAGACATGGCCTCATCATAACGTGATGGCTCCCCGCAATCAGTCAACAATACATAATCCATAGAAGGCCCAAAACATTGAGGTTGTCTTGCACGCCGCTCTGAACGCCTCAAAGACTGTGCAGGAGGTGCATCTGGCTGTCCCACATCTACATGATCTCCCAACAAGGGCCGATCCCCACTTGAGGGTCAATGGGCTGCCCACGAGCAGCCATGGGACCATCATACCGATGACCATCCTCCTCAAATATCACACGTCAAACCTCAACCGTTCGCGGTGATGCTCTATACATAGAGTCCTCATGAAAAACAACATCATGGCTGCGCACAATCTTCCGGTCAATAGGATCCCAAAATCGATAACCCATCTCACCAGAGCTACCATAACCCAAGAAGATACATCTCTTGCTCTTTGGATCCAATTTGTTGCGTTTTGCTTTAGGTACATGTACATAAGCTTCACAACCAAAAACACGAAGGTGACCATACGAAGGTGGCAAACCTGTCCATACCTCTTCAGGCACTTTGAAGCCCAAAGGAACACTAGGTGAACGATTTATCAAATGCACAGAAGTGGCAACAGCTTCAGCCCAAAATCCATTTGACAAACCAGCCATAGAAAGCATACTACGGACTTTTTCCTGTATAGTCCTGTTCATGTGCTCTACCACACCATTTTGAGGAGGTGTATAGGGAGCACTAAGCTCGCGCCGTATACCCTTCTCAACACATAATGTTGTGAAAGCATGAGACATAAATTCACCCCCATTGTCCGTACGTAAGCACTTCAACTTACAACCTGATTGGTTCTCAACAAGAGCCAACCATTGCTTAAATATATCAAACACCATATCCTTCTTACGAATGGGGTATGCCCATACCTTCCTGCTAGCATCATCAATGAACATAACAAAGTACATAGCACCTCCAAGAGAAGCATTGGGCATCGGCCCACATACATCACTATGCACCAAAGCTAGCTTTTCCAAAGGTCTATGTGGAACACTTTTCTTATGAGAAGACCGAGCATGTCGACCATAAAGGCAATGCTCACAAAACTCAAAACCACCAAAATCTGAAACGGGAATGTAATCCGCACGTGCCAACAACTTCAAACCTTTCAGTGACATATGCCCCAAACGCTGATGCCATAAAGAAGCAGGAGGTTGCTCAGTGATCAGCCACACTAGCTACACAAATGGAATACAACGTATTCCTCTTAGCACCTTTAACCAAAACAAGGCTGCCCTTAGTGAGCTTCCAACCTCCATCACCAAAAGATACATTGAAACCAAGTGAATCCAACTGACCCACGCTAATCAAGCTTTTTGCAAGATCCGGCACATGACGCACACGCTGCAAGACAAACATAGTAGAGTTTGGCATAGCCAAATGAATATTTCCAATGCCATGAATCTGCATAGAACGCCCATCGGCAATCCTGACAGTACCTGTGCTCGAAGCATCATAGTCATGAAACCACGACCTATGAGGTGTAACGTGAAAAGAAGCACCACTGTCAATGACCCAATCCATAGGCATACTACTCTCATGAGTGAGAAGAAAAGCGTCATCAAAATAGGATGCAAGCAACACATCACCAAGCTCTTCACTAGTAGCACTAGTCGGAGCACATACATGGTCATCTTGAGAGCTACACTCTCCATGTGTTGCATTTAACTCCTCAATCTTGACATTGGACTTAGGCTTGTCCTTAGCATCATGGTCTTTCTTCTTACCATCTCCATTTTCCCTTTTCCACTTGTAGCAATCCTTTTTGAAATGGCTTTTTCTACCACAATGAAAACATTCCACATCCTTTTTACTTGTGCCTGCACGGGACTTGCTTCTAGATTTACCCCTGTTGGACTTATACTTGTCCATAGTCCTGCCTCTGATAACCATTGCACTAGAAGACTTACTACCTGCATTATTCTTTCGATTAATCTCTTCCATGAGAAGACTAGACTCCACATTAGTACTTGTCAACTCATCCGCAAGAACCGAGTTACTTATGGTTGTCCTAAATGTGTCCCATGACTCAGGCAACGTGACAAGTAAAAACATAGCTTTTACATTGTCCTCAAACGTAATTTTCTGCGTAGCAAGTTGGCTGAAAATTGTATTGAATTCATTCAAATGCGCATTCATGGAAGCACCTTCCTCCATTCGCAAATCAATAAGCTTTTTAATCCAATACACCATAGAAGCAGCCGAATGCTTATCATACATATCGCAAATCCACTGCCATAGCTCATAAGCTCCACCCTGTGCATCTTTCACATTGTAATAAACAGACTTTGAAAGGGAAAGCCTAATGGTAGACCTGCACATCTCATCCAACTCCTCCCAATCATCCCTCTCCATGTTCTCTGGCTTAACTCCCTGCAACTTTAGAGGTCGAATCTGTTTCTTCTGCACCAAGACATCCCAAATCTGATCTTTCCAATATGAGAAGTTAGCACCATCCAACTTCTCAATATTGAAAACTGTGTCCTCTTTAGTGCCCATTACAACAAGAATGCAACAATGAGAAACCTGTAACCAACCAACAAACTGCCACAACAAAGTAGTGTTGCAAATCTGACAACACCTGCTGCTCAATCAAAGAGAAAATGCATAGAGTATAAATCAGCCCATAATATGGTCAAAAAAACGTACGTAGAAATCCACAAACAAATGCATAAACCCGTGACACCTGTAACTCAACCGGCCTAGGAAAACCGTGCCACAAAATGCATCAACAATGAGCTGTCATAGAGGCATAAACATACTCCATGTCTGAATAACCACAATAGAGACATAAGCCGACCAAGCTTACACAAATCCGTGAGCATAAATGGATCCAAGTGAGCATATAACCAATGCACAAGCTCAACGAAGTCCAATCTCTACTGCCAACCAAGTACATGTCCGTACTCAAACCGCAACACTGCAAGCAAGAGCAAACCCGCTCTATGTATAAGTGAACCAAATCTCCACAATATCATGCATAAAGAGTGTCTGTCAAACTGCCATATCCACATCCATCAACATACATAGATGATGTAAACCTGTAGCTCAAGAACACGCATAAACAAACTGCCCAGAAGAGTAGAAGCTCCCACTCAAACCACAACCATATACATGGCTGTCCCACAGTCAAAATACATGTTTTGTAACCACAGAAGAAACCTGTATCCAAAGCTCCCTGTAACCTGTAACCTGTACCCGTACATGTACCTGCACCTGCACCTGTACCTGTACCTGTAGTCGAAGAAGACAATGTCGCCAAACTCCCACTCTATCTGTGTGTATGATGCCACTCCAAGAAGAGGCTACACACTCTCAAATGAGCTGTGGGCTCACGTAAGTGGAAGACACTACAACAATGGCACCTGTAATGGCTATGGAAGCTCTGGCAGCAGAAAACTACCAAAGGAAGCTGAAAAACGTAGCTGCTAGTCTGTAGCTCGGATGGGATTTCTAATGGCACGAATGGCTCCGAAAGGGGGGCTAAACTTCAGGACGCCTAAAGAAAATACTCGTGGAGTGCTGAACCTTCCAATGCCAAGCTCGGAAAAACCTTCTACTCTTTAGAAATGCGCGCGTGCGCGAAATCAAAAAACTGCAATGAAACAACAACAATTTTCAACACACTCAACAATGATGATGAAGATCTCAATGCTCTCACTACCAAGCTATGATACCACTTGTTGGGATCGGAGAGCACACACACAGAGAGCCAGCACGAAGAAGGAGATAGACACAGTGTGTGGCGGGGCGGTACTCACACTACAATGTGTAGTTATGAGTATAGTTATTATGAATGAGTAAATGAATGGCTATACATGGGCGGCTGAACAACGGGCAGCCGGGCACACAGGCCTTTAACCCAACATAAAGCTCTTTTTGATTGAGCATGAATGCTCAACTAGGGGGTGGGCAATGATAGTGCAGCCAAAGTCGGTCGACCATAGAAGATGGCATGGGCAAGTATGTGTAGGCTAGCATAAGCATGGGAAAGGGATAGAGCATCTATGAAGATCATGGGCAGACAGGTAGCAGTTGGATATGTATGACTGATGTGGTTTATAGGCCAAGAAAGGCTCCAGAAGGGGCTAATTTGAGGAATAGGGGAAGGTGGTGCAAGGTGCAGCCTTTGGGTCTAGGAATATAGAGCTTGAGGTGCTGAAGGACTAGGTCTTGACGGCTCATCAAACCGAGCTACAGAGCCCAAGATATTTGAGTTTGAAGGTGCAGTGTGTTGCAGATTCTTGTCGGATAGGGCAGTTGGGGATAAGTGGCCCAAGTGGATGTCAATGTACAGGTGTGTAGTGCTCAGTTTATGGAGACTACCATCTTTTCAGATTGCAGATCAGAGCTACGGATTGCAGTTTATGGCTGGGAGCTAGGTTGGTGCCCTCCTCATCACATGGGGAGTCGTGCCATCTGGTGTTTTTTGGGCTGCAATAGAGTTCGAGAAGGTGCTATGATGTGTGTGGAGCTAGCAGGAGTTGAATGCTCATCAAATGGAGCCCGGAGTGGAAAGTTATGGAAGTTGAAAGGTTGGGTGCATTTGCTTGGACTTCGTTGCACATGAATGTTCATGTTTTTGCGGCCTCACTTCGGGGTCTCAGGGAGTTTTGAAGTGCGATAAGGTCGGATGATTTTGGAGTCAATGAAGTAAGCTTGCGGCCGGGTTTTTTGGCTCGACAATCGGATCCCCATGTGACACATGGCAGGCAAGGTAAGCAGAGCAAAGAGTTGGGTTAGAGGGGGGATTTTATAAAAGAAGTATTTTGGGACCTTTTGAAGGCTTGGAGGCCGTGATCTATAAAGCTGCCACGTGGCAGGCAAGCAATAACCCCATATGCAGGCACATTTTCTTGGTGTTAATGGTATATAGGTCAAAATGTGACGCTTTGTGGGGTATTGAAGCGAGAAAGAGAGCGTGCTCTCATGTGAGCCATGGAAATTATGTGGTGACCCTACGCGGTGGCGCATGGGGTGGAGACGACCCTCCTTTGATGGCGCAGGGCTGATGCTATGGCTTTTGGCCAGCATCAGCAACAAGGGGAGGAAATTGGTCGGCTCGCCAGGGGCGTCAGTTGATGACGTGTCAGAATGGCCAGTGGCCCCATTGGAGCCCTTATTTTGAAAACCAAGGAGGGTGAGGGCACAAGCAATATTGCTAGTGCCTCCCCAATGTCAAAGTGAGGGAGGGGGTTCCCCAGTAGAGAAAAATAAGTTGAAAGCCCCAAGGGATGGCATAGGGAAGGAGGTGTCCCATAGTAGTGAGATAGAGGGCCCAAGGCCAGCCAAGATGAGGTGTATAAGGGTGTATCCCGTGGTAGTCGCCAATGAGAGAGAGAGAGTTCAAAGGTTTAAAGGGGCAAGTCAAAGGGCAGGGTCCCACGGCAGACAACATAAGAGAGAGAGAAATTCACAAAGCTGGACAATCCCGCCAGTGGTGGAGAGCAAATGACAGAGAGAAAGAAGGTGGTCAAAGGCCCAAGAAGGCAAGTGCAAGAGTGAGTAGGAGGAAAAAAGGTAGAACAAGAAGTGGGCACCATGCAATGGTTGCCAAAAAGGAAATGTGCCAAGTGCAAACAATGCAAGGAAATTCCAAAAGTGTCTCAAGTAGGACTGCACAAGCTAGACAGCTCTCATTTTTTTCTTTTTTCGGTCTCCTAGACACCCCTATAAAAAGATGTACACGTTAAATTTTTGGGGCCTTTTTGCCAATGTTGCTTCTGGCTCTTGGAGATTTTTGTCATTAGGCTTTTTGGCCTGTTGAAATTTTTGCCGAGGTTTGTGCCGATGTGAGCGGGATGAAAACACACACAGCGCCTCTATAACGACCCGACACACACTCTTGGGAAGATACACACACACACTATGGGGCACCACTCGGCTTACACAACACACCTGGCTGAGACAGGGAACACACCTCTGGAGTGAGAGGAGAGAGACTATCCACTTGCCCACTCTACACAGACACACACACACACACACACACACACACACACCAAAAAAACTCAGCTCAAAAGAGGAGAATTTCTGATGTTTAGATACAAATGAGCTTGGGCCAACACCAATGGGGCAAATAGCTCACACAGTATGGGTAAAATAAGCCAGATATAATCACAAACTGGAGCAGAAACTTCGCTCATAGGAGAAACTTACACAGAAAAACAGCAGAAAAAGAGTGAGGAATTTGGCAAAATGGACAGCTCCATCGCGTCCGGAACGGCCCAAAACCCCAGTCTACAATGTCAAAGTGCTCAAATCCGACATCGGATGAGCAGTTTATGGCCAAAACAGGCTCCAAAATGAGCAAAAACACACCTGCGGCTGTTCCTCCTCTCTTCTCCACGTTTTTTTTGGTCTTCTCTCTCTTTTTTCAGTTCCCACACTTAGCTTTATTAGTTGGTCACCCTTGGCCTTTTAGATGACCTCAAACGGACCCCGAACAGGCCAAAAACTGACCTCGCAGTGCATAGTTGTCACCTTTTTGCATCATCCGCACACCTGGCACTCAGCTTTTTTCCAATAATGCATCTCACCACCACGTGAAGTGGCCCCAAAAAGTGGTCCTAATGATGACCTTTCTGCATAACTCTCACCAGAAAACACCCACGTTGTGTCCGTCCTCATCCGCGTGCAAATATTGACCTCGTTCGCCCTCCTGACGCCACTAGATGCCATCTGACGCACCTGCTAACCTCACGTCGTTGGCCCGCGGATAGCTTCCTCGAGAAGTTTTACGCGCTATCAACTCCTCCTTATTGTAGAAAAAACACACTAGTATTGGTAATAGTGAAAAACGATGCAGTAGATACACCCTGTCCTACCTGTACACATGTGTGCCCCACGTAACCACCTGGCTCTGGAAAATGGGCAATTCCTTATTTGATGCACCATGCATGTATATGTACATATGCGTAATACCTTGCTCCAAAAAACTCCTGACATAATTTGCCCATCCCTTAGCCTGCTAGATCATTCATGATCAGCAGCAGCAAAGAGAGATATGAGACTCGCCGCATCACAAGTCTCCTCATCCCTCACCAACACTGCTTGATCCACAGACAGCTCATCTTGCTCCACCATCATCAATCTAGCATGATACAATTTAAGACGCAACCCATTTACCCTTGACTTATGTAGAACACCATCCAGGTTAGCCAGCTGATATGTGCCATTTGGAAAACACTCCACTACCTTGAAAGGGCCTTCCCACTTAATTTGAAAATTCTTTTGGAAGGTGTTGTCCAACTTACTGTTGTAGCGCAAAACCAAGTCATGTTTCTTGATACCCTTACTTTTGACCTGTTTATTTATCTTTGCCAAAGCCTTATCCTGCATCTGTCCATAATGCTCCAATGCACTCATCCTATCCAACTGGACCTCTTGTAACTGCAAGAGCCTCTCTTTGAATGCATCACTAGGCGACCCAAGCAACTTCTCTAACATCTTGACCGCAGGCAACTCTACCTCCACAGGCAATAGTGATTCCTTTCCATACACCAAATGAAATGGAGTAAACCCTGTACCTGTCTTCACCGAAGTACGGTAAGCCCATAATGCACTAGGAAATTCCAAATCCCAATTCTTTCCTTGGTGCTCTGTCACTTTAGAAACAATTTGTACCAACTCACCATTGAATCTTTCATTTAAGCCATTACACTGCGGGTAATAAGGAGTGGTATGCTGGTGCCTAATCTTCATCTTTGTGCATAAGAAGTCTAGCAGTTTAGCTATAAATCCTGGCCCCTTATCTGAAAGTAGCTCTAATGGCACCCCAAACTTGCAACATATTTCATCATACACAAATTTTGCCACATCCTTTGCAGTGATCTGTTTTACTGCTATAGCCTCTGCCCATCTAGAGAGATAGTCCACTGCCGTCAAGATATAGCTTTTGCCCCTGCTTGTGATAGGTAACGGGCCTATTGCATCAATCCCCCACTTTTCAAACACATCAAACACCATAATAGTTTTTCGTAGCTCTGGCTTCAACACTTTCTTCCCAAATGCTTGACACCTATTGCAAGACCTACACCAATGGTGAACATCCTTGTGCAAACTAGGCCATACATACCCCTCTTGCAAAATCTTATGCAAGGTGATCTTTAGAGCAAAATGGCCACCACGTGCGCCTTCATGATTCTCTTCCAACACTCTGTAAAGCTCCTCCCACCAAGGTACACGTCTCAACACGAGATCAGCCCCTTTCATGTATAAGACATCACCAATCAATTTGTACCTGTATGCTCTACGCACAAAGCCATACTTCTTAGACTTCTGAATCTCCTTTGGAATGATTCCTATTAGCAAAAACTCCTCTTCTTGAGCCAAACTTTCCCGGCCATGATAAAGAGGTAAATTGGTCCTCAACACGAATAGCTCCCCAATCATGCCTTGAGCTGCTTCATGTGCCTCTCCATTTAGAGCACGTTCAATGTGTCTGATGCTCCATCCTTCAATGAGGTGTTCTTGCTCTTCCACACACCCAGCACTTGCTTCACCACTAACAAGGCATCACCTTTTATGCTCAATCTTCAAACCCCATGCTTCAAAAAAATGTGTAATCCAGCTTCCAATGTAGCATATTCAGTCTCATTGTTACTATGCGCATCCAATTTGAACCCTCTCTTGCATACTAGCTTCCCCTCTGGATCATAAAGTGCTATACCCCCTGAAGCTACATCGTGGCTCTTTCTGTATGAACCATCAAAGAACAACACATGTGCATGGCTGATCTGTGGCACTTCTTCAACTACCTTTCTCACCACCTCTTCCTTAACAATAAGGGGATTCTCCTTGTAGGTCAACAAATCAGCTAGGGTAGCCCTTGTACTATCTTCCACTAGAAAAGAGAACTCAAACTCTTGCAGCTCAATTACCCATTTCTTCACCACATTTGACATGTTAATACCATTAATTAACTGTGGCAAAAAGGCATAACTCCTCAAGAAAACAAAAGGCCGTGGTAGCAAGTAATGACGAAATCGTCGACAAGCAAATATTACACTGGCCATCACTAGCTCTACTTCCGATAACTTTGTCTCCGCTACCAACTTCACTCGGCTTGCACAATACACTGGCCTCATATAATGGTTGTCCTTCCCCTTTTGCAATAGCATGGCTCCAATGGCATCATCCCCTACTGATGGATTTACATAAAAAACTTTCTCCCAATCAGGAGCCTGCATGGCTGACAACCCCCCTAACACCTCTTTCACCTCTTGAAACACTTCTTCACCCTTGTCATCCCATTGCAATGGATCATGCTTTGCCACTTGCTGTAATGGATAAAGAAGTTGCGAAGACAATGGAATAAACCGTGCCATGTACTTCACTTTGTGTATAAAGGTTGCCAATTGCTTCGTACTCATAGGTGATGGAAGAAGAATAATAGACTTCACCTTATCTAGATCAGCCTCAATGCCATTTTCTGACACCATATGGCCCAATAACTTCACCCTTGGCTGTGCTAGATGACATTTCTTTGGATTTATTTGTCCTCCACATTCATCATATCGAGCCAATACCATCTGCAGCTTCTCATGGTGATCAGCCCTACTGCTATAGACACAGAAGTCATCCATAAAAGTTTTAACACAACTACCAATGAATGGTTCCAACACCCAATTTGCTCTCTCTTGATAGAAGGAAGGTCCATTTGACAACCCAAATGGCAATACTGTGTAGCAATAGCAGCCCCATGGCGTAATGAAAGTTGTCTTTGTGCGGTCTTTAAGAGCAATCTTCAATTGAAAATAGCCTGAAAAACCATCACACACACTGTACCTCTCATAACCTACCACTAAATCCAAGATTTGATCAATGAATGGAAGAGGATATGGGTTCTTTTTAGTGGCTGCTTTAAGGGTTTAAAATCTACACAAATTCCCCACTTCCCATCCTTCTTTGGACTGACTACAACTGGACTCACCCATTCTATGGTCTCCACTGGAACTATGAACCCTGCCTTCAATAACTTGTCCACCTCTTCTCGCAAGGCTTCCATTTGCTCTTGACCCATCCTTCTTATCCTTTGCCGCACTGGCTTAGGACCTTCTTTCAGCTCTATATGCATCTCTTCACCCTTGAACCCTCTGATCTCTTCATATGAAGTAATGAACAAATCAGGAAAACTAGCCAGCATATGCAAATATATATCCTTCTCCATAGTTGAGAGGTCTCCACTAATCATTTGCGTCATTAATTCCTGCTTCTTTGACAACTCAACCTTGGTTTGCATCAGCCCTTCAATCACTTCGTAAGGCCCTTCACTTTCATCTTCAATCTCATTCGCAAATGCAACTAAACCAATCTCCTGGATTTCTTTGTTCATCAAAAGAAATGCAACATCAGCATCCTCATCACTGCTGGTAGTGCTATCACTATCCTCATCTGTCACCGTGGAAGAGTCTTCATCACTAGACTCATCCTCATCTTCATAAAGCTCCTCTAATCGTTTCCTTGCGTCCATATTATAAAGCTTCTTGGTACCTGTCTTTCCATAGAGGCTAATCGTACCATGTCGCCAATCCTGAACAGCTCCCACTGCACGTAACCATGGTCTGCCCAATATAATAGGATATGCTCCCAACCCTGCTGGCATCACATGAAAATCAACCTCTGCCTTTGCATCATATGCCTCCACTTCTAAGCTCTTTACAACACCCAAGCATTTTACTTTTTGATGGTTTGCCAATCTGATCCGAAACCCTGACACCCCAACCTCTATGAGACCCATCTTCTCAACGCATGAGTGTGTTATGACGCATATTTGGGCTCCGCCATCCACATAACCTTGTCCCAAATTTTTCCTTTTATGCCACACATCTACTATTGGACAAATGTCTGGTATCTCATCCATTGCCAACACCTTTACTGAACCTCTCTCTGGCTCTTTCTCCATTGGGTTAACCATCCTCTTCCACTGTCGCTTTAGCTTAGGCACCATCTCTATAAGCTGCCCAAAAGTAACATCTGCCTCCCTGCTCGTTAGATCCTCCCTCAAGTCATAGCTTAATTGCCCATCCCCTAGTGGAAAATATGAAACATGAAACTTTCGACGAGCTCTCCTTTTCCTCTTGGCCTTGACATCCTCGCCTTCATGGCTCTTTCCTTTCTTCTTACTAGGACCTGGGGCACTTCTTCCTCCCTTTTCCTCTGTGGTCCTCTTCCCAATAGGCATCACTAATGTATCCTCTAGCTTTGATGCCTTCTCCAAGGTGACTACACTTAGCACTTTTTTCTTTCCTTTTTCCTCCTGGGTCAGTCCACTGTTTCCTTCATCTCCCTTAATTTTGATGCCATAATCATTTGACCTAGTTAGCACCTATCTTGGCAATGGATACATGTCTCCCCCCATCCTTGGTGGCTTATCACATTGCGGGCTGATGTGACCCAACTCTCCACAATTATAACATGTGGGCGTCTGCCTCCAAAACCTACCATTTCTTTGTCCAACATCATTCCTAGGCCTTTCTTCACCTCCTGGCTGATTTGCAAACCTCCCTCGACCTCGATTATTTCCCACTTGACCTAGCATGTTTAGGCTGAGATTCTTCATCAAATCTACCATTTGCCTCATGTCTTGCCTTAGCCTATCATCTTGCACTGCTGTAGTGACCACTGCTGGCATAACCTTAGTAGTAACAGGAACCACTGGTTCATGATGAACCCCTGACATGCACCCTTGTAAAGACTCTATAGGCTGAAATTCAGACCTCATTGGCAAAGACTCCACCCCTAACTGGCTCATTTTCCTCAGCTTCCACTCTTTGTTCCTTGCTACCTCTATTGCATCCTCATATGTCCTAGGCTTCTTTAGCTCCACTCTGCAACGTATATTCTCCCAAAGACCAGCCAAGAACATGTCCTTCTTCATCATGTCAGGCGAGGGTACCTGTGGTGCTAAAGCCTTGCACATTCGCTCCCATGCCAATGAAAACTTACGTATGTACGCATCTACTAGCTCACCTTCCTTCTGCACCAAACCTTGTACTTCTTGCCACACTTTGTCAGGATCTTCTATCTTCACAAACTCCACTTCCAATCCATGCCTTAGATTGTCCCAACTCAATCTTATAGGTGGATCTGCTGCACGCAACTCCTCTTCAAATGCCTTGGACCAAACTCGTGCATCACTCTTCAAACAAATTTGGAGAAGGCGTAACATTTGCGTAGGGTCATGAATCTGGTTGTTAATGCAGGCAACCTCCATCTTTTCCAAAAATTCTTCCACATCTTCATCACTTCTTCCATGAAACTCCGGATAAGAGAAAGCCATGGCTACCCAAATTATGATGCTTTGAGAACCCCTTCGAACACACGTGCAAGAACCCAAAACTTTTCACTACCCAATCCCCAGAAACTTCAATGGAGCTCAACTTTAGATAAGGACAAACACATGCACATCAAATGAGTTTTCATAGTTAATCATCGGAATGACAATAGGCAAAGGACATTCCAGGATCTCTCTCAATCTTCTTGGCCCAAACATAAAGACTATGTGCTGCTGGAAAAAGATCTTCCTGGACACATGAACATTAATCTGAATTCTTTGAGTTAAATGAAAAGGAGTGAACTGAGGGCCATTTTGATCATCCATTAAAGCCAACCATGAAGCTCCCAAGAAGGCACACCTGACTCAACCTCTGATTTTGCCAAAATTTCAGCAGCATAACAGCATAAATGGCTCAAAATACCAAAAAATCAGCCATCATAACTTGGGAAAATTTTGACAGAGTTTCCCCAGAAGTAGAGCAGTAGGAACCCAAAATATAGATTGTCTATGTATGCATAAACTGTCAACAATAGAACCCGAGCATCAAGTAGGACTCACTAGTACATAGCCTATGGCGAGGTCACAAAAAGGGTGCTCCAGCTACCTGTATCACCGAAAGGATCTCCAATTGAGAATCCCCCAGCTCAATAAAAACCTCACGCTATCGACCCTCACACGAAGGCTAATGCAAATCGCATATAGTCAAGTCTCAGAAATGACTATCTTCCAGACCAAGTCTCAGAAATGGCTGGGACTGCCAAATACAACCAAGTATGGCTCCACAAATGCGTACAATGGCAGTTTCCACAAGTAACGTACAATCCAGCAGACAATGCGCTCAAATAGGCGCCAAGTGATGCATACCCACAACAACTGCAAGTGACATCACTGCTAGTATATCACTGTACTCCAGCTACCTGTACCTGTGTGAATCACTTGTACCTGTACCTATCCCTGTAACCTGTAACCTGTAATCTCCAACCTGTAACCTGTAATCCTGAATCTCGAAGCTTGAAGCTCGAAGCAGAAGGTACTCGAAGAATATCCTCCGTGGGGGCACCAAAAGAATGTGAGCGGGATGAAAACACACACAGCGCCTCTATAACAATCCGACACACACTCTTGGGAAGATACACACACACACATTATGGGGCACCACTCGGCTTACACAACACACCTGGCCGAGACAGGGAACACACCTCTGGAGTGAGAGGAGAGAGACTATCCACTTGCCCACTCCACACAGACAAACACACACCCAAAAAACTCAGCTCAAAAGAGGAGAATTTCTGATGTTTAGATACAAATGAGCTTGGGCCAACACCAATGGGGCAAATAGCTCACACAGTATGGGTAAAATAAGCCAGATATAATCACAAACTGGAGCAGAAACTTCGCTCATAGGAGAAACTTACACAGAAAAACAGCAGAAAAAGAGTGAGGAATTTGGGAAAATGGGCAGCGCCATCGCGTCCGGAACGGCCCAAAACCCCAGTCTACAATGTCAAAGTGCTCAAATCCGACATCGGATGAGCAGTTTACGGCCAAAACAGGCTCCAAAATGAGCAAAAACACACCTGCGGCTGTTCCTCCTCTCTTCTTCACGTTTTTTCTGGTCTTCTCTCTCTTTTTTCAGTTCCCACACTTAGCTTTATTAGTTGGTCACCCTTGGCCTTTTAGATGACCTCAAACGGACCCCGAACAGGCCAAAAACTGACCTCGCAGTGCATAGTTGTCACCTTTTTGCATCATCCGCACACCTGGCACTCAGCTTTTTTCCAATAATGCATCTCACCACCACGTGAAGTGGCCCCAAAAAGTGGTCCTAATGATGACCTTTCTGCATAACTCTCACCAAAAAACACCCACGTTGTGTCCGTCCTCATCCGCGTGCAAATATTGACCTCGTTCGCCCTCCTGACGCCACTAGATGCCATCTGACGCACCTGCTAACCTCACGTCGTCGGCCCGTGGATAGCTTCCTCGAGAAGTTTTACGCGCTACCAACTCCTCCTTATTATAGAAAAAACACACTAGTATTGGTAATAGTGAAAAACGATGCAGTAGATACACCCTGTCCTACTTGTACACATGTGGGCCCCACGTAACCACCTGGCTCTGGAAAATGGGCAATTACTTATTTGATGCACCATGCATGTATACGTACATATGCGCAATACCTTGCTCCAAAAAACTCTTGACACTGGCAATGTATTGTTTGTACATGGTGTTGTATATGCGAGAAGGCTATTCACTGTTGTCTCCCTTCCCCCTTCTCTTCTCTGCTTGTGTCCGTGTGTTTTTGGGTGTGTGTCGGCATGTTTGCCCCCCAAAAGTTTTTGGTGCAAAGGGATCTAGAGAGAGGTTGTGTGTGTGTGGAATGCTGTGATCTAAGCAGAGCGGAGTGACTAGGTCTATTTGGTGCAATGCAAGGCGTGTGTGTGAGTGTATGGTAGTGTGCAAGTGGTGGTTTGCTTGTGGATAGAGTCGAGTTTTGAAGGTGAACTCTAGTGTATTGGGGCGTTGTGTATACCCTAGGCTATAGTGAGGCATTGTGTTGTGTGTTGGGTGTGTTCCCCTTTCCCCCTCTCCAGCATTTGTGAAAGAAAAGTCACAAACCCTCTTTGCTATCGTGCTTGAAATATGCTTGTTTTTGTAGTCGAGATTATGATAAAAGGATCACCATATCACATTCAAATTTTACTTAAAAAGATCAATTAAAAACACTAGAGTTTCAGCCATGAAATCTCAATTCTCATACAAGCACAAATCCTAATCAAAACCCAAACCTCTTTCTTGGAATCATGTAGCCTCACCCCCAATTGCATAGTTGTAACATCAAACAGTTGAAAGGAATACAATATGAGCTTCCACCTTCACGACAACCATTTTTTGATTTTGCAAAGATTTTGGAGCTTCTAAATTGAAGCTAACACACAATTTTGATAAGGGGAAACCCTAATCCACTCCCTCACAGACTCAAATACAAGATTGAGATGAGGCAGGATTGCCCTACACATAGATTGAGCAACCATGGAAGGAATTGCACGGTAGTAGAAAATGACAGGGTTTTCCTATATAAAAAAATCCCTCTCTCTTACCCACAAAATTTTCAACTGATGTGTCAATTTTTAGGCCATTTTTCCACTTTGCACCAAATCTAGGCTATTTTCAACTCATTTTTTTCTCACAAAATACTATTTTTATGCGAAAATTTCCAAACGAATCCAAGAGATCCCTGAATTAATGGGACCACTTGATAAGCATAAAAACATAGATATGCATCATATTTCATGAATATTCCATTTTGGGTCCCTTTCCATGGAACTTTGCGAGGAGGAAACCTGTGTTAGCTGTTATTTTTGGCAATTTTTTTTGGCATCAATCTTTATAGGAGAGATGAATGTGCCACCATGAAACACTTGGAACATATACATCAAAAAACCAAATTAGGGAGCTTATCAAGTAGAAAGACACGCAATGGGCCACATCTAGGGCCACGACTCCCTAGATAGGTATATACATGATAGTCATCATCGTAGCCGCTCTAGCATATATCACAATATGTACATGATTGCGTTTATCCCCATGAATCAAAAGGTGTCAAAAGTGAGGTGAATGTTTCTATTTCACATTATGTATGTGTCATGGCATGACATCCACCCCCTCTGAACTTGCACATCCTTTGGCATGTGCTAACATTTTGGTTATGTAGATTTAATCTTCATTAAGATCCACAAATATTTGGAAGTCATTTTCATCTTTTGCAAAGTATGGGAGATCATTCTAATTATTCATCCTCATCCATGGAAATGTCATTAGATTCTTCATCTTCATTTTGTTGTGAATCAAAAGGATCATTATGATGTCTCCTCTTAAACATCTTGATGCTTTTGCCTGCTATGAGAATTTTTAGCTATGTTCCAACAATCTTGCTCAAGGTATATGTAGCATTTTCATGCACATATTTAACAACATATGGCCCAAACCACCTTTTTGCAAACTTTCTTTGAGCGGTATGCCGGTTTTCAAGGATACTATCATATATTAGGACCCAATCACCCACCCTCTTCAATAGGCTTTGGTCGAAGCCTATGTCTTTTATCAAACCTATCTTTATTCTCTACTCTTGCATCCTTCAGTTGAGATTTTTAAATCTCTATGTCTTCATGTATTCTTTCCAATTGGCTTATGCACAATGCAAGTAGATTTTCTCAGCTTATGCCATCTTCCAAGGTAACATGTTTCAAGTAGGAATGACATCCTCAATTGGCATGGCTAACTTCTGAACATACATCAATTCAGTAGGCATGGAACTAGTCACTGAGCTATGAGTTGTATGGTTGGCCCATAAAGCATGTGGCAGCAACCTTGGCCATTCATGCATTTTACATTTTCATGCATTATCCAAAGCTTTGACAATAGGAGGATTTCCTCTTTCACTTTCTCCATTTCCATCTAGATTATAAGAACATATCAAGGCTAGCTTGATAACAATTCTTGTGAAGAACTCCCTTGCTGCATGTGCATCTAGCTCACCTCTATCAACAATTATCTTTCCCACACATACATAGTGGAAAATTACATCTTCAAGAAGAAATTTACAAACAGCTTCTATAGTTTTTGTCCTCAATGCACGCCCTTCCACTTGATTTGTCAAGTCTTCTCGTGCAAGTACCAAGTATCTCATTTGCCAAAATCCTAAAGGCATTGTGACTAGATCAACAATCCATTTATAGTGCATGGCTAATGGTACGTAGGATGCAATCCATCACAATGGCGTACATTAGAATACATTTGGCATGTGAAAGAAGAATACACAAAATTTGCTACATCCTTATACATGCCTTTCCACCAATTTCTTTCTTTCACTTTGTCAAAAGTAGCCCATACACCTCGATGTCCGTCATATAGGCTTTCATGAATCTCTTTGATAATTCTAAGTTGAGTAGGCTTATCTCATACAACTTGCAATGGAGTCCCATCTCTTCTTTTAGGATGTTTCCATAAGTAGCCATCCATCAAGAAGTATCCATATGTTTTCTTTTTGATCCTTTTGAATTCTACTTCAGTCCAATCAGCTTGCTTTTCTAAATTACTCAAGTAGAAACCTATATCAGCCATTCATCCTTGCAAAACTCCTCTCAAAAGGACTCAAGTGAAGATACAATACATATATCATCACACTTTGCATGAGAAGTTATAGAATTCTGTGCCTACATCTTCTTCCTCATCAATCATAGCATCCTCATATTCATATCTTTCCCTTTAAAGAATATCTACCATTGGATATCTTTTCCTACAATAAGATTCAATTCTGGAGCAATCAATCTCCACAACTACGGATGCTCCAATCAAGTACTCTTTGTCACACTTTAATGTTGTAACCACTCTCCATAACTCCCTTTGTACCTGTCGATATTCTGTTTGGAGAGATCTTAGAACCTTGTCCACAAACCTCACCACATACCTATGTTTCTCTTCATCGTGTTGTCATATTGCCCATACGATCCCTATTAGACTAGTGTCCATTGTCACAATCATTGGTTTCCACACTCATAGTTGACCTTCCTGAAAGTTGGTAAAGATAGTGGTAATTGATTCAACTTTCTCATAGCTTTAACATGTTAGCAATTGATTTGAAGAGGATCTGCAACATGTGCATATTGTGGAATACAAAGTGTCATAAATTTCGTGTGAGCTTACATTACTGTCTCTAGTACATGACATCAAGGGATGAATAGTATCTTCCACAAACACATCTTGTGAGACCAAGATACACTTTCTTTTTGGATGATACAACCTGTAACCTTTTCATTTAGCACTATAACCAACGACAACACATTTGATAGCCTTATCATCCAATTTTATGCGATGTGTTTGTGGCACCAAAGCATACGCCAAACAAAAAAAAACACGCATGTGCTCAATACAAGGGTTTCTATCATGCCATGCTTCATATAGAGTCATAGACTGCAAAGCTTTTGTAGGACACCTTTTAAGTACATAAGTGGAACACATAATAGCCTCAAACTAAAAAAAATGTGGTAAAGCTTGACTTTGGACCATACATCATGTCATTTTTTTAAGAACCTGTTTTTCCTCTCAGCAACACCACTTTTTTGAGGTGTGTACGGAACTATACATTGGTGTTTTATCCCATGACTTGCCAAAAATGCATTAAATTCATGAGACATATACTTCCCCCCTTGATCAAAATGGAGTGTGCCGATATTACATTTTGAGACATTTTCAACCATACGTAGAAATTGCTTGAAGCACAAAAACACTTCAGACTTCTCTTTAAGCAGATACACCCAAGCATGCTCTGAGTAATCATCAATAAAAGTCACAAAGTAAAGGTGATTTCCCAAGGAAAGAGTTTGCATGGGCCCACAAACATCACTATGCACAAGTTGCATAGTGATGTTTGCATGGGCAACTATGCACAAGAGTTTGCATGGGCCCACAAACATCACTTGTAGGTTGCACAAGTTGCAACCTACAAGTGGCCCTAACTCAACCATCCTTTAGAAACTTTGAGCAATGTATGTTACCCAAAATAAAACCTTTGCAAATATTTTTGATAGGTGCTTTAAGAGGCGGCAAAGAAGCAACCATATCAGATTTCTACAAATGCAGCAGACTCACAAAATTTAGATGCCCAAAACGTGCATGCCAAAGTTTTGCATCTGAAACAGCCTTTGAATTCACAAGAGCATTTACAAAATTTTACCTACACTTGATATACAATGTGAGATTATACAACCCATGGCATAAAATTCCAGATGCAAAAATTTTATCACCAAAACTAAGATCATGTATTTTACATTTGTCATCCACAAATTTGACTACAAGACCAAGATTAGCAAGTGCAGATGTAGACAAAAGATTCTTCTTGATCCTAGGTACATACAATGCATTGACAAGTGTGAAATAACTTCCATTTGTAGTAGTAAGACAAAATCTCCAATTCCCTGAACCAAATTAGAGGCATTGTTGGCACAAGTGACAGTATTCCCATGAGGGACAAACTCAAGAGAAATAAACAAATCATGATGTGAGGTAATCTTCTTTGGAACACCGCTATCAAAATACCACACATATGAATCTACAACAATTTACATGCTTGCATCATGAAAAGTAGGATCATCAGTACACTCTGCACTAAAAGCCCACTCTACATCTACATCAACATCACAATCTCTTTTCATAGAAGACTCTACAATATTTGTACTTGTATTGGACCCTGAAATTGATCCAACCTCTTTCTTCTTAGCCTCTTTTTCCTTAAATTTTAGACATTTCTTGATCAAGTGATCATTAGATTTACAATAATGGCAACGCATCTTCTTTTTGCACTTATCACCAAAATTCCGAGACGAATTTTTGACAGCAAAAGATGCGATTTACCATGTAACATCTAATGGTCTAGTAACTTGTGTGTAGCAAAAAATAGCATAGACATACTGAGCATTTCATTAGAAAATATTCCTAATGAGCATAGCAAGAGTGCTTGGATGGAGAGAGCAAAAAAAAGCATAACACCTAGTTAGATAGGCATGAACAATACTTCAAAAGAGAGAGAAATTAAACTATTGACAATAGTTGAGGACCGGATTTATATGGAGCCGGTCCCCCCTCCAAAAGGCTTTGTATTACAGGTTTCCCCCATCAAGGGAGACATTTTACAATACAATTCTTTGTGTTCCTTCAATAACTAGCTAGTGCAATGAAGATGGAATCTTCAAGCACTAAGCAAACACTTATAAAACACAACATCAATTCCTTCATGGTCTCAGACCCAAGACCTCACACACCTTCGAAGATGGTGAGATCTAGCGGGGTATGAGAGTAGAGTGAGAGGAAGAAGGAGTAGTCTTACGAGAAAGAATTATATCTCCTCACATAATCACTCATAAAAGCTTAGCATAGCTTAGTAATTAGCATGGTAGAGGAGATGAGCATGCATTAAATCTTGGCTCTTGGTTGGATTTGCATCACAAAGCCAAGAGTTGTTGGTGTAGGCCTCCCTTCTCACAAGATTAGAGTAGATGATGAGCTTGCCATTAAATCTTGAGAAGGAGAGAGAGAGAGAGAGTCTTCTTGCTTCACACATGATATTGTGTGTGTGTGTGTGTGTGATAATGTCTTGCCAAAATCATCTCCCTCTCTCTCTTGGTCAACCCCTCTTGCAAAATATTCATGTTGGCACCCCATTGGACCCTGCAAAGCTTAGCGAATGAAAATTGAGAAGCATAAGTGATAGCTTTATGACATGTTTCCCCCTTTCCCCTTTTGTGAGAGATTTAGGTAATTAAATAATTCAACTAAACTCTCATTGGACCCCTATGTCTTCTAGCCAATAGGAATTAGGCAAGCCATTGGGCTGCTGTATGCTAATTGGACCCCTTGGGAGACTATCCAGTAGTCTTCTAGAGAGCTTAATTCTTTTTTTTTCTTAATCAAGTATTTTTAAATGAATTAAACTAGATTTACTCTAGCCTAATTCTCATTGGTACACCTCTATGGCCATCCAATAGGATTTGAGTGCACCTTGTGGCAATTGGGCTAGGGATCAGGGCTAGGGATCAACTGATATGTGTCCACTATGTCCTTTGTGTAAATGGGCTTGCATGAGAGAGAGAGCGTGTGTGGGTGTGTGTGTTTCTCTCTCATCCCCTACTAAAAGGGTCGCCCCTCCTACGTAGGAGCTTGCAAAGACTTTTGTGTACACTCAAAGCATCCAATTTTCCCTAGGGTTGGACTAACCTTTGAATTTTGGAACCTTAGCATTTTTGAAGTCTTAATGGGCTGAAACTTAGGGTCTTTGAAGCCCATTGTTTCACATTTCTCTTTTGCAGATGGGCCCCCCCTTTAGATCCCTATTTTCCCTCCTTTGGATCCCTATTGTGGCCAATGTGCCAGCTTAACCAATATTCTAGCTTTTTCTCCCCTGGTACTTTCCCATATTAAATGATCAACTTAACATGAGAAAATCATTTAGGAGAATTAGATATTAGTTATTATGACATTACCTCTCTCTTGAAATCATAGTCGTCCTCGAGTATGGGGTAGAGAAGATAAAGCCTATTCATTAGTCCTTTTCCTAGCTAGTAGAGGATCCCTATCTTACCCTAGGACATCAATCCAGAATGGATGACTAATCCATTTGGCGCTTGAGAGCCTAAGCTACGGCAAGCATGTCTATGTATTAGTCCTATCAATCTTCCATAGTAGAGTGACAAGCTCTACTTGGTGTTTGGAAGACGTCGTCTCCACAAACCTGATTCTAAGCATGCATACTACTTAATCATTTGTGCACAATAAAGAAAAAGAGAGTCTTATAAGACAAAAACTTTGTTCATTTTAAACATTTGTACATTTGCTTACTCTAGGGAAGCATTGTAAGCATTGACAAGGTTTAGGTTATCCGTTGATAGTATGCCTTGCATCCATCTAGCATCTTCAAAAGGATAATTCTTAAACTTAATAAGATACCTTTGGATAATCTTACCACCTCTTAATACCTTGTCTTCATGTCAGAGAATGAACTCGGGCTGCAACACCTCTTCTTGGTCCTCGATCTCCAGTGGGTCTTCAATAGTTGGTTCTTGAGGTGGCTCTCCTTTATAACTCTCTAGTAGGATCACATGGAAAGCATTGTGTAGGAGCCAATGGCTAGGAAACTTGAGTTGATAGGCCATCTCATTGATTGGTTGAAGAATCTGGAAGGGACCATAGTACCTTTTTGCTAACTTAGCATAGTACTTTTTGTGTTCGTAGGATTCTTGCCCGTGGCGTGCCTTAATTGAGCCTTGGGAAATTAAAGCAAGACCAAAAAATTTCTTTAAAGTCTTGGGCTCTTTTGTGCTTATCAGCAGTAACCTTTTTCCTTTGTTGTGAGATAGAGATAGCATCCTTAATCTTTTGGAAAGATTCTTGTAGGTCTTGGCTATACTCATCTGCAGCGAAGATCTTCCCTGTACTTTAAGTAGCAGGGGGGCTTTTGGATCTTCCCTCAATTACTTTGAAAGGTTCTTTTCTTGTGGAAATATGTATGTGTTATTGTATGCATACTCCACTAAGGGTAAGTACTTCTCCCATTGGGACCTTAGATCTACTTCCATTACATAGGCTTTTAGTAGATCAAGAGTTTCTAGGTTAGCTATTTCACTTTGGCCATCCATTTGGGGGTGATAGGCCAAAGAGAAGTTTAGCCTTGTGCCTAAATTCTCAAAGAGACCCTTCCAGAAATTACTGGTCATTCTAGGATCTCTATCCAACACTATGGACATTGGCAAGCCATGATACTTGAAGATTTTTGATATGAAGAGGGTTTCCATTTGATGGGCTTTGAGCTTGTTTACTGAACCTATCTACTATTGTTCATATACTCGTATTCCCATGGATAGACTTAGGCAATCTAAAGATAAAATCTATGGATATGCTCTCCCATGTTGAATTAGGGATTGGCGAAGGTTGAAGCAATACAAGTTTCTTTCCTCTATCAAACTTTGTCTTTTTGCATACCATACATTAGAAGCATACTCTTGTATGTTTGCTTTCATGGCAGGCCAATAGGAATATGTTTCAATCCGTTTTAGGGTAGACTGAATCCCTCTATGCCCCGCATAAGGAGGAGCATAAGATTCATACATTACTTTCTCATGTAGTGAGTTGGTAATGCATAGTCTATTGCCATAGAGAAGATAACCATCTTGTAGGGTAAATGGCTCCTCTTTCTTCCCTAATGCAAGGGCTTACGGCTTTGGTGTTCTGTCCGTAGAATGAAAGGAGTCCCCAGTAAATAGTGCTTCCAGGAGTCTAAGGCATGTAGAACTGCGAGGAGTTCGTTTTCATATATGCTTAGAACTTGCTCAACAGGGTCGAGCCTTCGACTTTCCTAGGCTATGGTGCATTAGGAAATTTTGGAGGTCATTTGGAGGGCCATATGAAGAGAGAGAAAAATAGAGCGCGTCCAATGAGCATGAAGGCTACGTGACGTAGGAAAGTACCTGGAAAGACTCAAAAAATAGGAAAATAGCATAAAACTTTCACGAAACTAGGATTGTAGCATAGTAATTTCCTTCCTTTTACCGAGCTTTTAGGTGCTTGCGTGTGGTCCCACTTCTGATATTCTCTTATGGTCATTAACGTACTGGAGGGTGACCATTAAGCCCGCACAAGATATTGGAATTTTAAAACACTTTCCCTCCATTAGAATGCTTTCAAAGTGAATCTCCCTCCACTAAAGCTTTTCTCTGAGAGTTATGGCATCCACGTCTTCTCGCCCAAGAGCCTCAAGGTGTTTACTGTCTCTCACACCAACAACCAACAACGGCACTTTGCTTAGAAGGCCAAGTAGTAGCATATCCTCAATTACAATACCAGCTTCAATAAGTGCAAACAACCAATGGGTTGGACAAAGGATAAACAAAGGTTCATGGGTCCTCATGCAACCAAGAAGACCCAAGAGGTCTAGTGGTATCAACGTTTACCGCTCAGCATGGAAGGCCAGGGTGTTGGATTTCAAAGTTGAGATCGGCAAAAGATCTGTAAAGGAAGTTCTTGTTCAGCATGTGTTTACCCATCCAGAGGTGATAGCAAACGGTGGAAATGTATCAGATATACATCAACCACGTTGCAATTGTAAGTACTCTTGACATGTGAACTTACTGATACTCTCATTATAACTTTTCTTATATATTTTGCAATGTTTCTCCCGCTTGTTATGAGTAATGTCTCTACTCTTCACAACTCAATTACATTAGATTTGTCATTTGTACTTATTGATACTCTTAGTTTAACTCTTCTTATATATATTGCAGATGTTTATCCCTCTTCTTATGAGCAATGGGAGCCCGTGGAGTGCATAATAGGCCTCTTCCATGTTGTACATGCCCATATTGGTTCTCTATAGTACTCAGAGAGGAGCAGCAAAAGATTGGCTGATGAGGGAATCTTTTTTTATGACCACTTTTACCAACTCAGCTCAGGGAATAAGAATGGCATGTTGGTGAAACTGCCTCTACCAACCGATTGGAACACTGTGGACTGGCCAGTTCCCGAGGAAACAATGGTGGAGGCAATGCGAAGTAAGCTCTACAAGGATATACAAAGGTCTCTACGTAGCTCTATTCCTACCAAACTGGTTAGAATTGCAAACTTTTGTCCTGTTGCACTCTTCATAGAGCTGTTTCATAGCTACAACATCAGAGTTACAAAAACGATGTTCATGTGCAAGTCATTTCAGCAGTCATCCTGTGACAAACTTCTTGACAAAGGATGGTATGCAAAGGAAGAGATTGGTTTACGGTGCGAGGTCGCGCTTGATACTCTAGTTGTCAAGTACATGATTGCAAGCCAATCACTGTTACTCTCATTTTGGTATATGCGATCACAAATGCTAAACGGTAAGTACATTCCTATGGACCAGGTTTCTGCAGGTTTGGAAGATAATCCTACTGTGGATGTGGAAGTGATTGATAAAGAGCATGGCCTACTATTGGTGGTTACAATAAGGGAGCTATGCAGTCTTCAGCATTTGCGAAATGACATCATTGAAGAGTCAATGGACAAGGAACTATCAGATTTTTCCTTTTTCTTAGCTGGCCGTAAGGTGATGCGGCGAAGAGAAAAAGATATTTTGTGCAAAGAGTTGGATGGTCGGGTTGAAGTAGTGTCAATGTAACAGATATTCTTGTAAACCCAAGTGTATACAAATGAATTTCAAGACATGAAGTTTATTGATCTCATTTTTCAATTGTGCCCTGTGAAAAAGTGTGCTTGAAATACATTTCTTTACCACGTCAAATCTCTCTCTCTCTGTCTCTCTCTCTCTCTCTCTCTCTCTCTCTCTCTCTATATATATATATATATATATATATATGTTAGACAAGACAAAGACAGATAGAAGAATCATCTTAATTCATTAGAAAGTACAAACTCGTCCGTGAACAATGGACTGAGATACAATTTCTGTAAGTATGGAATCAGAATGTCTTCAAGGTAAAAATCGAAGGAATGCCCCTCGAAAGAAGGTGGTGAGATAGTTGTTCCCGGCGGATTTAGTTCTCCCTTTTCAGGAGTATCATCAATTAGTAGTGTATTAGTTGCATCAAAGGGTACACCGATTTGGCTAAACGGTTTGTACAAAAGAGGTAATCCTGGTTTTTTAGGGTGGTAGTGGCCCTCAACGGTAACACATTTTCTTTGATCATACAAAAAGGCAAAATCTGACGTGTGAGCTTGGCATACACTGCAAACTATTGCAACTAGTGGCGATAAGTTTTGCCTTTGCATTGAAGACCATATGCCAACTCTGAAGCGCGGAAGAAGAAACTCAATAAATTCCTTGGTTCCTGGACGAACCACGACTCGAAACCACGACTCGACAAGTTCCCATCCGAAACGTTTGCAAATCCTCAAAGGGTCCTCTGTCACCGAGAGGCACCCGCATCAGCAGCAATCCATTGACGTCCAAGATAATCAACCTCTGTAAAAGTTGACAAGTACATATAAGTAGTTAGAAGCTGAACATATTTTGCCATACTTGAATAGACATTACCGGAACAACCGTATCTACAGGTAGCAAGGGTCCATACTGGGTCTCTGTAGTGTTCATGTCGTTGTTGCTCTCCTCCGCTTTATCTTCATAGTCATCATTCAAATCTTCATCAGGGGTCTCCCCCATGGCCCTTTCTGCCTGATTCAAGGTTGATCGGCTTGCCTCATACATCCTTGCCTGATCCATATCATTTTGCTCATCCCTAGGCCTGCTTTCCTCATCCATATCCTTTTGCTCATCTATAGGCCTG